>NC_142606.1:60877170-61209613 GCF_041222555.1 Hakea prostrata
CTGCGCATGAAGAGTTAGCAAATGAGGAAAGTTTGGAAACCGCTCAGCATATATCTTTCTCAGCAACGTGAAGCAAAATGGCAACTATGGCGGTTTTGAGCACCTGGAGCTAGCAGGGGCGATTCTAATTAATGAACTTTGGCTTCAGTTACATTCTAATTTTTTTTTTTCGTTTTTCAAACAGGAAATATTCAATAATATGGCTGACCTGCAAGGCTGCAAGTCTAGATCCTCTAACCCCAGTACGCGTACCCCCAAATTTCCCTCTCACAGTCCACGGTGACATAGGTGAGCCCATGTGGTTTAGGGACTTCGGAGTATGGGGATATTTTTTTTTGGGTCAAAAGTTCAAACATTTCATTTATAAACTTGAAAAAAAATACAGACAAAAACACCAAACAAAAGAAAAAAAAAAAAAAAACTAAGGGATGGGTTGAGCCCAATAAACCCTTAGAATATTGGTTGTGACAACCACAAAACCAGAAAAGCATAACGGGTGCGATATACACCACAACCATTGTCTTGCGGAAACACACCACAAAGGCGGACACCGACATAAACATAAACACGCCAACAAGGGAATACTTACTGTTAGGGGTAATCTGGGTATTTCCTTTGATTAGTTGGTTTGTTATTGAGCTGATCGGTTCACTTGATTGTATATCATGTTATTGGGCCGGTTCACTCTCATTCGATTGTATGCAAAACACGAGATTTGAGTTCTGCGTTTTTGGGGTTTCTGAGTTCTATCTCTCTGTTTGTTCATGGCTGCTTCGGTTTCTCTTCTTCCTACTTCGGTGCTTTGTTCTTGAAGGATCTTGAAGGAGATATCATAGGGCTTTTGATCGGCACGGTGAGAGGGAGACTCGATGGTGATTTGAGCCCATTTGGTTGCCATATACGGTGACTTTTGTACCTTTCTTATTTCCCCTAAATTCTGTAATTTCTACAATTATAGTGGATTGGACTCTATCCAGAGTCCCGGAGACATAGGTTTGCAAGAACCGAACTCCGTAATCAATCGTGTCTCATCTGTGTTTCAATTTTTTGAAAATCTCTAACAAACGAATAGATTAGGTTGCGTTTTCTTGTTTCAATTTGGTAAACCGTATATGTTAATCACCATTTGCGATCATGAATTAGAACTGAGAATATCAAATTGGTATCAGAGCCTTGTGGTTAGGTGATTCGATGAAATTGACTTAGGGATTGTGTAGGTCTGTACATCTAAGTGAATTGCTAGATCTCATATGGTAAATAGGTTAACTATTGTTTCAATTTTGGTCATATGCTTGCTTCTACTGTCTCTGTAATCTTGTATTAGTTTTTTTTTTGATGTTTCTGTAACCTAGTATTAGGTATTTGAAATGTTTGTAACTTGATATTAGGCATTCAGTTATTGTTATATGACTTGTTTTTTGATTCGGTAGTGGGTACAACCTATGTATGAGATTAATTTTGACTAATTAATTGTTTACTTGATCACTGGTTACAATTTTGCTATAATTTTATACAAGACTGCATTATTGGTTCTTCATTTGCTAACTTAGGCACTTTATTTGGTTTGTATTGGCTGATTGAGTTAACAAATGTCTAGTTTAATGCTGTTGACATATGTATATATGTAGCTAATAAATAATGATTGATTTAATTTCAATTTATTATATTTTTCAGAATTGTTTATATCAATATTGTAATTTAATTCTTGTATATACTGATTGGGTGTGATTTACCAGCTCCAAAGTAGAGTTAAGCAAGAGATATAGTCTACCAGGGGAGGGTTTACCTCCCAGTGTGGTCACCGCTGGCTCTAGTAGAGCTGTAGGTCTAGGGGAGAATCCTAGATACCTAAGTTTGGATACTCTTATGGGGGGTTTCAAGGTAGACATAGAGAAGTTTGATGGGACTGGGAACTTTGGGATATGGAAAAGAAAAGTCAGGGTTCTCATGGCACAGCATAAACTCCTTAGGTCTATAGATGATCTTGATGCTTTCTTTGAAAGCATTGACCCTGTGTTGAAGACCGAGGTGATGGAGGATGCAATTGGTTGCATGCTCTGGAACATCACTAATAGTGTCTTTAGGTGTCTAGATGAAGAGGATAACACCCCTATCAAAGTCTGGACTAAACTTGAAAAGATTTATCAGAAAAAGAATCTAGGTAATAGGATCTATCTAAAAGAAAGATTGTATGGGTTTAAAATGGACCTTACAATCAGTCTTGATAAGAACCTAGATGTGTTTAAGAAATTGGTTCAAGACTTAGCCAGTACTGGGGAGAAGAGAAAATTGGATGACCAAGACCTGTCTATTATCCTGTTAAATTCCCTTCATAATGACTATCTTGTTGTTAAGAATTCAATTAAGTATGCTTGTCAAAACATTACCCTGGAGCAATGTATTGATGCTCTAAAGAATAGGGAGTCAGAGTTGTTGGCTTCTGGAAAGACTTCAGGGAGTGGGGAAAATTTGTTTGTTAAGGGCAAGGGCTCTCACAAACAAGGAAAGCCCAAAGGAAAGGGTAAAGTGTATGACAATCATGAAAATAATAACAAGAACAATAATGAGAATAATAATAAGTCTGATTCTAGCACAAAGAGATGTTATCCTCGTAATAAAACGGGTCACATTAAAAAACATTATTTTGCATACAAAAGAAAATTAAAAGAAAATGAGATGTCTAATAATGATATACCTTATTCTAGTGATGGTCAAGCAAATGTGTTTGAGGTCCTTTGATGACCTATATGCTTTCTTTAATAGCATAGATCTTGTTTTGAAGATCTAGTTATTTGGGTTTCCATTGGGTGCACACTTTAGTTTATCCTATTTTGTTCCTTTGTTAAAGGGAGGTGGTTTATTTATCTTTAAGGTATTATGCTTCTGTAAGGAAGTAGTTTATTTAATAAATATGAGACAACATGTTTTGTGCCTTGGTTTTCTATTAATATTGGTTAAGATATGCCTTATTATGTGAGAATTCTTGACCAATTATGATAGTGTTGGCATGTTAAATATTTGTTGTTGTTTTGTACTCTCATGGATGCTCTTATTTGCATTGGTATACATGTTTGATTGAGTTTTGAAATGCTAGAGTGGTAATAGGTGGTGTTAACATGTGTGAGACTGTTTAGTACAGTTGGATTGCACATGAGGGTTCCTATTTCACTTGGTATAGCATTAGGTGTATCCCTGGTGTTTGGAGAGTTTGGTCTCCATGTTCAGCCTTGTTAGTGCTGGTTTTGACATAGGAGTTGTCAAGTCTTTGGAGAGTTTAATCTCCATGTTCAGCCTTGTTAGTGTTGGTTTTGATACAGGTGTTGTCAAGTGTTGGGAGAGGTTTGTTCTCCAGTTCAGCCTAGATAGTGCTGGTCTTGACACAGGAGTTGTCAAGAGGGTGTGTCCTCACATGTTGTTGGGGTTCACATGAGATTCAGGGGATATGATCTGTCAGCTTGTATGGTTTGAGTGGGAGTAGTTATTTTAAATTGTCAGATTTATGTAGTTGTCTGGTAAGATGACTTGCATCAATTTTGTTTGCTTGAATATGTCATGTTATCAGTTGGATTTTTATGGCTAGTGTGCTTTGTGATTAGACATCTTCACATTTAGTTGGAGTCTTATTCATTATTTTCTTTTGTGAGTTTGATCTTGTATGATCAGAGTTGTTGAGTCTTATTGAGTTTACTTATTTCTTATCTCTGGTTGATATCTACTCTAGGTGATCTGGATATGTTTAGTTGTTGACTTGTGCCCGTCCTTGTGGTGAGTGGGTGGAGAGGTCCTGGATGAATAGTGATAATAGACCAGTGATGGATTAGGAGTGGGATTGCCTTTTGGGTTTGTCTAGATTATTTTCATCTTGTTGTTAAATGAGATACTTGCTGTCTTTCTTTACATTAATATAGAAGAAAAAATGATTTGCAACTTTTTTAGGCATTTTAACAACTGAATTTGAAATTATGACTTGTTAATGAATCCTGTTGTGGTTTCATTTGTATTCCCTTGGCATTGATAAATTAAGACTTGATGTTTGAGTTTTTGCATTGTATTTTTGCATTTAGGTTAACAATTGCCTCTAGTTTCTCATTTCATTTTCTGTGTCCTATATCTGCCTTTATGTAGTTTACATATTGATTGCATGATTGTATTCCTTGGGGAAAGTTTTTAAAATCAGATTTTTTGAAATGGTAGTACTTGGATCTGTTAGGAATTTTTCCTAAGTTTTGGGATCTACCTGGTTGAGGGGGAGAGATTTATGTTTACTTGTCTCAGTTTTATTATTTGATAAGGATCATTAGAATTTTAACCTGTTGGAATTTATTCAGTTAAAATTTCTTTAGCTGTCATGTGTTAAACATTCTTTGATCATTGTCATGTTTTATATATTTGAATTGTTCAAATCTCTCTTCTCTAGTTGTTAAGTTCTCTTATGTATCATGTGATATGTTTTAGACTTGACTTGACTTATATTGTAAGCATTTGTGTAGATTCATGGGCTGTTTTGGCATTATCAATTTTATCTGGATCCATGTTGTTCATCTGTTGAGGTTTGTGAGGTTTTGTTAATCTAGGTTGGCTTTGAGTATCACCATGGATTTCTTCGAAGTTTATACTTGTCTCTTGTTTAAAATCTTACTTGTTTAAGTTATATATTTATTATGCTTTGGTTGGCATGAGTAAGTCTATGTGGTGGGTTATTACCTCTTGTGGAGATTGTATACTTTGTTTTTCATTTATCTATGGTGTGGTGATGTCTAGGTATGTTTGTGTATGTTTTATCAGGTTTCCATATGTTGCAGTTTTAGGGAGAGATGCTGCCCAATTTTTATGACTCTTGTTATGTTTATCTCTTTTGTGAGATATATGCCTGGTGTGTGTATATGTACTCTCCATGTTTATGTGGTTGAGTTGTGAACCATGAGTTGTTGTTTATGGGTTTCTCTACCTAGTGCATTTGTTGCATGGTGTACCTGCATTGAGTCCTTTAGTGTTGCATGGTTAGTGCATGTCTAGATATTTTGCATATTTTGTTTGCTTTGTAATGTGGTCTCTTTTCTTTTGTTTTTGCAGGTACACTTGGACGATGACGGTTGAAGCCCGGTCTACTATGATGTTGTTTAGATTTACAGATTAAGGGGGAGATTTGTTAGGGGTAATCTAGGTATTTCCTTTGTTTAGTTGGTTTGTTATTGAGCCGATCAGTTCACTTGATTGTATATCATGCTATTGGGTCGGTTCACTCTCATTCGATTGTATGCAAAACACGAGATTTGAGTTCTGCGTTTTTGGGGTTTCTGAGTTCTATCTCTCTGTTCGTTCATGGCTGCTTCGGTTTCTCTTCTTCTTGCTTCGGTGCTTTGTTCTTGAAGGATCTTGAAGGAGATATCATAGGGCTTTTGATCGGCACGGTGAGAGGGAGACTCGATGGTGATTTGAGCTCATTTGGTTGCCATATACGGTGACTTCTGTATCTCTCTTGTTTCCCCTAAATTTTGTAATTTCTACAATTATAGTGAATCGGACTCTATCCGAGTCCTGGAGTCGTAGGTTCGCAAGAACCAAACTCCGTAATCAATCGTGTCTCATCTGTGTTTCAATTTCTTGAAAATCTCTAACAACCGAATAGATTAGGTTGCGTTTTCTTGTTTCAATTTGGTGAACCGTATATGTTAATCACCATTTGCGATCATGAATTAGAACTGGGAATATCACTTACCACTCACCTCAAGGGTGAAAACAGAGCACGCCACACGGGCGGATACAGAACATGCCTCATGGGCGAGGACATAACACACCACAAGGGCATACAAACCACATGCCACAAGGGTGCCAACTCAGTATGGGGATACTAGGGGTAGAGGATCTGAATTACTGACCTGTGTGTCCTTTTCAACAAAGAGGGAAAGTTATGTTGATAAGTTAGCCGGTTCAAGGAAAAGCACACCAGGGCTGTGTTTGTACCCTACTGAGTAGTCTGTGCAATGCTTAGCCTTCCTGTAATGGTGGCAAAATAAAAAAGCCGAAAAGAAACCCACACACCCTTGATATCCTTGTGCAACCCATGAACTTGCCATGAGGTTTGCAAAGACCCAGTTAGGATCCAAATGGCAAGTTGAAAGTCTAACCAAACCACCAAGTTGACATCTTTGATACCTCACAACTGACATAAGAGTCCAAATCTTCTCCACACTCATGTGAGTGGGTGTATGGCTTATATGGGCAGGCTGGGTGGAGAGGATTCAAATTCCCCTTATGAATTGCTATTAATTCCATCTCCATATTCAATAAGTAGGGGCAGGCCAGGATTCAACAATCGGAAGGCACAATGATCTTTCCACTTGTTGTATTTATCTTTAAAATTTTTCTCCAATAAGGGGAGTGGACAAATGCAGATATTTCACATTGGAAAGAGGGCTAGATGACCAAAAAAAAAAAAAAAAGTGGGGGTCAAAAGGTCTTTTTATTTTGTGGAACATACACCCACACATGCATGCACCCACTCACCCACCCACACCTAGACGCAAATGCATGCACACATACATACATACACACCACACTCATAACCACACCAAAAAAAAAAAAATTACCCATAACTACACGCACATACACATACACACCTTTGTACAAGCTTTTTTTTTCGTAAGCAGTTGGAAATGGGACAAAAACATTACCATAAAACCCTTAAGTTAACTTTCAGTTTTTATTTTTCTATTTGTTCCAAGAATACCAATTCAATAGTGGATTCTTTATCTACATTGGTCCTATTGGTGGACCTATTGATGGATTCGCCATAAACAAACCCCTGATTTTTGCAGCTATGCAATGTAGATGCCTCCGCTTGTATTAGCTGATCTATTTCTTGAAAATTTTATTACGAAAGAAAGAGTTATGTAAAGGTATTTTTTCAATAGTTATTTTGGGCATGAAGATAAATTAGTGGGAAGTGGGAAAAGAGAGGTTGATCAGTAACCATATGTTATTTATTAGAATTTTTTACATGTAAACCTCTAACTTTATATCAAAACACGTATAAACTCCCCTTTTGCAAACCTTACAAAAAGGTCCAGCAAACTTAATACCATCCCTTGGTTGTTAATAGGTGAGAGGAAATTTCCATTTCATCTTCAATTAAAAAGTGAAATTTAAAAGGTAATGTGAAATTGCTATTTTACTCTCAACATCTTTTTCTTTTCACTAAAGGTCATTTGTATTAAGCAAAAAGAGAGAGAGAAAAAAAAAAAAACTTATTAACTTACAATGAACAAAAAAAATTGTGATTTCACTTCTTTACCTTCCACAATGCCATCAATAGAAAAGAGGTCACCCAACACATAGAGTATCACTCATAAAGGCTAACGAGCCTCCTAAACAGACATCTACCCATTACATCATTACTCATCCCTTGTAAAATAAGAGCAGACCACCTAATGACTTGTGGTGAAGAATGTGACTTTGTAGTCGATGAAGCAATATAACCTGCAATCAAATTAGTGTCTATAAACAATGGAGGAGACCAGGCAAAGATAATCTTGCAGATGCTACCATTTTTGTTTTACAAACCAAGGAATCTCCCCACATTGATTAAAAAAAATGAAAGCGGCGGATATTAATATGCCTTAGCAAGAGTCAAACCCACGACGGCAAGACCTCTTCTCTAAGAGGTGTTGGTTTCACCACTAGAATAGCTCTGTCTTGGCGGCCAAATCACTTTCTACCCATGTACACCTTTTGTAACTACATATTTCTTGCATTTCTAACCCCTTCATCAACGCCTAGAATTCCTCCTAAAAATTCATTCTACTTCCTAAGAATGAACTGAAATGCCCTAACATTTGAGCGTCATCATTCCTAAAGGTTCCACCTGCACTTGATGGATCTGGATACCACAAGGAGCTGCCATCAATGTTAAGTTTCACCCAGTTTTTATATGGTTTCACATGGGCACCTTGTTTGGTGTCATCTTGATTTTTTTCTTCCTCTAAGATGCTTTGTCAACTACACACCATGACAACTACGGTAATGCATTAAAATAATACTATTAAAAGAAGTTCCAGTTGAAATGCCAGAGAGACAAATAACTCACTTGCTTTCTAGGGTGATTTTGGGGGTTCCTTGCACTTCAACAACACTCAATAACGCATTCTTGATCATCAAATCACAAGTATATAACCAGTTCACCATAGCTCAACTTAGATTCATGTGTACTTTATTTCAAACCATGGAATAGGCTAGGGTTTGTGTTGAAATTATGTATAAGAATGCTTTTCTTCACTTCCCAACTAATTTGCACCACCAACGTTGTCCCTTTAACAATTTCATACATTCTTTGGTGGATTTTTCACTATTCATCTTAGATTGAACACTTTCTTGGTTTTTTTTTCCTTCTAGACAAAAATGCAATTGGATTTTCAGTTATAATTGTTTCTTTTTTCATCTAACTTACATCAAAACATGACCCAAATCATCCAGAATACACCTTACACCAAATTTGTTATTTTTTTCCTCCAAAAATTACTATTTTTTCTCTTTTCCAAAATACGGCATTTTGCTGAATTTTTCTTCTCTATTGATCTTCTTCTTCTTTCCTACTAGGTCCACTTCCATGGCACACAGAGAAGGACACCATGGACCTATGCATGGTAGGGGGTATGCACCGGTTCTAGGGCAAGGTGTCGTGTGTCCTGACCACTTCGATTCACCACATGCAGATGACTTATACCACACTTTCTTTGAGAATTCTTCTATTGAGTACAGGAGATTAGTCATTGTCGAGGACAAGAAAACCTTAAGGATAGAGGAGAGGTTCCAGGCTCTAGGTTGGGAGAGTCTGTCGTACATTGACGAGTCGGTCTATCCCAAGTTAGTTAAGTATTTCTTTAGCAACATGACCTACGAGATGGGGAGGATGGATAGGGCGGATGGCGTCTAGTGGTATCCACGAGAGTAAGAGAGACTCCCATCCACTTGACTACTAAAATTCTTGCACATATTCTCTGCATGCCACACATACTGGACCAACGTTGATGGGTCCCTTTTGCTACATAGGAGAGTGATTATCTCATGCCTTTTGAGTTCCGTACTATTTACTCAGTACTATGGGATGATGGGAGCTGTGGTCGCATTCAGAGTGCTACACGTATGACCCCATCCACATGTGTACTTGCTTGCATTGTGGGCAGGAACATAGTGCCCAAGGGAGCACATCACAATAGGATTACAACGATGCAAGCTCTTAAGGCTTTCTCCTTCTACGTGGGCCACCGCGTAGACTTGGCCTATAATTTTAGAGAGCCATAATCTACTGAGTAGTGGAGCCAGGGTTTATGAACCTTGCAATCGGGCAACTTCTCACTCGCATCCTCCGTCACTTCAATGTTAGCTTGGAGAACACTGAGGTACCACATTGTGGTTTGGGTGAGGTCATCAGGAGGCCTTTGATTTCCATGATGGGCCTTCATGGACACGTAATGTCACCGGAGTGCATAAATGCAGTGGATCAAGGTGAGGAGGATGATCAAGGTGCTCGTGCCAATGATGAGGTTCAGGCAGATGAGCAGGAGGATGAGGATGATCATGAGATTTTGGAGGAGGATGATGATGATGATGTCCCAATTGGACAGGTAGAGGTAAGTGGTCCATCACATTAGGCATTTCTAAATTAGCCCACATATTCCACATAGTGGTCTAGACTCTTCACTATATTGGAGATGATTTAGTCTCAACAGGTTGAAATGGGGACCCGCTTGACTCAAATGGATGCTCACCTAGCTTAAGTTGAGGAGGAGGTCCGAGCTACACACACACAAACAGATTAGTATAATGCATGATTCCAGGAGCATCTGCCATGATTGATTACTAGATAGAGAATTTTGACTTAGATTGACATCAGATGTAAATTTTTTTGTTTAGCTTATGGCAATATGTAAAGATTTTCTAGGATGATTAATGGAAGTCATTATTATACTTGTCACGCTTCATTTATTATGTGTTATGAATTCCTTTTCATGTAATGTGCACATTTGTTTCACCATAATTATTGTATATTAACAGGTTAAATGTTTTATGCCTTAGTTTGGTTTGATATATCTAATTCTTAGTTGTACCTATAATTCACTCTAGTGTAGTTGAGTCACTTCCGAATCTATGACTCAAGGATGCTCCACCATTGTGTTTTTCGGGTAGGATTTACATGAAATCTTGCTCTGATACCACTTTGTCACATCCACTCAGCCTATAAACATCTACCCAAATACCTGAGGGAGTGATCCACATCCCAATGATCAGGTTTCAGGCAAATTGATAAACCATTCCCCACAACAGTATGTTGTTCCATTGGCTAAAAATGAAGGTGTTGTCATTGTTGGCAACTTAAGTGAGAATATTGAGATATTTGAGTGGTTCATTAGTTGGGGTCAAATCAAGTTGGTTCAGCCAAGTATTGGAGCTGATTCAACCAATGATTATTTGATATGAGCTTTTGATATGTTACAACAACACACAATGGGCTTTGATATGGTACAGCAACACACAAAAAGGTAGGCTTCTTTAGCAATTATTTTTAGATTAAAAATAAATAGGGCTTTATTGTGAGAAACAGAGAGTGTGGGAGAAGAAGATTTGAGAGAAAAAAGAAGATGTTGCTGAAACTGTTTTGAATCTTTCTTCCTCTATATCTTCTATTGCTGAAATTTTGAAAGAAGAAGCTGCTGCTATTGGAAGGTTTGTATTTTGAACAAGAGGAAAAGCTGCTGTTGGAAGGTCTGCATTTTGAACAAGAAGAAGAAGTTGTACTGGGTATTTTGTTTAATCGGTTATTCTTTTACTGAACATGAGAGAAAATGTAAAGAGAAGGAAGATGAAGATGCAACCAGGTATTCGGAAATTTTTTTTCCCCAGAAAACAAGTGGTTTATGGTTGAGTTCTATTTCTGGAAAAAATTAAAAAAAAAAAAAAAAAAAAAAAAAAAAAGAAGAAAGAAGAAGAAGAAGATGTTCCTGCCTGACTTTTAAGAAAAAGAAAAGAGGGGAAAATGGTTGTTGTTACCAACATTCAAGAAAGATATTTTTTCTGAAATTGAAAAAGAGAAAGAAAAGAGAACTGCTGTTGTATACCTCAAGAAGAAAAATTAAGAGAAGATGTTGTTGCTGCTTGATTTTTAAGAAGAAGAAAAGAGGGGAAATGGTTGTTGTTATGTGCATTCAAGAAAGAAAAAGGGCTGTTGTTATCCTCTATGTATGAAAAAAAAAATATAGCAAGATTGTGTTTAAAATAGAGAACAGAGGTGCGTGCGCACAAGTTTGTTTTTTTAAAAAGAGGAAAACTGAGAAGATTGAAAAGAGAAAGAAGAATTGGAGACACTAAAGAAAACAAACAAAAAAAACAAAAAAACAAGTCTTGTTACCATGCATCTTACACAAGTTGAGGTAACCCGTATTCACAATTCTTGTCTATTATTTTCTAGGCTATGTTTACTGATGAAAAACCTAGATTATGAATGTAATTTGGGGAACTTGAATTATTGTTTTACATTGTAACCTAGCAAGTTGGAGCTTGTCTAAGGGGTTGGGGTTGGTGCCCTTGTCTGAATTGCATTTTAGACTAAAGCAGGGATTGGTGTTCCTGGACTGTTGTAGCAGTCAAAATATCTAGGAGTGTTTTGAGTAATATACAAAAACCTAGGTAGGGTATTACTCCGTGGACGTAGGCAGTTTGGCCGAACCATGTAAACTCTGGTGCATTGTGTCTTTGGTTTATTTTTTTGGTTGCACATATGGGAATGCCTTGATTGCAAAGTGATGGTATACTGTCCTGGTAGATCCACCACATTGTGGTGTGTGGTGGACGTATCCTTGTGTAGTTGATAGCTATGAGATTGTTCTAATCAATCTTGTTTTGAGATTAAAGAAGCTTTACATCAAAGCGAATTTTTTGAAAACACTTGATTCATCCCCCCTCTTAGTGTCAACCGGCGAATAACACAGTATAATCATGAGCAATAGTAAATCAAAGTCAAACATTCATTTAAGAAATACATCATATAATAACGGATTTCAGAAGTATCTTAAAACCAAAACCAATGCAGAAGTGAAGTTAAGTTGTAATAATCAAACTAGAAAAAAGGTCTTAAGGTTACATCAAATATCTTTCCTTAATCAAATGATAAATGAATATTTCAAAGGTCTCTGTGTCATGAAAGGTTTCAATCTTCTTATGTGTCGGACTAATTTTGGTAAGCATAGTTGTGACACGCGCACTCGTCACTGTGTAAGTTGTTATCCCTGTAATCCTGTGTATCGTACGGATCAGACATCTGCATGTTGTGACCTTGATACACGGCATCAGGGATTCAAGATCTGCAATAAGATCTAAAGAAAAACAACATCCATGAGGAATGAGTACAAAAGAACTCAACAAGTAGTTCCCATACATCTATCCGTCATTGAATTCACATATCCATATATAATTATCATGCTATGGTATGAAATGCAATGCAGAGATGCTCCTACACTCTAATTGATGCAAGTCTTGATAAGGTGGACATGCATTAAGATAAGACACCAGCCTCCTCTAGGTAGGTCTCGTCACTCTGATCTCTCATGGGTTGGGTAATGGTTTTGAGATCCCGAGTAAGGGGTAAAGTCATCCCTCTCGGATCATCTCCATGATCGGGGTTTAGGTCACCATTCTCTCACCACTCCATTGGTTTGAAGACTGCCACGTGTTAGGGTATTACCTAACCCAATGCATAGTCATCTACTTTAACATATTACTCAAGGTCTAGATATAATGGGAGAGCCACAACCTTGAGTAATATGTTAAAGTAGATGACTATGCATTGGGTTAGGTAATACCCTAAGATTGATTTTTTTCTTCTTCTCAGTTTTCCTTTTTTTAAAAAACAAACTTGCTGCACATTTGTTCTCTGTTTCAAACATAGCCTTTCTACATTTTTTTTTTTCCAGACACAGGATAATAGCAGCCCTTTTTCTTTCTTGAATGCAGGTAACAACAACCATTTCCCCTCTTTTCTTCTTCTTAAAAATTAGGTAGCAACAACATCTTCTATTAATTTTTCTTCTTGAGGTATACAACAACAATTTTCTTTTCTTTCTCTTTTTCAATTTTAGAAAAATATCTTTCTTGAATGCAGGTAACAACAACCATTTCCCCCTCTTTTCTTCTTAAAAATCAGGCGGCAACAACATCTTCTCTTAATGTTTCTTCTTTTTCTCTCATTCTTTGTTTTTCTTTCACTTCTTTCTTTCTCATGTTCTGTTTTTGTTTTTTTTTGGTCCTTCCAGAAATAGAACTCAACCATAAACCACTTGTTTTCTGAAGAAAAAAGAAGATATTTTGAATACCTGGCTGCATCTTCATCTTTCTTCTCTTTTGATTTTCTCTCCTGTTCAGTAAAAGAATAACCGATTAAACAAAATGCTTAGCACAACATCTTCTTCTTCTTGTTCAAAATGCAGACCTTCCAACAACAACTTTTCTTCTTGTTCAAAATGCAAACCTTCCAACAACAACAGCTTCTTCTTTCAAAATTTCAGCAATAGAAGATATAGAGGAAGAAAGATTCAAAATCGTTTCAACAATATCTTCTTTCTCCCACTCTCTAATTTTTGGCTCTGTAGAAGATGATTTTTTCTGTTTCTCACAAAAAGCCCTCTTTATTTTTAATCTAAAAACGATTGCAAAAGAAGCCTACCTTTTTGTGTGTTGCTGTACCATATCAAAGCCCATTGTGTGTTGTTGTACCATATCAAAAGCCCATATCAAAGAATCATTGGTTGAACCAACTCCAATACTTGGCTGACCCAACTTGATTTGACACCAACTAATGAACCACTCAAATATCTCAATATTCTCACTTAAGTTGCCAACAATGACAACACTTTCATTTTTAGCCAATGAAACAACATACTGTTGTGGGGGAATGGTTTATTAATTTTCTTGAAACTTGATCATTGGGATGTGGATCACTCCCTCAGGTGTTCGGGTAGATGGATATAGGCTGGGTGGATGTGACAAAGTGGTATCAGAGCAAGATTTCATGTAAATCCTACCCGAAAAACACAATAGTGGAGCATCCTTGAATCATAGATTCGGAAGTGACTCAACTACACTAGAGTGAATTATAGGTAATACTAAGAATTAGATATATCAAACCAAACTAAGGCATAAAACATTTAACCTGTTAATATACAATAATTATGGTGAAAAAAAATGTGTACATTACATGAAAAGGGAGGAAAATTTATTCAATTGTAGAGTCATTCAAGGCTTGGAAACACCAGGCTTCACAGTCTCCTTTACGGACTGCTTGGATTAATGGATGTTGTTTACTTTTATACTTTCTTTGGATGGTCCACAATCAAATCCGGTTTGAAAATTTATATTTTAGGATTGATGAGGTGGTGACTTTAATTTTTTCAGACTTAGTACAGTTTGGCTTTAAAATGGATGGGAAAAAAGTAACTCTTGCAATTTTTTCGGATGCAAGAAGATTGGGCCTTCACTTCTTTGTCTTTAGTGCTGCTCCTCCACAAGAAATTTTTTGGTGTCCTGCTGCAGGATGGGTAAAACTAAATATTGATGGGTCTTCTTTAGGCAATCTAGGAAGGTCTGGTTGTGGAGGAGTATTTCGAAATGAAGTTATTGTGGTGGTTTTCAATTTCAATATTATTTTAGATGTTAAAACCAACTTTGAGGCTGAATTGGAAACTTTCATTCACGGATTACGTTGGGCAAGGCATTTACAAATTACAAAGTTTTGGGTATAAATTGATTCAAAAGCTGGTGACTTTAATACAATAGAAGAAAATACCTTGGTATATCTTTCATATGTGGAGAGAGTTACAAGAAAATTTGTTGACTATAGATTGGAAGATTTCACATTGCTATCGTGAAACTAATACAATGGCAGATTTTTTGGCAAATTCGGCAGCTAGGTTAGGAACTTCTGATATTAACATTCCTTGGTCAGCTTCAATCCTTAATGAACTTGATGTGGATGCCTCTAGACATTCTAGATTTTTTTTTTATGAGTTAATGGTTTTCTAATCTGAGTAGGAGCCAGTGAGGAAGGGTGTATTAGGGGCAACAGTTGTTGCGGGTAAGGGAGGTTGGTTCCTTATAAGGTTTTTATTGATGTATTTTTAATATTTCTTCTTCGCTCAATATAATGATCCTTTTAGCGAAAAACATAATAAATGATGCGAGACAAGTATAATAATGACTTCCATTAATCAACCTAGAAAATCTTTACATGTTACCATAAGCTAAACAAAAATATTTACATCTGATGTCAGTCTAAGTCAAAATTCTCTATCTAGTAATCTATCGTGGTAGATGCTCCTGGAATCATGCACTATACTAATCTGTTTGTGTGTGTGTAGCTCGGATCTCCTCCTCGACTTGAGCTAGGTGAGCATCCATCTGAGTCAAGCGGGTCCCCATCTCAACCTGTTGAGACTCAATCCTCTCCAATATAGTGAAGAGTCTAGACCACTATGTGGAATATGTGGGCTAATTTAGAAATGCCTGATGTGATGGACCACTACCTCTACCTGTCCAGTTGGGACATCATCATCCTCCTCCTCCTGCTCATCTGCCTGAACCTCATCATCGGCACGAGCACCTTGATCATCCTCCTCATCGTGATCCACTGCATCTATGCACTCCGGTGACATTACGTGTCCCTGAAGGCCCATCATGGAAATCAAAGTCCTCCTGATGATCTCATCCAAACCGCAATGTAGTACCTCAGTGTCCTCCAAGCTAACAAATGGAGGATGCGAGTGAGAAGTTGTCCGAATGCAAGGTTCATAAACCCTAGCTCCACTACTCGGTAGATCATGGCTCTCTAAATGATATAGGTCAAGTCTACGCGGTGGCCCACATAGAAGGAGAAAGTCACAAGATTTTGCATCGGTGTAATCCAATTGTGATGTGCTCCCTTAGGCACTATGTTCCTACCCACAATGCGAGCAAGGACACATGCGGATGGGGTCATGCGTGTAGCACTTCGAATGCAACCACAGCTCCCGTCATCCCATAGTACTGAGTAAATAGTATGGAGCTCAAAAGGCATGAGATAATCACTCTCCTCTATAGCAAAAGGGACCCACCAACGTTGGTTCAGTATGTGTGGCATGCAGAGAATACGTGCAAGAATTTTATTAGTCAAGTGGATGGGAGTCTCTCTTACTCTCATGGGTACCACTAGATGCCATCCGTGTCCATCCTCCATATCGTAGGTCATGTTGCTAAAGAAATACTTAACTAACTTGGGATAGACAGACTCGTCAATGTACGACAAACTCTCCCAACCTAGAGTTTGGAACCTCTCCTTTATCCTGAAGGCTTTCATGTCCTTGACAATGACTAATCTCCTGTACTCAATAGAAGAATCCTCAAAGAAAGTGAGGTATAAGTCATTTGCATGTGGGGAATCGAAGAGGTCAGGACGCATGACACCTTGCCCTAGAACCGGTGCATACCCCCTACCATGCATAGGTCCATGGCGTCCTCCTCTGTGTGCCATGGAAGTGACCCTAGTAGGAAAGAAGAAGAATAAGATTAGTGAAGAAAAATTCAGCAAAATGCCTTATTTTGGAAAAGAGAAAAAATAGTGATTTTTGGAGAAAAAAAATAGCAAGTTTGGCGTAAGGTGTATTTTGGATGATTTGAGTCGTGTTTTGATGTAAGTTAGATGAAAAAAGAAATGATTGTAAGTGAAAATCCAATTGCATTTTTGTCTAGAAGGAAAAAAAAAAAAAAAAAAAAAAAACCAAGAAGGTGTTCAATCTGAGATGAATAGTGAAAAACCCACCAAAGAATGTATGAAATTGTTAAAGGGATGACCCCACTCTTCTACTCTTCTACTCTACCATAGTCATCTGTGTTAGGTCACCACTCTCTTCCCTCATGCCTCTCACCTTCTTGGTTCAGTATCCTCCAAAGTCTAGGGTAGTCGTATCCTATGGCACCAACCAACTTGGACCACGCTTCCGTAACCTTATTGGTCATCCACATATAATGGAATGGAATGGAAGCTCTTGTGTCCCCTCATGCCTCTTGCAATTTTGGGCATGCACCAACCATATACCACTGCCATGGTCACACGGCTTCAATTCCCATGCCATTAGGGTCATAACATTTTAGGGGTAATCCAAACCATGCAACTAGCATCCTAACATGCAAATAAAGTTACATATTCAATTCTAAGGTTCTTGGGGTAATGGTAGAGCCACAACCCCAGTGCAAGTCCAAATTCACATAAGACTATCCAACTCACAAGTATCATAATCAAACAATAATATTCTGTAATTCCAGAGCATTATGATAAAGCTAAAATCCTTAAACAACAACATACAAATAAACATGCAAGTTCTACATTATTCAAGAATATAATAACTAATATATGCATGTGAACATCATTACCTTATAATTAAGTTCACACCTTACAAAGAGAGTCGCAGGACGATTTCACACTTCCCAAAATAACCCTATTTACATGTTGGCGAAAGGTTAGAAATAAAGTCCCATGTCTAACACTGTTAGAGACAGGTTGGTTGAATAGAAACTAGGATAGGTGGGTCGGTTGAACAATACTAAGCATGGGTTGCCCCGGTAGACTAGGTCAATCAACCCATGCTCGAGTACAGACAGATTGCTTTTGATCAACATACAACTATAGGATTGGGTTCTAAACCACTTCTAAAACATATAGAATATTCTGAAATCAACAAAGAACACGATCTAACATTAATGGGCATTCAAAAACTCAAGAAACTAGAAACCTAGTAAATCGATAATAGGTCTTTTTTTGAAATCGATCCGGAAAGAAAATGGATGAAACAAAGTGAATAGGGATTCAGTAAAAAATACAACGAACAAATGAGTAAGGTTTTCTAGTACTACGAAACCCTCTAAAAGGTCTAACAGTAGTGAATGAAACATGCACGGGAATGATTAGGTCTATGGAGAAGAGTACTAACCTTAGAATATCGTAAATGCTATATGAAAAGCCTTGCGGATGATCCCCACATTGTCCTTCACTTTCGCAAAGCACTCCCTGACTCGTATTGATGTCCTTTGATGGCTACAGGTCATAATGCCAAGTTTAGGATCGAAAAAAATATTTAAAGGAGTCCCAAAATCAATATTCCAAACCTGGGTTGGTTGATTGGGGCGACCAGGCCAATCGATCCACTCCTAAAAACTTCATTCCAGGAATAGTTTTGAGAGGGGGGGGGGGGGGTTTAGCCCCTTGGCTTTTTGCTCTAGCTCCTAATCCTCATTCTAGTAGGTCTTACCTGACCTTTGGGACCTTCTAAACATGTCGTCAACGAACTCTTGATCCAACTTCCAAATCCGTCAACTTCTGGAGCCGATTTCCTTCCAAATTCCAACAACACTCCAATTCCCACGTTATTACCATCCACTTCCATTGGTTCAGACTCCAACCCAATGGTCTCTATCTGATAGCCCACAGTTGCCTTCTACTAGCATTCCGGATTCTCGAAGCTACAACACATGTTTACTAGTTAGGATTTTAGGGGATCTCATGGAAACTGCTTAGCATATACTCTTTCTCAGCAACTTAAAGGAAAAAGGCAAATATGGCGTTTGGATCATGGGAGCTGGTAGGGGTGATTCTATTGGCTCTTTACCCATATCCATGCTCGCACACATGGAAACACACACACACACACACCCACAACCACACTGACGCACCTTTTACAAGTCTTTTGCAAGCAGACGGAAATGGAACATAAACATTACCATACAACCCCTAAGATCACTTTGAATTTTATATTTTCCTCTTTGTTCAAAGAATATCAATTCAATAGTAGATATATATATATATTTTTTTATCTATGTTTGGTCCTATCTTAGGAGTTATTGATGGATTCACCATAAACAAACCTTTGATTTTTGCAGCTATATAATGCATATGCCTCTGCTTGTATCATCTGATCTATTTATCAAAAAAATTATTACCCAAAAAAATAAAATATTGAGGTTATATAAAGGCATTTGTTTTTTATAGTTATTTATGCCATGAGGGTAATTAGTGGGAAAAGAGAGGTTGATCAGTAATCATATATTATTTCTTAGAATTTTTTACATATAAAACCCCAACTTTGTATCAAAGCATGTGGAAACTCCCCTTTCTGCAAAATTTACAAAATGGTCCCCCAAACTTAATAGCATCCCTTGATTGTTAACAGCAGAGGGGAAATTACCATTTCATCTTCAATTAAAAAAAGGAAATTTAAAAGTTTATGTGAAACTACTAATTTACCCTCAACCAATTTTATTTTATTTTATTTTTTTTCGTTAAAGGTCATTTGTATTGTAACAATTGAAAAAAATTATAATGTACTATGAGCAAGAAAATTGTGACTTCCCTTCCCTACCTTCGACAATGCCATCAATGGAAAGAGGTCACCCAACACATAACAGCATCACTGAGAAAGGCTAAAGAGCCCTCCTAAAATAAAAAAAATACCGAAGTGGTTGAATCATTTTCTACCCACACCTTCTGTAACTGCATCTCTACACTATGAATTCCGCCTAAAAGATAGTTCTTCCTCCCAAGAATGAACTGAAATGCTCTAACATTTGAGCATCATCATTCCTAAAGGTATCACCTGCACCTGATGGGCTTGGATTCCCCAAGGAGCTGCCGTCAATGTTAAGTTTCACCTAGGCACCTTGGTTGGTGTCATCTTGATTTTTTTTCCTCCCTCTCGGATGCTGCTTTGTCATCTACACACTGACGACTATGGTTATGTATAAAATATTAGTGCTAAAGGAATTTCCAGCTGAAATGCCAGAGAACCAAATAACTCCATGGAAAAAGAGCCATATTCAGGAGGCAATAGATGAGTTCATACACCTATTACATTTTGCATGGCTCAAACAGTGGATAAGTTGCCTGCTTGCATTTGTCATTTTGATTAGAGAAATTCCAAATTTTGAGCCATTGCACTTGGCTCGCCTTGAAGCAGAAGCATTTGACTGAAGGTCTTAACTAGAAACAAAACACCAGATTTGCGATAAGATTCTTGGGGAAGATTATAATGTACGCAGCCTTACACTTGTTGTTTTCGCAAAGAGATTGTTTCCATACTCTGAATCCATGACCCGTTGGTCATGATGGAGCAAGTTACTTGACACAGGAAAGAGGCATTCCTTGGGAAACCTGCTGCAACTCCAAAAGTCCAACCACAGGAGGTATTATTTCCTTTTCTAAATTCATTGACATTTACAATCAAATTTACAAGAAACACTCTCAACAGAAGCTGAAGATGAAAATTCATGTGAAAAATGATCTAAAAATATATACAGTGCATCAGCAAGATGCAAAACCATACACTTCATTGTATCTGTGCCCCTATCAGTTGAACCATTTTTTCCCCCCAAAAAAACATAAGTCTCCACAGATTCAATCAACCTAACCCAGAATCCCTTTGAAAAGATTATAAAATAAAGACAGTAAGATGTCATGAAAATATGCAGGTGCTCTTTTATTTGGTGCTGCAACCTGGTTGAACTTCTGATTTTTGGTGCACCCATAAACAACAATATATGTAGAGATTAAGTGAAAATTGCAAGCTAACCATAGATGATATATATACTCATAGTTGCAACTTCACTTTTGGTTTGTATTCACTGAAGTTGTCCAAATATCATTTACTCATTCTCCCAATCACTGCTAGTTGCTGAGGCTTTGCGTCGAGTTCCCCTGGCGGCTGGACCAGTATTCAGCCACAAGTTTAGAGAAGTAGGAGTTCACTTCCATTAGTTTTGAAGGTTCATCAAATTCCACCATTTCCCCTAATACATGAAGATCCAGATTCCTAGAGTCAGATTCATGCAACTAAAATAACAAAAAGATCAAATCATTATACTTCTACATCATCAAGTGAAGATCAGATTTTCATAAAATCCTGTGTGTTTCAGTTTCAAAATATGTTATTGGGCAGAAATGGTCTCTGGCTGGCGTTCTGGAGCACCTATGCATATATACTTATCTTACTGTATCTTTAGAAAAGGGACTTATACCATCAGAAAGGACCATGACCATGTCACTGTCAATGACAGTGGGAACTCTATGGGCCACAGTAACCACAGTGCATTTTGAGAATTCCTGCCTGATGACTCTTTGTAGAACAGCATCCGTCGCAGAATCAATTGATGCAGTTGCTTCATCCAAAACTAGAATTCTGTTTCTTTTAAGGAGGACTCGACAAAGACAGAAAAGTTGGCGTTGCCCGGCACTCCAATTTTCACCTTCATTACTCACTGTTGGACCAAACAATATCGTTAGTAGAATTTTCACATTGCATTAGAACTGTGTACAATTCGTTTCTTTCAAGTTGCTGAAATTCAACTCACCTGATGAATCCAAGAGATTTGGGAGGCCAAGAACTGTACTCTTCAATTGACATTTCTCTATGGCCTGCAAAAGGCAACATGATGAGGTCCATGGTAATTAAAACAGGTTCATTAAATTATTCATTAGGCTTACCTCCCAAATCTCATTGTCAGAATAGAGGCCTAGAGGATCCAAGTTAGTTCGAATACTACCCTTAAAAAGAGATGGTTCTTGTGGAATGATGCTGAGTTTTGATCTCAGATCCTTCAGTCCGATAGAGCAAATGTCCAATCCATCTATGAGAATTGTTCCGCTCTCGGGTTCTACAAGGCGGAACAGAGCACTTATCAATGTAGTCTTCCCACTGCCAGTTCTTCCAACAACTCCAACTCTAGTTGCTTCTCTGAAAGTACAAGTGATTCCCTTGAGAACAAGTGGAGCATTTGGGCGATATTTTATCTGAAACCAACCGAGAAATTTCATGAAGAACAATTGGGGATGCAACTGAGAACTCTGTACTCAGATATCCAAGACCTCAGGGCACACATTCACTTTAACATGTTTGAATTCTCCAATTGTGAAAAACTTGTCATAGGAAGTACGATAGAGACATAAATCCTATAACACTTAAATTGTCTCAAGTCCAATGTGAAGAAATGAATTTGGTAGATCACCTTCAAATCAAGGAGTTGAATTCTTCCCAGAGAAGGCCATGAGTAAGGTGGCCTTTTGTCTTCCACAATTGCAGGAGGCTCTGGTGGTATGTGCATGAATTGTTTTATCCGTTCAACAGACACAATATAGTTGGCCAACTTGCAGTAATATTTAGAGGCAAACACTTGGGTAATGGTCAGGTTGAGAGAATATGAAAGAGAGAGCCCAATAAATCCTGCAAAAGAGCAAATACTAATTAGGATTTGAACATTCCTTGACAATCAAATAATTCTCGTAATCACAAGTACCTGGAGTAAGAGCACCATGGGGAAGAAAAACAAGGAAAATGGCAACAGCGAGTAGGGTCAAATTCTGGAGTGCCTCTATTCTTATGACAAACCATTCCATGGCAGCGTTAGAATGAAAGAAATGTTTTGCATCCATGTCAATAAGATTTAGATAATCCTGGAAGAACCTATCCATCATGTCAAAAGATCTTATTGTGACCACTCCAAGTGATGTATCTGCTGCATAGTTCACAACTGGTGCTTTCGTTGTTCCATTAATTCTTGTCAGCTCCCTTGCAGAGGCTAGATAGTACCTCTTTAATAGAACATCAAAATAAGATAATTGTATTTAGACTTCTCAGATCAAAAGAAAGAACAAAGAACAAAAAGAGAGTTCACCTGAACATAACTTGTAGCTATCATAGCAAGAATAGCTACGAAGATAATTTCCCATGTCACTGAAGCAGCTACTACTATGGTTGCTAATAGTTCAAAGTAACCCGCAATCACAAATGTCAGGGAGAAAGGGATATCAAAATCCAACACACTTAAATCTGATGATGCCTGCAAGGAAAGAATCCAAAATCACCCAACCTAAGTTTTCACTGTAGCTATCCAGGATCACAAGGAGCATAAGCAACTCCCATCGAACATTCACATGACAATGAGAAAACTGCTACTGTAATTCCAGACTCTTTAGTCAAACACACTCCCTACATGATTGCCTACTCAAGTATTTTAGCCATAGATCAACAGTTGAAAATCATAGGCAAATGGTCAACTGATAAAAGATAATCTTACCCGTGTGATGATCCTACCAATAGGGGTTGAATCAAAGAAGAGCATGGGAGCCTTGAAAAGTGAATCAGTGAGATCCGAAAAGAAGGCTTTGGAAGCCTTCAATCCTAAGTGGGCTGCAAACAAGGACCTTAGAAATGCAAACACTGTACTAATGGCTGAAATTCCTGCGTAGGTTCCAATTAAGACACCAATTCCAATTTGGGGAATGTGAATAGCTATGGCTAGCCAATAGGTTGCAGCAAGGTTGAGAGCACCAAATGTTAACTGAGAAAGTGTAAGCAAACCAAAGTGAAGTGATCCTTTCGAGATACGCAGGTAATCTAAGTATGGCTTCCAACCAGCATCACCAGTCTCCCTTGCTTCATCTTCTGTTAGCTGTGTCCCAGCCTGAGGCTTTGCCAAAATCCCGATCTCGCAATTCAGTTTGGTGGGGTAGGATCCCGTACTCCCATCCGATCCAATTACATCAGATTCAACCCCATGTCCATTAATTTCAGGATCCGATACTGTCATTGAATCTTTATGTGCATTCACCAGATGTTCAAACTCTGAGCCAGCAATGAAGATGTCCTTGTAACTTCCCATTTGAATGATTTTTCCACATTTCATAACCTGAAAAGTGAGAAGCAAATGATCACCAATATTTAGTTGGGAATGCAGAGACAGGTACGGACAGATAATTAAAAGCAATGCATGATCACCAGAATTCTGTCTACTTCAGTGAGAAATTCAACTTGATGAGTTACGAGAATGACAGTTTTTGTTTCCAGAGCACCCATGACACAGTCCTGCAATTAAACAGGTGCAGTCATAAACTAAGAAAAAGAGTTGTGTATGGGCTATGTATGAGAAAATTTAAGGCATCACTGGACTTGATCTTTTGAAAATGCTTGAGCTTATTTTCTTACATTGAATAGAATGGAAGCTGTGTGAGCATCTACTGCACTAAAAGGGTCATCAAGAAGATAGATATCTGCATCATTGTAGACTGCTCTAGCAAGTTGTATCCTCTGTTTCTGTCCTCCACTCATGTTGAGCCCTCTCTGCCCAATTTCTGTGAGGTCACCATGGTCAAAATTCTCAATATCCTTGTCAAGTGCACATGCGTTAATAGCCTTACTATATCTTGTCTTGTCCATTGGCTTTCCGAAGAGAATATTGTCTCGAACTGTACCACTCTGAATCCAAGATGTTTGAGAAACATATGCAACAGACCCAAATACATCCACCTAGACAAGGAACAAGTAAAATAAGTGCAATTGACTTACATTTAGTCTTGAATAAAGATTTCAAGAAGTAAAAGGACATCTAACTCTTACAGTTCCTGAGATTTTGGGTATTTCCCCTAGTAGAGCATATAAGAGGGAAGACTTCCCAGCACCAACAGGCCCACAAACTGCAACTTTTTCACCATTTCTTACTTCAAAGTTTAACTGCCTCAGAGTAGTGGCAGTTGTTTTGGGTTCCCAACTGAAGTCACCAGCATGAATTCTAACTTTTGTATCCGAATCTTGTGGTTCGCTCCTCCGCACACAGTCATCACTGAGCTCATCTTCTAGCAAAAACACATTAAGGCGGTTCAGAGATACCTTAACCTGAATCAACATTGTCATGGCATCTGGAATTGTCCTCACGGGCTCTGCTACCATTCTAAGTGCTGCAAGGATTGTGAAAATCGTGCTGGCATTCAATGGGGCACCTCTCCAGAAGGCACATCCAATGAAGATCACAGAAGAAACTATCGTAGGAGACATCCAGTATAATGCACTGCAGTAGGCCTTCTTAACCTGCAACTGAGTTAGCCATTTGAGTTCCTCCGAACGGAGGGACTCAATTGTGTTCTTGAATTTCTCTTCCCATGACTGCAATTTGATTATTTTCATATTGTTTAGGACCTCAGAAGTTGCTCTGAGTCTTTCATCTTGGGCTACCATGAATTGTGACTGACATTTCTGAAGAAACTTTGCAAATGGGATATTTAGAAGAGAACAGATGAGGAGGGGAACCAAACCAGGAAGAATCCCGACACCCGCAGTCATATAAAGTACACCGACGCCGAGGAACAACTGCACTATAAGACTCCATCCTGTGTGAAACCACCACGGGAATTCACCCATGCGATAAGCATCAACTGCAATGTAGTTCACAATCTCCCCTGCTGTGTGTCTTTTCCTACCTAGAGTAGAGAGTTTAAGCTGCTTTTGGTAAACAGCAGCCATCAAAGCAGATCTCATCCGCATGCCACTCCTCCTGGAATTAAAATTCATATGTTTCTGTGACAAAGACTCTGTGACCTTGATGACCCCCAAGTAACCAACTAGGAGGACACCATCAATTGGATTTTTCTCCTTGTGTGTTGAATACTGCACAAAGGCATAGAGTAATAATGGAAGAACCGCGACTGAGACTGTCCTAAGAATGGCATAGAGTCCTTCAATTATCATCTCTTTCATGTAAACTCTAGCCAAGGCCCAAACTACTAAGTATTTAGTATTTTTTGAGCTGCTGTCTCTCCTAAGACAATCCCATGCATGATCAAATTCATGGTATGCTACAGAGGTTTCATCTTCAGAAGTTAAATCTGGGACATCATCAACGTCTAATGGTTTTGAGTAACCCAAACATAGCAGAGGATTAAGCCAAGAAAATGTCAAACGACTAAGGAAACCAGCTTGGCTTAACTTTGTTCTGTTTGTCTCAGATTTTCCAACTGAAGGTTCAGGCAAGCTCTGGGTTGGCTTGTTCCTAGAAGCAGTTTGACTCAAGTGTTTCCAAGCACAAAGAAGAAGCATTAGCTGGGCTGGCCATGACACTATGTCAATTATATGAATTCCATGCTTTTTTAGCAGCACTTCCACATTTAATGCAGAAGACAGTAATGAGAAGGAGACCCACCAAAGTGTAACTAGAACTCTCACCCATTTGATCCTTCGAACGATCAATGAAACTGACAGGGATATCCAAAACAGTGCTCTGATAAAATCAACTAACCTTGTCAAACTCCTAAATTCATCGTTTCTGTACAATGCATCCCACACGCCGAAAATGATATATGTGAAACTAATAACAACACAGTAGACTGAAACAAAGACAAAAATCCAGTGCTTTCTTGTATCCCCACAACTGGAACTCTTTCTAAAAGAACCAAGAAACAAAAGCATACAGAAAAGAAACAGAAACAGAGCATTTAAACCATCTAGAATAAATCCCTGAAAGCAAAGTGATCCGAAATCAAACTGTCCGTCACAAAGCCAAGACTCCCAACCTGCAAATCCATTCAAATATTAGGTAAAACCTTAAAAATCACCAATTTTTTAATCAGTTTGAAGTTCATAAGACTTTATGAACTTGATGAGAAAACGAAAAAAATGAAGAACTAAGATTGTAACAGAAACCCAGAATAATGGATGAAATAGGTACCCAATGATCTCTTGAAAGAAGCCATGCGTTGTGTGCCTTTCAGATTTCCAGCGTCACCATTTAAATTAGTCTCTCTCCTCGGAAAGATTGTAACAGAAACCCAGAATAATGGATGAACTCTTGAAAGAAGCCATGCGTTGATTTGATTGCCTTTCAGATTTCCAGCGTCACCATTTAAATTAGTTTCTCTCCTCGGAAAGCATCCAAGGAGTCACAAAGCTGCACGGATGAGAGAGATGAGCAATATATTTAATCCCTTTTACTTGTATAAACTTTGGCTTCGGTTTCTTCTCCGGGTAAGATCGCTAATTCGTATCTCACCAAAAACAAGAAAAGCTTAATTTGCATCCATGCACGTCCATGTGTTGGCACAGTGATTCATCCGTCAACTTTCAGTCCAGCCTGAGTTCGACTTTTAGTGCTGCGTATTACTGTGCAGCAAACCGTTCAACCGTCCGTTTTTAAAAATTGTGGAAACACACTTGGAAATGGACGGTCGATCTCGACCGTTCACTGCAGGTGCTGCACATTAATTGCGCTACACCCAAACAATTTCCGTCCCGCCTAATCTCCAATTTTGATTATGATGATCCAAACTTGTTTTGGAGTCCGGATCAGCTTCCTGTCATGGAGAACAATTTGGTTGAACCACATAATAGGGGTGATGCTCACATGAAATCCACTTAAATTTTTATCTTTAGTTTTTTTTTTCTTCTAATATCTGCAAGTGTGTCTCACCACTATTGTGTGGTGGAAAAGTGTCAGGGGGCATACATCGTTCACTCCAGACCGAGAAGTGATCCATACCCCTTGTTTTAGTCCACACTAAGCAAAATTTGTGCTTGAAATTGTAGTCTTAATTGCAAGTCAAGGTAGAGTCAAAGTGGTTTGGATTAAGTTTAAAGTCAAGTTAGGGTCTAGTGTTTGACCAGTCCAGCCATAACTAGCGAAATCCTAGAGGGTCAAGCTCAGGGTCAAGGTTTTAGATGCCTGACCTATCCTGACCTTGTTGCAGTCCTAGCGCTATCCAGTTTAATAATCGTAAAAAAAGAATGGAACTTTGATTTCTTAGGGATTCTTGTTCTAAAATGTCCATAGCAAATCTAGTATAATATGTCTAGCTGATCTAGATCTCACCCTGAATCATTTCAAGTTCCAGTTCGTTACTGATTCCAACAAAATTGGAACCAATAAGAAATCAATGATAGGTCTCGAGTTTTCCCCCCTTTGAGGGACACATTGACCATTGGTTTTGAACTTGTTAGTTTGTTAGATGAATCGACCCAAAATAAACCTAGTGATACGGGAGGTTTTGGCACTCGACCGGTTTTCATTGTACTCGACCACCTTTAGACCCGAATGGGGCTAAATCCAATACTCAATCGAGATCTCACCGACTACCTAAGAAAGAGTGTCAACTACGCTGGACCTATATGGTAACAACACCCTAGATAGAAGGTCAACTACAAGGATGATTGAGTGGGACGGACGACAAGGGAGAAATGACAACCCTTGTCGGGGAAACCTGCCCAATCCGGAAAAGGTAATACATACACTATTTAAACAAGGACTCACCCCTTTGCTAAGGATCCAATACACTATGTACATAACCCTGTGTAGCTCTTGCACGGGATCTTAACCTGTTCACTATCTAACTTAGCCATCGGAGGCGGCTGCCCGACATACAAGCTGGCCCACGTCTAACGTTTCTTGCAGGACTCATCATCTCGTGAACCAAAGGGGCTTAGTTAGAACCAGGATTATAACTGAGACACATCAGTTTGGCGCCATCTGTGGGAATGACAATATTTAGTCATGGCAAGGCAAGGAGCGAACAACAGGCATACTCGGTAGGAAACTGTCGGAGGTAACCCAAACTTAGAAGATCAAGCACACCAAAATGATGGGGCCGTACACTCAACCCGAGTGGAGCAAGAACCTCCTGAGGATAATTGGATACCTGAAGATCCTCATGGAGTAGGCACATCAAGGAGGCCCCAAGGACATGCCACTATGGCTGATGTAGATGAAATCCGAAGAGGAATGCTCGAGATGCAGGGGGTGTTGAGGGGATTGGTCCATCAAATTAGAGTCGAACAAGGACCAAGACACAACACTCGGATGGGAAGACTACTTAGAGCTTTCCAAAATGCAAGGAGAGCCCGACCATGTGGGGGAATCCCGAGAGGAGGGCAAGCCGAAGGCCAAAGATCAATACAGATAGGTCCTGAGCGCAATCCGAGACAACCAAACAATACAAGGATCAGTGCCCTCGATCGCATTTCGGTACCTTCCCGAATAGGAGCCCTTCCTCAAAGGAGCCGTCGAGTCGAGGACGAACAACAAGGGGAGAGTCAACCCCAAGGAACCCAATCAAGGGTATCGGTCCCCGAGTGCAGTCCAAAAGGGAAAGCTCCGTAGAGTCGGGTGGAAATGGAGCGAGACGGAATCGTCTTCGGAGAAGGATGGCCGAGGTAGAACGAAGATTGGTGGTCTTGGACCATGACGAAGATCTGGACGTCGTGGATCGGGAGCCATTCTCTGACGAGATCATGAATATGCCTCTCCCTCAAAACTTCATTATGCCGACCTTCACTCCATTTGAAGGAAAAACAAACCCGAAGGAGCACATCAACTACTTCAAATCGGTGATGACGGTACTTGATCAAGAAGACGAGCTGCTTTGCCGAACTTTCCCGGCCTCCCTGAAAGGCCCGGCCATGAAATGGTTCAGTAGCCTTCAACCGGGATCAATTCATAATTTCAGAGAGCTGGCCCGAAAGTTTAGAGCCTGATTTAGAAGTGCAATCGGGAGCAAGAAAACGTCTAATAGCCTATTTGCCATAAGGCAGGGACGAAATGAATCAATTCGGGACTTCTTAAAGCGTTTCGATGAAGTAGCTATTGAGATCGAGGATCTTGACGATCAAGTTGCATACAATGCACTCTGGAGCGGCATAACCCATCAAAGGCTTTTGGAGGTCTTATTAACAAACAAGCCCAAAACTTAGGGGACGTTATTGCGTAAGTGCCAGAAGCAAGCCAGTGTGTACGAAGTGATCAATGCCCGAGTGAAGGCTGATTGAGAACGAAGACCCGAGAATGAAAAGAACCTTTCCAATGATCGGGAATGAGGATCAAGGAGCGAGTGGAAACAGGACCAAGGACGGGAAAGTTTCACGCCGCTTAATACAAAACCATAAAAAATTCTAATGCAGATACGGGATAAGAAGTCATTAAAATGGCCTGGAAAGCTACATTCCCTACCGGAAGATCTGGATATGACCAAATACTGCCACTTTCACAAAAACTATGGCCACCACACTGACAACTGTCGGATCTTCAAATTGGAGATCGAGAAATTGATCCAAGATGGGAAGCTTGGTTAGTATGTTCGAGGGACAGGAAAGTCCATGGAGAAATCACTCGAGCCTAGGAAAAGAGCTCGATCTACCAGTCCGGGGGAAACCACCAAGAGAGCTGACAAAGGACAGGAGAAGGAAGGTTAGGAAGAATCACCTATATACATAATCATGGGTGGCCTAACCGTTGAGTAGATAAAAAAGGCAAAGCGGAAAGCCCGGTTTGTGGAAGCAGTTCATCTACAAAAAAAGATAAAAAAAATCCTGCATGTCTTGAACCTATAACATTCACTGATGACAATTTGAATGGGATAGTGACGCCTTATGATGATGCAATCATCATCAAAGTAAATTAATCGGGAAGTTCACAAGGTCTTAGTTGACACGGACTCCTCGGTTGACTTGCTATCATATAAAGCATTCAAAAGGCTAAAGCTGGCTGACAATTTGCTAACCCCTTGTGCAACACCACTTTATGGTTTTTCAGGGTCGTCAGCAATTGCAGAAGGAACTATCCATCTAGATTTAAGGATCAGGACAGCTCCCCAGGACACCCTTATATGGGTCAATTTTATGGTGGTAAGAGACCTATTCGCATACAATGTGATATTGGGACGTGTCACCCTGACCCATGAAACTCAAGTTTCCAACAGATGTTGGAGTGGACGAGTGCAGTTCCGACCAATCAACCTCTTGACAATGTTACATAAATTACTTAAAGCAAAATCAGAGGTTTGAGAGCTCGGGAAGTGCCTTGACAATTGAGGTTTGAGACAACCAGGATGAGGAGAGCATGCAGCAAGCGGAACCGGTAGAGAAACTAGAAAGAATCCAAATAAATCTAGACCATCTCGATCAAAGGACGTTTATAGGGTCTGAACAACTGCAGACTTCAAAAAAGAACTAGCCAAGTTCTTATGTGACAACTCTGACATCTTTGCATGGTCGGAAAATGACATGCCCGGGATAGATAGGTGGGTAGCAAAGCATAAACTCTAGATTCAGAAGGATGCTACCCCAATCATCCAAAGAAGAAGAAAATTTTCCATTGAAAAACATGAAGCTATCAGAGTAGAAACATAAAAAATGGTGAAGTCAAGATTCATAAGGCCGATCGAATGCCTAACTTGGCTTGCAAACGTCGTAATGGTAAAAAAGGCAAACAAGAAATGGAGGATGTGTACCGACTACACGGATCTAAACAAGGCTTGCTCGAAGGACTACTACCCTCTCCCCAGAATTGACTTACTGATCGATGCAAGGATCGAGCATGAAGTTCTCAGCTTCATGGACGCCTATTCGGGATACAACTATATCCTAATGAGTCGGGAAAAGATGAGAAACAAACTTCATTCACGACTGACCAGGAGAGCTACTTCTACCGAGTAATGCCATTCGACCTACAAAATGCAGGTGCAATGTACCAAAGAGTAGTCAACAAGATCTTTCAAGACCAAATTGGGAGGAACATGGAGGTATACGTTGATGATATGCTCGTGAAAAGTCTAGTACGGGCCCAACACTTGGCAGACTTAGAAGAAACATTTGATGTCTTAAGGACTTATCAGATGCGCTTGAACCTCGAGAAGTGTGCCTTTGGGGTTTCATCCGGGAAATCCCTTGGATTTGTGGTTTATCAAAGTGGAATTGAGGTAAATTCCAAGAAGATCCAGGCCTTGATTGACATGCAACCCCCAAGAACCATAAAAGAAATACAATGCTTGACCGGGAGAGTGGCAGCACTAAATTGGTTCATATCTTGAGTGGGGGAAAAATGTAATTTTGTCCTCAAAACACTAAAGGCCACACAAAGCTCGGGAGAAATCACATGGACAAACGAATGCTAGAGAGCATTTGAAGAGCTCAAAATGTCACTCGGGACAACCCCCGTCTTAGCACGACCTATGACCAGGGAGAATCTAACAGTCTACCTTGTTGTTTCACCGACCGCAGTAAGTGTTGCGTTGGTAAAAGGAGAAACTACACAAAATCTAGTCTATTATGTGAGTCATGTACTCATTGATGCAGATACAAGGTATCCAAATATTGATAAACAAGCTTTGGCTCTCCTGGTAGCCTCACGAAAGCTAAGGCCTTACTTTCAGGCTCACCCAATTTCCGTCTCAACCAACTTCCTACTCAAAAAGATCCTACAAAGGCCCGATGTAGCCGGGAGAATGGTTGGGTGGGCGATTGAACTGAGTGAGTACTACATCGAGTTCAAACCAAGAACGGCCATTAAAGACCAGGTCTTAGCCAACTTCATTGTGGAAAACAATTTACCACAAAGTGAAGACCCAAGTTCAACAACTAAGGCGATTGACCTATGGATATTGCACGTGGATGGCTCAAGTAGCAGTTTTGGTTCAAGAGCAGGTTTTACCCTTAGAAACCCCGGAGACTTCACAGTTAGCTCCATGCTAAGGTTCAATTTCTAGGCCTCAAACAATGAAGCCGAATACAAAGCTGTGCTTGCTGGCCTACGAGTAGCCCGAGCGCTTAGAGCCCGAGATTTGGAAGTAAGAAGTGACTCCCAACTAGTCATAAATCAAATCAAAGGGGAATATAATGCAAAAGATGAAAGAATGGCAAAATATTTGGTGAAGGTCGAACAACTTCAAACATTTTTCAATCTGGTGATTTTCCAACAAATACCTAGAAAAGAAAATGAGAAGGCCGGCGAACTCTCCCGACTATCTTTGGCCAATTACAAAAGCTTAGATGCAATGGTATACATAGAAGAACTAGACCGCTCGAGCACACAAGAAGCTGATATCCTTGAGATCAGGAATGATTCCGATTGGACAACCCCTTTGATATCCTACTTGAAGGATGACATACTTCCGACTGACTCGAAAGGGGCTCAGAAGATTAGAAACCTAGCAGCCCGATTCACCATTGTGGATAACCAGTTGTACAAAAGATCTTTCACCGAACCCCTCTAAAGTGCGTGGGACCATCCTGAGCCAGCTATGGCTTGGCAGAAATCCATGAGGTGATATGTGGCACCCACATGGACGGGAAAGCATTGGCGCGAAAGGTACTAAGGTTGGGAATATACTAGCCAACCATGCAGCAGGACGCCCTTGAGTACGTCCGCAAGTGCGAGCAATGCCAAAAACATGCAACTATCCCGAAGGTCCCAGCAGTACCACTCTCACCCATTTCATGCCCAACCCCTTTCGCAATGTGGGGTATGGACCTAATCGGAAAACTTCCAAAAGCTTCAAGAAATCGGGAATATCTTGTCATCACCATTGATTACTTTACGAAGTGAGTCAAGGCTAAACCCTTAGCTTCCATCACGGAGAAACAAATCGAGAAATTCTTCGAAGAAAAAATTATCTACAGGTTTGGAATACCTCGGATCCTGGTAACCGACAATGGGAAGCAATTTGAAGGATCAGGATTAAAAGCATTTTGTGAGAGGTACCACATTGAACATCCTTGTTCTTCGGTAGCTTACCCACAAAGCAACGGACAAGTAGAAGTCATAAATAGAACACTACTAGACGGGATTAAGAAAAGACTAGAGGATAGTCGGGCTCTTTGGGTCGTGGAACTCCCTAGCGTACTATGGTCATACCGAACTACAACCCGGACCCCTACAGAGGGGACACCATTCCGCCTGGCCTATGACACTGAAGCTTTGGCTCCCGTAGAGGTTCTAGCCGGGTCATTCCGCTATTGCACTTTTAATGAAAAGCAAAATAACCAGGGCCTAAGGGAAAACTTGGATTTCCTATAGGAAACCCGGGAGAAAGCTCAATAAGGAACCAGTTGTACCAAAAAAGGATAGCTCGCTACTACAATTCCCGGGTGAAAGGCCAAAGATACCGATCGGGAGATTTGTATTACAAAGGACAGGGGCATCCAACCCCAAGAATCAAGGAAAGTTAACTCCAACTTGGGAAGGACCATACATCATTGACAAAGAAACAAAATCGGGAGCATACCGGTAAAGGAATCAATAACAGGAAAGCCGATTGATCAATCATGAAATTTGACCAACCTGAGAAGATTCTATCGATAGTTTTGTTTCTTTTTCAAAACTACTAAAGTATTTCAGCATTCCTCAGAAGCTAACCCGGTCGGTAATAAAAGACTTTGGGCTAACCCGGTCTTGCATTTTGGCACCTTACTTAAGGACTTGGCACCTTTTTAAGGACTTAGCACTTTTTTAAGGCAATAAAAGGACTCGAGAACTAACCCGAGTGTACATTTTGGCACCTTACTTGAGGACTTGGTACTTTTTTAAGGCCATAAAAGGACTCGAGAACTAACCTGAGTGTACATTTTGGCACCTTACTTAAGGACTTAGCACCGTCTTTAAAGGACTTAGCATTAAAAAAAAAAGGACCTTAAAGGACTCGGTGATAAACATGATCGTATATCTTCGCATCTTTCCCTAAGGACTTGGCACCTTCTTTATGGACAAAAGTACTAGGCTTAAATCAACCATATTTTTAAACAATCGAATCATCAACATTTATTCCCCGAGTAAGTCCCAGTGATAAAGCAAAAATCACAACCCAAAAAGAATAGACAAAAGTTGTAAAACACTTAGTCAAATTTCATTCATAAAAAGTTACATTCAATGCTTGAGATACATGGCTCGGGATACAAGAAGTTACATTGCTTTGATACAAAGGTAACATGGCTCGGGATACAAGAAGTTATGTGCTCGGGAAAACTTCAACAAGATCACACTGGCGAAGTTCGATATCTTATAGTTGATATATTGAAGCATTTTCGAACTCTTCACAGCGGTCGGGAGAATGGATTATGTGCCGATTGAAAGCCATGAACTTACCAACTAGCTGACAACCATCTTGAATTGTCACTTGCATTCTCCCCCGAAGGCTTTAGTCAATCTTCGTGGATGGGCTCGGAGTTGATCTCCCCTTAGCAGACTGATCACCCGGGAGACCATCATTGACACATTAGTGTCAACAACGGTGTTGCTCGGGGACTCCCTGACCTCAGCCTCTACTTGGGACTTCTCGACCACCTCATCCTTAGCATCATCCTCTGAAGGAGGATCTATAAAATCAGCAGGATCAAGAATCACGAGATCAGGAAGCTCAGGGAGACCTTCGGGCCGGGGGAGATGGAGTTTGTGATACAACTTCGGATCTACGATTTTTGACAACTTTAAAGGATCCAGGAAGGATGTCTACTCGAGGGTGAATTTGAAGGCTTGTCTCATCCCCTTTCTAAAAGTAGAAGTGGAAAGAGCCAACGCCAAAGCCTTGGACTCAGGAGTAATGAAATAATCCTCTAGCACCTCCCTCTTAGAACTCCCGGACGAATTGGCTTTCAGCTCCTCGATCGTCCTCCTCAACTCAACATTTTTCTCCTCCTCCTCACCTTGGAGACTCTAGGCGCTCGCTAAATTTTCAGTAGCCTTCCCGAGCTTCTTCTTGAGAGACCCAACTTTCCCTTTGTATTTCCCTTTGCTCTTGGAAAGATCGATGTTCTCCTTCTTCAACAAAACAATTTTTTCCCTAGCGGCCTCAAGCTCCTTCCTAGCTTGGGCGGAGCTATAGTTAGCCTTCTGATGAAGCTGCTCAAAAGCTTCAGCTCTTCCGACTGTCAACGCCTTGACAAAGCAGTGAGCAGCCCGACTAGATACTTGAAGGAAAAGTATCAGTCAAAGTCATCAAAATAAAAAGAAGTCAACAGGGAAGAAAGATCACCTGTACCCATCTGAAAAGAATTGGTCATTCGGAACATCCTTCAGATACTCCCAAGTAGACTGAAGGGTGGCGCCCTCGACCCAACGTGGAGCAACGCTCGGGTCACCAAAAACCGAATCACGTTTGGTTAGCATGAAGGCAGAAGAAGGCCCAATGCGAGATTCAGGTTCATAAATCCGAACCTTTTTGGCTGGGGGAGCCCGAGGGACTTCCACAGTTGGCTCTCCTCCTCCTTCGGGAAGGAGTCTTTATTTTGGGACTTCTTACAGTCCCTACCACAATAGTGGAAGGTTGATTCACAGCCCCAAGAGACTTGGCCACCATGGCATCCGAAGCAAAAGAAGGCTTGGGTACGTTCATCATCCGAGGATTGCTCGTGCAAATCCTTCAGACGATCCCCAGCAAGATTGACCCCCTTTGTTTGACCACTATCACCCTCACTCACGCAACCCTCATCACAACGACGTTTTTTCTCACGGTGAATTGGGATGGGAACATTGGGTTGAAACCTAAAACCTCCCCTTGGCATCATGATCGGAGAAGAGAAACTTACTGGTGAAAGATTAGTTTGAACTTAGAAAGCTAGTCGGGAGCAAGTCTTGGTCGAGAGCGTTGAAAGCGATGGATCAAAACAAAGATAGAAATGAGGTATTTATACTGCCGGAAGAAGCGTTATTAATCTTGATTGAATGGTCGCAACGTAATGAAATCAACGGCTCGCAAGAAGTGATGCTTGACCTTCCCGAGGCTGTCATAATGACCACTTAATCTGTCATTTGACGTGGCAATGTGAGATTGGGCACAATCTTTAAGGGAGCTCAAACATCGTAATGGCTAACCACCTCAGGTGGGAACAATTAATGAACTCCATGAAAGTCCCGAATACTATCTCGCACGAAGAGTTCATCGCATGGGATAGGGGGCTAGTGTACAGGAGGTTTTGGCACCCGACCGGTTTTCATTGTACCCAACCACCTTTAGACCCGAATGGGGCTAAATCCAATACTCAGTCGAGATCTTCACCGACTACCTAAGAAAGAACGTCAACTACGCTGGACCTATATGGTAACAACGCCCTAGATTGAAGGTCAACTACAAAGATGATTGAGCGGGACGGACGACAAGGGAGCGTAATCCAGGGAGAAATGACAGCCCTCGTCGGGGAAACCTGCCCAACCCGGAAAAGGTAATACATACACTATTTAAACAAGGACTCATCCCTCTGGTAAGCATCCAATACACTCTGTAGATAACCTTGTGTAGCTCTTGCACGGGATCTTAACCTGTTCATTGTCTGACTTAGCCATTAGAGGCGGCTGCCCGACATATGAGCCGACCCGCGTCTAACCTTTCTTGCAGGACTTATCGTCTCGTGAACCGAATGGGCTTAGTCGGAACCAGTATTATAACTAGAGACGCATCACCTAGACCAATAAGAAATCATTAGGTTTTAGTTTCTTGAGTCCAGTTAGGAGGGGTACCAAACTTTTGAGCATCTATGGTTCATTTCATCAATGTCTAAAGATAGGTCTCGCTCCGAAGTATGTGATAAAAAGGGATGAACAAAGCACAATGTAGAAGATCCCAACTCAATTTTAGTTAACCTCATAATATTAATGCTACTCCCTAAGTTATCTATTTTATCAATCAAATTTTTATTAGACGAAAATATACTACACAAACCTTGTCATTAGAAAATCACAAGGTTGGAGTGAAAATTCCCTTTTACGATGTCACCATGATCCGAATCCACAAGGCGAATGCGAGTTTTCCCAGATATTTTTTTCTTGGTAACAAAGTTTTCCAAGATTTAGGAGATTCTAGATGTTAAACAAACGAGGAATATATTTAATTTGGATTTGTATGAGGATTTGATATAATATTATTATATCAGTAGGGTGACGAACGTCCAATTCGAAATTTTATTTCACGCAATCCAATCAAATTGCAGATTTGGTTTGTTAACATGTGATCGAATTGGCAATTTGTTATTCAGAAAAGGCTCGAGAAAATCAAATAGAGAATAGAAGAGAAAGATTTACAATTAAGCACGTGGAGATAACCAGCTTTTGGAGAGCTGAAGCTTGGCTGTCCCAGATTTGGGTTTATTATAATCATCCATTTGTATATGTTATTCCATGCATGCAATAGTGGCGCAGTTGTTATTTTAATAGCTATTACAATTTACAATGGAGATATTTGCGGCTGTTGGAAGGTTTCATATGAATTTATTATGGCCCTTCTTTCTTTCTTTCTTCTTCTTCTTTTTTTTTTTCTTTCTTTCTTTCTTTCTTTCTTCTTTTTTTCTTCTTCTTCTTCTTCTTTTTTTTTTTTTTTTTTTTTAATTCTCATTCTTTATTATACCTATTTAAAAGAAATAAGTATAAGAATTCATTATTGGTCAAGATTGAAAAATAATTTGGTGATTTTTTTTTGAAAATAAATTATGGAATGAAAAATAAGATTGGTGTCAAAATAAAAAATTGTTTGGAAATGATAGTGAGCAAGTGAGAAAAGAAGGAAAAAGTATGATTTTTATAAAAAATATATGTATTGACTATTTTACCTTCGTCTTAACTATAAAATTTTAAGTAAACCTATGCATAAATGAAGAGAATGAAATTCTCACCATAATCCATAATAGACTTTTTTTATTATTTTAAATAAAAATAAAACTGATAATAGATGCTAAACAATTTAAAATAATGAAAAATCTCATAATTGAAAATGATAATTGAAACCAAAAGAGCCTAAGACTTAATGCTTATTGTTATAAAATCTTCCTGCTCCAGTTCAACCAAGAAGCATATCAAATTAAGGATCTATGAACAAAGAAAACAAGTAAGAGGGGGCTGCCTTTGTGGATGGGAACCGCCTCGATAGAGAAGCCAGATTTTGGAGAATTCTTTTTAGAGAGGAGTAAATGCCAGAAGAGATGGAACTCTTGGGTAGGTGCATGAGTTAATTTTGGCTTAATTTGACTTACCAAATAAGGTTCTAAGTGACTTCTTCTTCTTTCTTTCTTTCTTTCTTTCTTTCTTTCTTCCTTTCTTTCTTCTTTTTTTTTTTTTTTGGGGGGGATAATCTGACTTGTTTTATAGTCAGCATTAAGGATAATATATAGTTATATTTGTATTGCCACTTCGCACTATTGTATTGGTTTCTATATTCATGTAAATCTCAAATGTTTATAAATAAGACATTAACTTCAAAAGTTAATTAATTATGAAGATTCATCACATGGTATCATCGTGTCAGTTCAGTCTATGTGGGGTATCAGAGGTATTTTGGTCTTTGTGTTTTTCTATCTCTTAGTTAGTTCTTGAATCGAGAGTTTTTCCTCTGTTTTTGTTCAGTTTCTTGAGCGAGTTCTTGAGCGTCTGGTGTTTCCATGTCTTCTTCTATTTCACTTACGAATATTCATCACTTTTTTGTCGATTAAGCTTTTGCCAACGAACTACCTAGTCTGGCGTTCTCAATTTTGACCTCTTTTGAAGAGTTCAGGTCTGCGGCTTTTGGTTGATGGTTCAACTGTTGTTCCATCGCGAGATCTCTCCGATTCTCTTCCATTAATCCAAACTTTCTGGTTTGGCAATATCAAGATCAAACATTGTTAAGTTGGATCTTCTCGTCTCTTACTGAAGATGTTCATGCTCAAGTGGTTGGTCTCGCCTCTACCTCGAGGTTTGGAATTTTCTTGGCGCCCCCGGGGGGGGGGGGGGGGGGGCGGCCCCCCCCCCCCCCAAATAAAAAAAGGGGCGCGCCCGGGGGCCCCCCCCCCCTCCATTGAAAAAAGGTCCGGGGGGCGGGCTCGTGGTGGGAGATTGTTTTTTAAAAAAGGAAAAATTTGTTTGGTTTTGGGGGGGGGGTTGTTTTTTTTTTCATATGTAAAAGGTACAATTAGGATGTATTTATAAGATACAGATATAGGATATGATACTGATCGGAGTATATAACTAATCATGTATCCCAACAGCCCCTCAAGCGGAGAATCCATGATCGTGAGCTTGTCGTAAAGAGAAGAAACGAGAACGAGGTAGTCCTTTGGTGAGAATGTCGAATCGATCAATAGTAGAGACATATCTAACCAGAAATTGACGTGAAGCAACCAAATCTCGAACAAAGTGAAAATCAATCTCAACATGCTTAGTGCGAGCATGGAAAATAGGATTAGCAGTCATATAGGTTGCGCCAATGTTATCACACCAAATAGTTGGAGCAGTTGGAAGATAAGCACCAATCTCGCGTAGTAAAGAGCGAACCCACACCATCTCGGGCACGAGGCAATAGCACGATACCGGCCGGGGATGAGCGGGAAACAGTCTTTTGCTTGGAGAACTCCAAGCAATAAGATGATGACCGAGGAACACAAAGCGGTGGTAGAGCGACGGTCATCGGGACATCCAGCAATCAGCATCAGAATAACCAGTAAGAGAAACAGGAGATCCAGAACGAAAGAACAACCCAAAAGTAGATGTACCACGAAGAAAACGAAGAATACGCTTGACGGCACTCCAATGTAAATCGGTGGGTGAATGCATAAACTGTGCAACATGACTAACCGCAAAGGCAATATCAGGGCGTGTATTGGCTAAGTATTGTAAGGCACCTACTGTGTGTCGATATTCAGTTCCATCCACCAAAGGAGTTCCATCGAGAAGAGATAATAAATCACCGAAGCAATTGGTGTAGCAAAGACTTAGCTTCATGCATCTTTGTATGAGAAAGAAGATCGGTGATATATTTTTGTTGAGACAAAAATAAACCATGAGAAGTACGAAAGACTTCCAAACCAAGAAAGTAATGTAAATCACCAAGATCTTTAATTGCAAAAGCGTTGCCAAGACTTTGATGAGAGAAGAAATGGCAGAGATATTGTTACCAGAACCAAAATATCATCCACATAAATGAGAAAATAGATGGTCACATCAGCGGTTTTGTAGAAGTAGAGAGATGTATCGGTCCGGAGCCAACAAATCCTTGAGATAGCAGAAAATTAGTCGACGGCAACCATGCTCGTGGGGCTTGTTTTAAGCCATAGAGAGATTTCTTAAGCAAACAAACATGAGAAGGTTTGGCGTATCTACAAAACCAGCGGTTGTGTCATGAAGACTTTTTCTTGAAGATCCCCATGAAGAAAAGCATTGGAGACATCCAATTGACGAAGCGGCCATTTGTTGGAAATGGCAATGGAGAGAATAATGCGGATGGTAACATGTTTAACGACGGGACTATAGGTATCACCAAAATCGAGACCAGGACGTTGATGAAAACCCTTAGCCACAAGCGAGCTTTGTAGCGATCAAGTACCATCGGGTTTCGTTTAATACGAAATACCCACTACATCCAATAATATTTTGAGAAGAGGAAGAAGGAGTTAAACTCCATGTACCATTTTGAATGAGAGCATTATATTCTTCATACATAGCTTGTCTCCAATGTTCATTTTTTGCAGCTTGAACATATGTAGTAGGTACAATAACATCTTCACTAACAGACAAAAGACTAAGAGGCAAACGAGGTTTTAATGAGCCCGTTTTTGACCTAGTAATCATAGGATGTTTAGGACCATCAGCAGTAGTGGGAAGTGTAATCTCCGTATTATCATGAGAAAGCCCAGCAACTAATGGAGAAATAGCGGGAAAATTGTTAGAAGGCCCATCAGCGGTAGTAGCGGTGATATGTTGACTTCTGTGGAAGGCCCATAAGAGCTGAGGAATCAACAAATCCAGCACTTGGGGTAGGGAGAGTTGCACTATTAGGAGCCCGTGGGCCAGGATTACATAATACATCATTATGAGCCCCACCCTCAGAGTGGACTCTACCTTCAACATGGGCTCTTTCATGAGAATTAGTGCTTACATAAGTAGGTGTTCTTACATTAGTTGGAATATGTACAGGAGATTCAACTATGGGCTGAATTACACCATTATGGGCTATAGTATGTGTGCCAACAGAACTAGGACAAATTACATCAGAAGTAATATGTAGCCATTGATCAACAGAATAACATGATGAAGCTGACTTTATCAAATGCTGAAATGGAAATTGATCTTCAACAAAAACCACATGCCGAGAGATGTATGTCTTCCCTGTAGACGGATCAAAGCATACATAACCCTTGTATGCTGTAGGAAAACCCAAAAAGACGCAAGGTTTCGACCGAGGATGAAGCTTTGATTGAGCATAAGGCCTTAGCCATGGGTAGCAAAGACATCCAAACACTTTTAAATTCTCATATTCTGGTTTAAGTCCAAATAAGACCTCAAGAGGAGATTTAGAACCCAACACTTGAAGAGGAATACGATTCATAAGGTATACAGCAGTTTGAACAGCATAAGACCAATATGACTGAGGCAAATTAGCTTGAAATAAGAGAGCTAAACCCGATTCCAAGATATGCCTGTGTTTCCTTTCGGCAATTCCGTTTTGAGAAGGAGTGTAAGGACACGAAATTCTAAAAGCAATTCCAAGCTCAGCAAACACTTTAGTCAAACCCAAAAATTCAGTACCACCATCTGCTTGAAATGAACATATCCTTGTTTTAAAGTGATTCTCAACCAAAACTCTGAATCTATTGAAAACAGCAAACAAATCTGATTTTTGTTTTAAAGGATATAACCAAGTGTACTTAGTGAACTGATCTACAAAAACAACATAATACCGGAAACCGTCAAGACTAACAACTGGAGCAGGTCCCCACAAATCACTATGTATAACATCAAGAGGACCCCGACAAGAAGTAACTGGTGTATGAAATGGAAGACGATGACTCATAGAACATTTACATGCATTACAAGTTGCAGATTTTGAAGATCTGGAAAAACCTAAGTGCTGTAAAACTGAATAGGTCCTAGTAGATGATGGATGACCAAGCCTCCTGTGCCAAACTTCAGCAGAGAGACAGCAAAGTAGATACATGCCCCATCATTGAAGAATAAGATGAAGCAACATCTGGTGATCTAACATCAGTCTGAACACAACTTGAACAACTCCCAGCAGCAGAATTATTTTGGAACTTGATAGCATAAAGCCCATTAAAAGTCAATCCTCGATTCAAGATCTGATGACTCTGCTGATCCTTAATTTCAAAGAATGTTGAATGAAAAACAAAATACACATCATTCTCTTCACAGAATTTAGACACAGACAGAAGATTATATGTAATATGTGGAACACACATAACTCCTGACAATTTGAACATATGATCACCACACTTAACAGACATCATACCAATATGAGTAATATGCAGAGAATGGCCATTACCTACAACAATATTCTGTGAACCAGTATACGGTTCTTGAACTGTTAAGTGAGCAAGATCTGCAATTACATGACAATTAGAACCAGAATCCAAAATCCAAACCGAATCATCCAAATTCTTCAAAGGAGATAACACAGATGAGCAGACAACCTTACCCACATATGCATGATTAAATCTTTGAGGGCACTGAGCACATAGATGACCCTCACCCTTACAGAGTTGACAAATTATACGAGGTTCATTCATAAACGAAGGTAAAGCCCCAAAATTACCAGAACCGAGACCAGGTGAAGAGGCAGAATACCCATTCGGAACAGAGACAGAACCACTTTGGACAAAATTTCTAAAACGAGAATTATTATCAAAGCTAGGAGACTGAGAATTATGAGATGAATACCCTGACCTGCCACCAGAAGAATTTCCAAAATACCGACGATTCCATGGACGACGGCCATTATATCGATTTCTCTGAGAAGAATCTTGATAACTTCGAGCATTACCAGAATTTCGAACAGAGACATTAGCAGACAAAATAGGACTCACAGATTCAATAACTGAAGCTTTCATGTGCATTTCTTGAGTAATAAGCAGACCTTGAAGATCATCGAAACTGATTGGATCCGACGAAGAAGAACTGAAGTACTAAAATCACGAAATTGAACCAAACCCCTAACGTGTTAACACCAAGTCTTCATCGAAACGGGGCATAGCCACGCCAAAGTGTCGCAATAGAAAGAACTTCAAGAAGATAGCTGAATCGATGAAGACCCTCGTTGAAGTCGAAAAAGTTGATTCTTGAGTTCCAAGATTCTAGATCTTGAACCGAAGCAAAGACATGATTCATTTGGTCCATGCTTCAATCGCAGTCGCAGAACTATGTGAGGAAGAACTCTCTCAGAGACAGAGGCAACCAACCAACTCAAAATCAACTGATCTTGACGATCCCAAAGTTCAGCCGGTGAGGGAGAAGACACACAGAAGAACTGAGAGCTTCGGCAGGGCGCGGCAGTGAACCATCCAAGAACCCTAACAGACCATAACCTCGTAATAGTGGTAAAAATTGAGCACGCCATAAGAGAAAATTGGACGAATTTAGCTTCAGAGGAAGAGTAGCAGCAACATTGATGCTCACAAGTGACGATGACATCGCAGAGGAAGAAGAGAAAACATGAGCAGAAGTCATACTAGCCGAGACTTGATCAAATCCCCGTTTGATGCAAATCCCTTGTTTCGGATGCAAATCCCTCGTTCGATGAAAATCCCTCGTTTCGATTCAAGAAGTCGAAACAAAACAAAAAAACGCAAAAAAACGAGACACAAAACGCAAACAAACGGATCACAAAACGCAAGATAGAGATCACAACTTGAACGCAGACAAACGAAGAACAAAACGAAGCAAAAAAACGCGATCAAAAACGCAAGATCAAACGCAACGAACGCACGAAGCAGAGAGAGCACAGAAAAGACCAGGATGAACTGACTCAAGACAGAGAAACGGAAGCAAGAAAGATACAGTAGATCACACGCACAAAGAGAAACGGAAGCAAGAAAGATAAGATCACACGCAAGAAACTAAAAAACACAAAAACGCCCAAAATGGACCGAACTGACTCAATGATACCATGTAGAGTCTTTAGTATTCATATGTAAAAGGTACAATTACAGTATGTATTTATAAGATACAGTATATAGGATATGATACTCTGTATCAGGAGTATATAACTAATCATGTATCCTCAACAGGGGTTTGGCCACAAAAAAAAAAAAAGGGGGGAGGGGGGGGGGGGGGGGAAAAAGGGGGGGGGTGTTTGGGAGAAAAAAGGGGGGGGGGGGGGGCATTCAAGATTCCTCTTCTTCATGGCCAACTATTGTTTCTTCCAGGACTTTTCATGGCTCTTGTGGTAGTTCATCATCTCGTGGTTCTAGTTTTTCTGGAGACGATACTCGTGGCTCTTACCCTGGTGGTGGCTATTTTGCAAATAGAACTGGTCAAGGCAATTTTGATCAGAATTTTGAAACTCTCTGTCAGATTTGTGGGAGAGCAGGCCATTTTGCTAGAAATTGCTTTCAACTTTCTTCTGCAACTGCGATTCCGCAAGCACATTTTCATTCAGCTCCTCTATCTTCTCCCCCAGCTGCTTCTTGGTTTCTTGATAGTGGAGCCACGCACCATATGACTTCCAATCTTGGTTCTCTTCAAAATCCTGTTGCTTATGATGGCCGTTCTACTGTGTGAATTGGCAATGGTACGGGGTCTACAAACTTATTATGGTTCTTTTATAATTTCTAGTTCTATTGGTTCTTTTTCTCTTCAAAATATGCTTCATGTTCTATCCTTAACAATACAATATTTTATCTGTTCGCCAATTTGCTGAGTATAACTGTTGTTTCTTTGAATTTCATGTTGATCAGTTTTTCGTCAAGGATCAAACCACGGGGAATATCTTGCTTACCGGCCCAGTTGATGGTGGTCTCTATCGGTTGGATTTCCAAGATGTTGCTGCTCCTTTTGCCTTATATGCTATTTGGGCTTCTCCTTCTCTCTGGTATGCTCATCTTGGTCATGCTTCTACCACTGTTGTTCAACATGTGCTTCATCAAGCAAATCTTCCTCCCTCTTCTTTCTTCTATTTCTGGTACTGATGTTTGTAGTTCCTTCAATTAGGTAAAACACATCGCTGGCCTTTTCATTTTGTTGTTTCTCATACTTCTGTACCTTTGGAACTTGTACATTCGAACTTATGGGGACCTTCTCCTATTTTGTCTAAAACTGGACATCAGTATTATGTTTTGTTCATTGATAATTTTACACGCTGTGTGGTTTTATAGCTTAGCAAAGAAATCTGATGTTCTCACTGCTTTTCATTTGTTTATATTATTAGTTGAAAATCAATTTTGTTTTACCATTAAAAATTTTAAATCTGATTGGGGTGGTGAATATTGTCTTGTGGTATTCATCATCGCCTTTCTTGTCCACACACTTTCGCTCAAAATGGTATTGCTGAGAGAAAACATCGCCATATTGTTGACATGGGGCTTAGTTTACTTGCTCATAGTCGATTACCTTTTGAGTTTTGGGTAGATGCTTTCATTACTACAGTTTATGTTATCAATCGTTTACCTACTGATGTTTTACAATCTAAGTCTCCCTTTGAATGTGTTCATGGTCATTTACCTAACTATTCTTTGCTGGAAGTGTTTTGGGTGCATTTGTTATCCTCTACTCCGTCCTTATAACACTCGTAAATTTAGCTTTTGCACTTCTCCTTGTCTGTTTATTGGTTATAGTCCTAATCATAAGGGTTATCATTGTTATAATCCAACTACTTGTAAAATCATTGTTTCTCGTCATGTCACTTTTGATGCGACTAACTGTCCTGGTTTGTCCTTTTATTCTTCTTCCTCTCCTATTTCTACTACTGATTTTTGGCCTTTTTTCCTCCTCCTATTCCTATTTTTCCTTCTCCTTCAAGTGTTTCCTCTCCTCTTGTTGAGTCTATTTCTTTTAGTCATGAGCATTTGCACGAGCTTACTAGACTTGCTGGAGTTTCAATGATCAATGCACTGTGTACTAAGTCAGCAGCCTCTACTGCTAATGGTGTTTCTCACAGTGGTTCTTCTCCTGTTTTCGGTTCTACTTTTCAAGATGGCTGTTCTTCTTCTTGGTTGCCACATGAGTTCAGAATTTCTAATGATAATAGGCCAGCTTTAGGAAATTCTAACAATGATGGGCCTCCCTTGGTCCCTTCTAAAAATGCTCGACCAGTCTTAGTTACTTCTGATATTAATGGGCCAGCTTTGGATGCTTTTGATGATAATGGGCCAGCCTTGGTTGCTTCTGAAAATAATGGGCCAGCCTTGTTACTTCTGAAGATAATGGGCCAGCCTTAGTTGATTCTGTCACTAATGAGCCTCTTCTTGATGCTAATTTACATAATACGTATTCTTTAGATCAAAATGTTGCATTAATTTCATGTCGTACTCATTCAATGATCAGTCACACTATGGATGGGTCTAGGACTCCAAAGGTTCCTTTTAACATGTTGTCTACAAAGTATCCTATGGCACTTGTGTCTTCTGTTGACACCAAACCAAGCTGTTTTTCACAAGCAATCAAATGTTCTAAGTGGAGAGGTGCCATGGATTTGGAATTTAATGCTCTTCTTAAAAATGAAACTTGGGCTCTTGTGCCTCTTCCATTAGGACGATAATCAATTGGATGTAAATGGGTATACCGTATTAAACAACATTCTTATGGTAGTATTGAACACTATAAGGTCCAGTTAATGGTGAAGGGATATGCCCAAGAATATGGTGTTGGTTATACTAAGACTTTTAATCTAGTTTTAAAAACTACCACCATTCGTCTCTTACTTTCCTTAGCTGTTTCTCGTCAATGGTTTATTCATCAACTTGATTTGACGAATGCTTTTCTTCATGGTACAATCACAAAAGATATTTACATGACTCAGCCTATTGGTTATGTGAATCGTCAATTTCTCGATTATGTTTGCAAGTTGTGTAAATCGTTTTAAGGGCTTAAACAGGCTCCACGAGCCTGGTTTACTCGTCTTAGTTCCTTTTTGGCAACATTGGACTTTTGTGGGTCTCAAACTGATTCTTTCCTCTTTTGTAGAGTTGGGTCTATGGATCCCATTTACATCCTCATCTATGCTGATGAGATTTTGGTTATTGGGCCATTTGCTTCTGTTATTAAGAATCTTCTAAACTCACTTGCCCATATGTTTGCCATCAAAGATTTGGGCCCAGCTTGTTATTTTTTGGGCGTTGATCTCACTCCTATTGATAGTGGTCTACTTTTGTCTAAACGAAAGTATCTTTATAATCTGTTGGACCGTACTCACATGCTAGATTGTAAGCCCATTGGTGCTCCGATGGCTGCCTCTTCTCATTTCTCTCATTGTGATGGTACTCCCCTTTGTGATCCAGCTGAATATTGAAGTGTTGTTGGAGCCCTTCAATTTGCAACCATTACACGTCCCAATCTTGCTTTTTCGGCTTTACCAATTTTTAGCATCTCCAACTGATGTTCATTGGTCCACTATAAAGTGTGTTTTATGTTATATCAAAGGCACCTTATCTTATGAGCTGCACCTCTCTCAGACTTCTACAATGGATCTTCATGCCTATTCGAATTCCAATTGGGCTAGTTGTATTGATGATCGGAAGTTCATTGGAGCTTATCTCATTTACTTGGGTTCCAATCTCATATCTTGGCAATCTCGCAAACAAAGTGTTGTTGCTCGCTCTAGCACGGAGAGTGAATTTTGTGCCTTGGCCTTAGCCACAACCGAAATTACATGGATTCAATCCTTGTTAAAGGAATTGTGTATACCCTTGGCATCTCCCCCGATATTATGGTGTGACAATGTTGGTGCAGGATATTTGTCTTCTAATCCCATGTTTCATGCTCGTACTAAACATGTGGAAGTTGACTTTCATTTTGTTCGTGACAAGGTCTCTCAAGGTGATCTTCATGTTCGCTTTCTCTCTACTAAAGACCAATTGGCAGATGGTCTAACCAAGGCTCTTCCAACGCCACATTTCCTCTTATTACATTCCAAACTCAATCTTATTGAGAGCTTGGGTTTCTGGGGGGGGGGGGGTGTTAAGGATAATATGTAGTTATATTTGTATTCCCACTTGGCTATTGTATTTGGTTTCTATATTCATGTAAATCTCAAATGTTTATAAATTAGACATTAACTTCATAAGTTAATTAATTCTGAAGATTCATCATAGTCAGAGACAATGGATGCTAACATAGGATGGCCAGATTTGATTCCCACAAAATCTCATCTGAGGGACCAAGGTGAAGGCTACTTGTAGGTGCGTCTACAGGATTTGTATAGGTCTCAATGTGATATGATTGACATCAGATGCGACATCTTATCTTGAATTCCCGAGAAGCATACTAGAAGTAATTCTCAGAGGAATTTTGGCAGACTAGCTTATCTTCTGATAAGCACCGATGCATAGGTATAGTGCATTTAATGCCCTAGCACACATAGCTGTAAAAAGATAATGCTTCGTATCTTTGGGGGATCTTGCTTCATGCAAATATGCTTGGAATACGAGATGTCATCTTATCATCATATCAATTTGGGTCAAATGTCCAACCTCACCAGACCTATCCCTGAAGGATTATGGTCAGGTTATTAAAAAAAGAGGGGGGGGGGGTGTAAAAGTAATGAATATAACAGTTGGGTTTTTGAAATAAATCCATGTCTCTGATGAAGTGCTAATTTTTAAGTACTATATTTTGTGATGTCAATTGGTTTTCCAAAGAGGAAACTGTTGCAAATGCTCCACTCTGAATCTAGGGGGTTTGAGAAACATAAAATATGAAATGTAAGTGACTTAAATAACATTCAGACCTGAATAGGCTTTCAAGAATAAATAGAATGACTTCTGACTGTTTAAAAATTTCCTGAGATTTTGGATATTCTCCCTCCTATAGCAGATAAGAAAGATGATTTCTCAGTATCAACAGACCGACAAACTGAAATCTATAACCACCTCAGAGTAGAGAGACCCAGCAACCCATGGTGTGCCCTTAATTCACTCTTGTAAAAGCACCTCAATCTGTCTTTGATAAACTACCTCCTGAGCTCAACAAGAAGCTCAGCTTTGTAGTCAATGAAGAAGACCCGAACAACTGGCCTCAACTAATGGCTCGGTTGGCTGGATTTCAAGATGAAGATGTACTTCCTAACAGGTACCTTTTCAATGGCTTACAACACTCACACATGATCCCACAGATCCCATACATCCCTGGTGCTAATGGTGGTTGATGGTTCTATTAATCATTTCTCATTCCTCATCTCCTACATTGGGTTTTCAACCCATTTCTTATCTTTTATATCTATCCATATTTCCCTATTACAGAACAGAGTCCACAATTTGTCATATCAATGGAAGTAGCTTTAGCCCTCTTTTCTCTTTTTTACCTTTTTTTCTTCTCATTGCTAGTCTCTGAGGTTTTGGATAGAGTTCCCCTGGCAGCTGGACCAGTATTCAGCTACCAGCTTAGAGAAGTAGGAGTTGACTTCCATTAGTTTTGAAGGCTCATCAAATTCCACCAATTTCCCTACAACATCAAGATCCAGAGTCAGATTCATGCAACAAAAATAAAAAAAAACAGAAAAGACTTTATCATCATCCTCCAGCATCACCAAGTCAAGATCAGTTTTTCAGAAAATTTTACTTGTGTATCAGTTTCAAAATGTGCTGATAGGTAGAAATGGGAACACATTTATTTCACTGTAAATTTAGAAGAGGGACTCATACCATAAGAAAGGACCATGACCATGTCACTGTCGATAACCGTAGGAACTCTGTGTGCCACAGTAACCACAGTGCATTGTGAGAATTCCTTCCTGATGACTCTCTGTAGAACAGCATCTGTGGCAGAATCAATTGATGCAGTTGCTTCATCTAAAACTAGAATTCTATTTCTTTTAAGAAGGACTCGACCCAGACAGAAAAGTTGGCGTTGACCAGCACTCCAATTTTCACCTTCATCACTCACTGTTGACAAAGCAATATTGATGGTAAAATACTTAGATTGCATTAGAACTGTTTATAATTGAGTTCTTTCTAGTGGCTAACCTGACGAGTCTAAGAGATTTGGAAGACTGAGAACTGTACTCTTCAATTGGCATTTTTCTATAGCCTGCAAAAGGCAACTTTTGATGAGGTAATTGGTAATTAAAACATGTATATTGACATATTTTAGCACTAGGATCAGTAGGTATACCTCCCAGATTTCATTGTCAGAATAGAGGCCTAAAGGATCCAAGTTAGTCCGAATGCTACCCTTAAAAAGAGCTGGTTCTTGTGGGATGATGCTGAGTTTCATTCTCAGATCCTTCAGTCCAATAGAGCAAATGTCCAATCCATCAATGAGAATTTTACCGCTGTCGGGTTCTACCAGACGGAACAAAGCACTTATCAATGTAGTCTTGCCACTACCAGTTCTTCCAACAACTCCTACTCTAGTTCCTTCTTTGAAAGTACAGCTGATTCCCTTGAGAACAAGTGGAGCATTCGGGCGATATTTTATCTGAAACCAACAGAGAAAAAGCACATGAAAAACAATGTTGATTTTACATCAGCTTGGGATGCAACTGAGAAAGGACAGTGATATTTGTTTCTCCGAGGATAAAAAAAATACTTGTATTTAGAAAAACACTATCAGACACTACTTCCTGAAGAGCTTAAACATCTAATGCTGTGCTACATGATAACAATAAAATATGAGGACTATTTGGGAGATCACCTTCAAATCAAGCAATTCTATTCTTCCCAAGGAAGGCCATGAGGATGGTGGCCTTCTGTCATATACAATTGCAGGAGGTTCTGATGGTATGTGCATGTACTGTTTTATCCGTTCAACAGATACGATGTAGTTTGCCAGGTTGCAGAACCATCTAGATGCAAACACTTGGGTACTGGTTAATGTGACAGCATATGAAAGAGAGAGCCCAGCAAATCCTGCAAATGAGTTAATACTAATTATGACTTGAACACTCCTTGAAAATCAAACAGAGAGCACTAGTAATAAAAAGGAAAAATACCTGGAGTAACAGCACCCTGTGGAAGCAAAACAAGGAAAAGAGCAATGGCGAATAGTGTCAAATTTTGGAGTACTTCTATTCTTATGACCAACCATTCCATGGCAGCATTAGAATGAAAGAGAAGCTTCGCGTCCATGTCAATGAGCTTCAGGTAATTCTGGAAGAACCTGTCCGTCATGTTAAAAGCTCTTATTGTGACCACTCCAAGTGATGTCTCTGCTGCATAGTTCATAACAGGTGCTTTCGTTGTTCCATTAATTCTTATCAGCTCCCTTGCAGATGCTAGATAGTATCTCTTTAAATAAACATCAAAACAAAATAATTGTTTTCAGACTTCTTTGCTCAGAAGAAACAACAAAGACCAAAAAGAGAGTTCACATGATACCACCTGAACATAAAATGTAGCTATCATGGCAAGAATGGCTACAAAGATAATTTGCCATGTGACTGAAGCTGCTACTCCTATGGTGGTTAATACTTCAAGTGAACCTGCTATCACAAAGCACATGGAGAAGGGGATGTCGAAGTCCACTACACTTAAGTCTGATGATGCCTGCAAGATATGAATCCAAAATCACCCAGGCTGAGTTACCAATGCCTTTGGAAGTTATACTTTAACAAAAATCAAGGATCACAAGGAGCATAAGGGAAATCCTATCTAACATTCAAGGGGTAGACATAAATCAACATTCAAAAATCACAGGTAAATGGTCCCCTGATAAAGCATACCCGTGTTAAGATCCTCCCAACAGGGGTTGAATCAAAGAAGAGCATGGGAGCCTTGAATACTGAATTGGTGAAACCTTCAAAGAAGGCTTTTGAAGCCTTCAATCCTAGATGGGCTGCAAAGAAGGACCTCAGAAAAGCAAACACTGTACTCAGGGCTGAAATTGCGGCATAGGTTCCAATTAAGACGCCACTGCCAATTTGAGGAATCTGAATAGCTACAGCAAGCCAATAGGTTGCAGCGAGCTGGAGGGCAACAAATGTAGCCTGAGAAAATGTACTTAAACCAAGAAAAAGTGATCCTTTTGAGATACTTATGTAATCTAAGTATGGCCTCAATCCAGCATCTCCAATCTCTTTCACTTCATCTTCAGTTAGCTGGATCCCAGTCTGAGGCATCGCTGAAATCTCCATCTCGCTGTTTTGTTTTATGAGGAAGGATCCCGTAGACATATCCTTTTTACTTACTTCAGATTCACCCACATGACCATTAGTTTCAGGATCCAATACTGTCATTGAATCTTTATGTGCATTCACAAGCTGTTCAAATGCTGTACCAGTTGACAAGAGATCTTTGTAATTCCCCATTTGAATGATTTCTCCACCTTCCATAACCTGGAAAGCAAGAAGCAGATGATCATCATCAGCATGTTGATGAGAATGCAGGGATAGATTACAATGGATACTAAAAGTTATGCTTGATCACCAGAATCCTATCAGCTGCAGTGAGAAATTCAACTTGATGAGTTACAAGAATGACAGTTTTTGTTGCCAGAGCACCCATGACACAGTCCTGCATGCAATTGCATTGTTTTAGTCAGCAACTAACAGATGCAATATTATACTGCAATGTAAATCCATTGCATTTATCTATAATTATATGCCTATGCATGGAAATATGTATAAGCATCAATGGACCGAAACTTCTAAAAATTCTTGACCTTAATTCTTACATTGAACAAAATAGAAGCTGTGTGAGCATCTACTGCACTAAAAGGGTCATCAAGAAGATAGATATCTGCATCATTGTAGACTGCTCTAGCAAGTTGTATCCTCTGTTTCTGCCCTCCACTCATGTTGAGCCCTCTCTGCCCAATTTCTGTGAGGTCGCCATGGTCAAAACTTTCGATATCTTTATCAAGTGCACATGCTTTAATAGCCCTATTATATCTTGTCTTGTCCATTGGCTTTCCAAAGAGAATATTGTCACGAACAGTACCACTCTGAATCCAAGATGTTTGAGAAACATACGCAACAGAACCGAATACGTCAACCTAGATAACCAACAAGTAATAAACATAAGTGTACTTGCATTACAATTAGACCTGAATAAGCTTTTAAGAAATAGAATGGTTCTAACTCTTACAGTTCCTGAGAGTTTGGGCATTTCCCCTAGTATGGCATACAAGAGGGATGATTTCCCAGCACCAACAGGCCCACAAACTGCAACTTTTTCCCCCCTTCTTACTTCAAAATTCAACTGCCTCAGAGTAGTGGAAGTTGCATACGGATCCCAACTGAAAGAACCAGCTTGGATTCTAATTCTTTTCTCTGGATCTTCTGGTTGACTCCTCTGCACACGCTCATCACTGAGCTCGTCTTCCAGAAAAAACACGTTAAGGCGATCAAAAGATACCTTAACCTGAATCAACATAGATAGGGCATCAGGAATTGTTCTCACAGGCTCTGCCACCATCCTAAGTGCTGCAAGGACTGTGAAAATTGTGCTGGCATTCAATGGGGCACTTTTCCAAAGGGCACATCCAATGAAGATCACAGAAGAAACAATTGTAGGTGACATCCAGTACAATGCAGTGCAATATGACTTTGTAACCTGTAACCGCGATAGCCATTCGAATTCCTTCAGACGGAAGGAGTCAATTAAGGTCTTGAATTTCTCTTCCCATGATTGTAATTTGATTATTTTCATATTGTTTAAGACTTCAGATGTCGCTCTCAGTCGTTCATCTTGCGAAACCATGAATCGAGATTGACAATCCTTAAGGAACTTTGCAAAGGGAAAATTTAGAAAAGCACAGATGAGGAGGGGAATCAAACCAGGAAGAACCCCCACACCCACAGTTATAAAAAGTACCCCAACACCGAGGAACAACTGCACTGTAAGACTCCATCCTATGTGAAACCACCATGGAAATTCACCCATCCTGTAAGCATCAACTGCAATGTAGTTCACTATCTCCCCTGTTGTGTGTCTTTTCCTACCTAGACTAGAGAGTTTGAGCTGCTTTTGGTAGACAGCAACCATCAAAGCAGATCTCATCTGCATTCCACTCCTCCTGGAATTAAAGAACATGTGTCTCTGTGACAAAGACTCCATGACCTTGATGATCACCAAGTAACCAACTAGGAAGAGACCATCAATGGTATTCTCCTCCTTATATGTTGAATACTGCACAAAGGAATAGAGTAACAATGGAAGAACCACGACAGCGACTGTCCTAAGAATGGCATAGACTCCTTCAATTATCATCTCTCTCATGTAAACTTTAGCCAGGGCTTTTATTACTAAGTTGTCAGTATTGGTTGAGCTCTTGTCTCCTCTAAGACAGCTCCATGCATCATAAAACTTTTTGTATGCTACAAATGCTTCATCTGTAGAATTCAGATCTGGGATATCATCAAGGTCTAATGGTTTTGAGTGTCCCAAACACAGCAGAGGATTAAGCCAAGAAAACGTCAAGCGGCTAAAGAAACTGGCTTCGCATATATCTGATCTGCGTGTCCCAGATTTTCCAATCAGAGGTTCGGACAAACTCTGATCTGCCCCTCTCTGAGCAGCAGTTTGACTTAAGTGTTTCCAAGCACAAAGGAGAAGCATTAGCTTGGGAGGCCATGAAACTATATCTATTATAGGAATTTGTTGCATTTTTACCCACACTTCCACACTCAGTGTAGAAGACAGTAATGAGAAGGAGACCCACCAGACTACAATTATAACTCTCACCCATCTGATCCTCCGAACGATCAAGGAAATTGATAAGGATATCCAAATCAGTGCCCGGATAAAATCAACTACCCATCTCAAATTACTAGATTCATCATTCCTGTCTAATACATCCCGCAAGCCGGAAATTATATATGTGAAACTAATAACAACACAGTAGACTGATACAACTATAAAGATCCAGTGCTTTCTTGTATCCCCATTACTGTAACTCTTTCTAATAGAACCAAGAAGCAAAAGCAGAAAGAAGAGAAAGAGAAACAGAACATTTAAACAATCTATTATAAATCCCTGAATGCAAAGAGATCCAAAATCAAACTGTCCTTCACAAAGCCATGAATTCCAACCTGCATATCAATTCAAACATAAGAGAAGAACTTATAAATAAGAATCAGGAATGAAGACAATCAATTCAATATAACAAGCAAACCATATAACTAAAAGATAAGAGCAGAAGAAACAGAGGAAAGAGAAAGCCAAGCAATACAAAGAACTAGAGGATAAAGTGAAAGAAAATTGAACAACAGGTGTGGTTAGTACAAATGGAAGGAGATTTTAGGGAAAATTACAGAATGATAAAATTGAGCAGCACAAAATATATTAAGTTTGTTTTGATGAAATCTTAGAGGAACAACATAAAGAGTCCAACCTCATCCCTTCCCAAAACAAAATTAAAAATAAAAAATAAAAAAATGTTGGAATGAAGAAAACTGGAAAACCAATAGTGCAAGAGAAACCCAGAAAAATGGATGAATGGGTACCTGTTGATCTCTGTAAGGAATCCATGCTTTGAGTTATTTCCCAGATTTCCTTGATCACCATTACATTAAGCTCTCTGCTTCAGAATATGAATTTATAAGGAGGAGTCAGTTTACAGCCTTTGGAATAAATTCCAGGGGTCACAAAGCGGTATGGATTAGAGAAATGAGGAGAGCGGTCATGAAATGAGATGACATATGTCATCCATTTCCTCATGCTCTTGTATGAAACTTTGGATTCTTATGCTTCTCCCAAGTGAAAGAACTGAGGGCAGATGTTTGGATCCATGCACGTTAATGAATTACTAGGATTCTTTTCCTTCACTTTTCCCATTTTTAATATAACACCCTTTGTTTTCTCCTCCATCAATCATGATTCTTCAATCTTTTCATAAAAGAACAAAGAAGGAAGTTACCAACCCATTTCCATGTGGGTTTTCTCCAGGTGGTAACACGTGAACGAGAGATTTATGGGTCGGCTTTCACTTACTCATGATTGGGGGGGAAAAAACCAAAAAAGAAGGGTTCATGTGTCCTTGATGCTTCGTTGAGGAACAAGGATTCTTGATGAAAAGTAAATTTTGATACAGCTAGCCATGTACATGAATTCACTTGCAGTTCCTGACACAAAACAGGGGGCCTGAGCTACCCAGATGAAGTGCTGTTACGTTTCTGCTTCTACATCGCATATATGGCATCTTCTGGGCTTCAGATGTTGATTCTTCATGTGGTAAGCTATACAATCTACAGTGCAAACTAACAAAAACGGTTCTGCATAAATACAGATCTAAAGAAGTATTGTATAAGTTGATTAAATAAATGGAGTGGGGTAGATCCCAAAGAAGACCTCCTGCTGCCCTGACTGATAGGTCTCTCATCTTTGACTCTTTAATTTGAAATTTGAATGGTTGAAATGAACAGTGAGTTTGCAATCAAGCATAACCCCAAGAAAATCAAAAGAAAATAGGTGAAAGTGAAACAAAATGGGAAAAGGAAAAAACTAACCCTAAATTACCACCTTCAATTCATGTTCACACCCCGTACTAATGGCAGTTTTCAGATGAAAGTGATGATTGAGCGTGACAAGAGGTGATATTTGGTTGTAAGCTATTCTACAAAAAGGTTGGTCTATTATTTTGGTTTAGTGTGTGCATTCCAATGAAAATGGAACAACCAAACAAGACACGTGTACGAGACAAAAATTTTACGTGGTTCACCTCAAAATTATGTAAATCCAACAATTAAAGTGGCTTTTAATACGAGGAAGATAAAGAAAAGGCATGCAACCCTAGTTGTATCATTCAAAACGATTGATATGGTGAAGACTAATTTTCACCATGTAAAATGCCATACGCTTGTTTCTGGGCCTAAATGCGTCTGAATGGTCATCTATTTTTTGACTTTGACCATGTTTAAATAGAGAAATCTTGTTCAAAATTTCTTTGAAATGAGTAGTTGTGGACCCCAAACTGTCTGGAGGTCCTGTTTTATTTTTCTGGGCATTTTCAATGATTTTTTTTGGAAAAATTACGTGATTAGCTGCTTTTAGGTTTCACTTTACAAAAATAGTCACTCAGTGTTTCACTTTACAAAATTAGCTAAAACTGAATTTGCATTTACAAAACTAGCCAAAATATTGATTTTTCACATTTTTGGACATATTTTTACCCCTAAAACTGGTCACATCGAGTGGAAAAATCACTATTTTGTCCAAAAGGGAAAAGTCATTATTTTTTCATACCCTTTGGACATTTTCACCCCTATGCCAATATGGTCAATTTTAGGGGGAAAATGTCCACAGAGGTGAAAAAACACTATTTTGGCTAGTTTTGTAAATGCAAACTCAATTTTAACTAGTTTTGTAAAGTGAAACATTGAGTGGCTATTTTTGTAAGGGGAAACCTAAAAGTAGCTAATCACTTAATTTTCCTTTTTTTTTTTTAAGTAAAGTATCTCACTTTGCCAACACAGAGTTGTTCTAGTGGTTGAAACCAACACCTCTTAGTGAAGAGGTCGTGGTTCAACTCTCGTTGAGACATATTAATATCCCATCCACCGGCTTATTAAAGTCCCTTTATACCAAAAAAAAAAAAAATCTCACTTCAGACAATTTATAATCTCTTAAAAGGTTGAGAGAGGGTAGAAAAATGGTTAGTGCTGTATTTGTTTGTCTTCTTCATAGTAAAACACCATCTGTTCTCTTTTAAGCCATACACTTAGCTTTTGGATGAACTAGATAAATCTTTTCTTGTTTGTATATACTTTTGCTTTTTGTTTTTTCTAACAATGATATGCATCAATTGATACTAAATAAATAAACATAATTCAAGACCCAAGAATGAAACAATCCCATCCCAAACACAACCAAGAAATAATATTTCAAAAACACCTCTTTAGGGACTGGGATACACTCCCAATCATCTCAAAAGCTCTTAAAATTCTCTATATGTATGACTCATTCAATGATGGCGATTGCCCTTTTTTTTCAACACTTGGACATATTTAGATTATTGGTTCACAACCAATCATCCATTCCTTCAGCTCGTATTGTGATAACCATTAACCTTTTAATGTAAAAAAGATGATTGAGTATAATTTGCTTGAAAAGGTAAAATTACATAAAATATATAATATAATATTAAAGTCTATTTTTGGAAGAAATCTTGTAGTGGATATTCAATAATAATGAGTAATATTCTAATCCAAACAGATGAATTGAATTTGAATGCATGCAAGGTTGGTTGCTAACACACAGATTGAGATTTTTAAGAGACGTAAGCATGTAGTGTTCTAATGGTTATTGGATCCCTTATAGAAATGAGAGCCCATGGAATAATTATTATTATTTGTCTGTGTTTGATCAAGCTTGTCTCAGCTGATCAGTGGTGTGTTTCTGTCTTGTTTTGTCATATGGAGACGATTGAACTCTTGGTTTTCGTCAGAATTAATTTGAAATATTTTAAGTGTCAATAGGTTTTGTTGCATCTAAACCTTCTTCGTGTCAGCCGGATAGTTGGAAGACCTCTTGAAGGCTTCTCCAACCAAATACGAGTAGGTGTGATACATGCACTTACAAAGGAAATTAGAGAGGGCCGACCTTGTGTTGGTCGGGGGACTGCCTCTGATGCCCAAGTTAGTCTAGACAACAATAGAAGGCCTTGAGAGGGTTCTCAAAGCGTAGAGACTAATACTAAGTTGAATCTCTTACCTTTCTCAACTTAGGATGGAGGTTATATAGAGGTTACCTGGAAGCGGCGTCTTCGTTAATTTTGCCCATTTAGTTGAAGAGTGGGCGAGTTGCTTAAGAAGCACGTTTCCTTCCTTAGTGGGCTTAAAGAGCCATTATTCCATTATCCACCTCCCCACGTTTCGGAGTTGATATGATGAGTAGTTTTCTCTAACTGATCCTTTTGACTTGGTCATCTCCAACGTTATTCTTGGACTTAGCATTGAGCGTCTTCTCACTTAGGAAAGGTCTTATCCAACTATCCGAGTGGGTGAGTGTTTCCTCCCTAGGGGTTCTTCAACTCCTCCCGAGGAGGTGATATCCACTTACCCGAGTGGGTGTGTGTTTCCTCTCGAGGGGGTTCTTCAAGGATTCCTCCAAGGTGATATCCACCTACCCGAGTGGGTGTGTGTTTTCTCCCGAGGGGGTTCTTCAAGAATTCCTCCAAGGTGATATCTACCTACCCAAGTGGGTGGTTGTTTCCTCCCGAGGGGGTTTATGTGCTTCTCCTCGAGGGGTTCTTCAATTTCCCCGAGGGGGTGTGTGTGGTTCTTCCCGAGGGGGTTCTCGGGTTGCGTACCTTCCTCAACAGGTTTCATCTTTGGGCAGAATTGAACAGAGTGAGATAACTCAACCACATCATCATGTGCTACCCGTTTTGAAGCTCTGCTTGTATCAATTGCACTGGTTTTGGGTCTGGCACATCAGAGGATGATCATGTCAATTTTTGGGCTGGAAGGAAATCTGGTGTTGTTGATGGAAATTATTAAAAATAAAATTTATACGTGATTTGTAATTTATTTTTTTATATTACTTAATACAAGTCTCCTTTTTCTTTAAAAAGAAATTTATACGTGATTTTGTCAAGGAAGTTTATTCGTGAAGTGACTAGAATATTTGTCCTTGCACATCTAGTCTTCGCACCTCCCCGCATCCTTAGCCACTGTCAGAAATCACTCACCAACGGCCCCACGATATCAAATATCACCCACCACTAAAAGAATAAAAATAAAACACAACATTTCTAAATCTCGTTTTAATTGTCATCTTCAACGTGGAGTTAAGGAATCGCTATCCCAGACATTTTCAAAATCACTCAGCTAATTTGAGAAACTCCTCAGCTTTTCTAATTTCTAAAAGCTTCCTTCAATTACTAAGCAAGCACTTAAACATGCTGGTTCTAATCTTAGTCACTTTGAACTTTGTTGGCAGTTTCATCATTGCTACAAAGAAATGATTCAACAAAGCATCTAGAGATTCCCTCCTAATTGGAAGAAAAATCTTGAGTTCATCCAGAAAAATCCTATAAAAAATCAGTTGCTTGTACTAGGCTCCTTGTGAGAATTTTAGATCCACTTTGATCAGGGTTAGGTCTAATCAAGCCTATCGGCACAAAAAGGTTAGACCTTTTACAACCTATTTAATAATCGGTCTAATTCAGTCTTGGGCCATGTTCGTCCTAGATTGTAATTGGGCAATTTAACTCAGTCTTAACCGGACTTCCAATTAAGCTCAATCAAGCTACCAGTCGGACTTAATCAGGCTATTATAGAAAATTTATCATGTTAGGAATTCCCCTAATTTTTTTTTATTTCAAGATTTATCTCTTGTGACTGTTGTAAGATCTTGTGATGAATTTAAAATTTTGAATTTCTCCAAAATATGGTTGGCTATTAGTTTTGAATCTTCTGGCAATTTTAAAATCTCAAATTTCTAATCAAAATTCAAAGTCATATTACAACAATGATGCATAAGTTTTTTATATTTCAGGATAATTTCCAAATTCTTTTAATGTTCACTTTTTTAATTTTCAAATAAGACATAAGTGCCTAATAGTGTGTCATCGATTAGTAGCCATGATTTTCTTGACCGAAGGAAAAAAAAAAAGAAAAGAAAAGAAGAAGAAGGTTGCTTGCCATGATATTCTACAAAGCTCAATAATATGACAGTTTTCCAACCATTATATGACATACCTTGTTAGTATAGTATAGTGATGAGAATTCTATTATGTAGCCATAGAGACTTGGGTTCACAAAGGGAACCTAACAATAGTTTAGGTCCCACTAAGAGGACCCACACTTAAATTTTTAGAAAAATTTAACATCTTGGTGTTTCGTAAGCTTTTAGATGCAGTTCATGATAGAGTTTGTACACTTTTAGGTATGCAAATTGGAAACGTGGGGGGCGGGGGGGGGGGAGTTGCTAGCCATGATTCTCTACAAAGCTCAATAATATGAATAGTTTTTCAACCATTATTTAGTATATTTTGTTTGTGTTGTATAGTGAGTAAAAAATGGGTTCATTAATTCCTAATAAACACATTATAATTTTTCATAAATTGTTATTCATTCATCTAATCAGGCCAATCAGTCGGGCTAACTAGGTTAAATAGGGAAACCAAGACTAATTTCTTTGTAATCGATTCAGTTTCTAGACCAACTCGTTTACTAATAAATCTAGCGCAGGTCGTTTTTTATTGGACCGGTTTGGTTTTTCTAGTTTGGGTCCAAGATTGACATCCCTACACGGCACTTGTGGTCGTTCATTCTCTTTTTCTTTTTAATTTGGTGGGCGATTTCCGATAGTGTGGCTGCACATGGGGGGCTGGGTGTGGGCACTAGAGGGGGGAGTTGGGTGTAGGTGAAGGGGTTCATAAACAAACTTAAACACTTGTCAAACCGTTTTAATTAGTTTGGCAGCTAGATGTATTTTTTTGCACTAGGGAAAGTTAACGATTACTTAAGTCTCATTAAGAGGATCCATGTATAAGAATGACTCTTGTGCGAAAACTTGATGCAACCTTCAACACATAAAAGGTGAAAGAATGCAAAGAAAAACTCTAATTTTGATAAGTATGTTGCTTACCTTGATGGGTTAGTTTTATGTATTTATAAATAAACATGGATGTTGCACAAGATTCGTTTGTAATAATCAAATTTGAATTCAAAATTAAAACCTTGAATTCAAATTTAAAAACCTGAATTCAAAAGTCAAATTCAAACCATAATAGATCCGTTATGGTCTTTCATCCCCCCTCAAACTTTGCATTGGCAGGTGCAAGAGTTTGTCTCTATGCTTGAAGAAAGCTTGTGATGTTAAGCCTTTAGTAAACATATCTGCAATTTGATTATTATCGATTGAACAAAGTGCACTCTTATGGTGTTGTTTTGAACCAAGTCTCGGACTAAATGATAGTCCACTTCTATATGTTTTGTACGAGCATGTAGCACTGGATTTGCAGCCATTTGTGTTGCAGACACATTATCACAATAAATTTCCATTCCTCTTGGAAGTTGTACTTGCAAAGCACTACAACATAAGAAAGCCATAGTAACTCAAATGTTGTGACAGCAAGGGATTTGTACTCAGCTTCCGTACTTGATCTATATATTGTAGGTTGTTTCTTAGAAGACCATGATAGTAAATTATCCCAAAGAAAAGTGCAAAACCCACTAGTTTATCGGCGTGTGTCTGGGCATCCTACCCAATCTGCATCAGTGTAAGCAGCTATGAAAGAAAGTTGGGTTGGTTTCAAGAGAACACCAGCACCAATAGTATGTTTGACATAACGTAAAATACGTTTTGTTGCTTGCAGATGATCTTCTGTGGGAGATTGCATGAACTAACACACTTGATTGATTGCATAGGAGATATTTGGTCTAGTGATCGTCAGATATTGTAAGGCTCCTACTAATTGTCTGTATGGTGTTGGATCAGGTAGGAAATTAACTTTGTTCCAACTGTAATTGGGGTTGTATATGGCTTTGAAGTCGTCATTCCTGTAGACTTTAATAAATCGATGGAGTATTTACTTTGAGTGAGTAAAAGACCATCTGAACTTCGATTAACCTCAATTCCCAAGAAGTAATGCAAGTGTCCCAAATCTATCATTGCAAATTCTTTGCTTAGGCTTTGAATAACCTCTTGAATTGTAGCTTCATTGGCTCCTATCAATATTATATCATCTACATATAACAACAATACTGTCATTGTACCTTGGGTTTTGCGTGTAAACATGGAAGAATCTGCCACGCTTTGCTTGAAACCTTCTCCTTGTAGGTATGTTTTGAATCTGTGAAACCAAGCTTGTGGAGCTTGCTTGAGACCATAAGTTGCTTTTTGTATATGACAAACATGTGTTGGTTTAAATGTGGAAACAAACCCCTGTGGTAGTTCCATGTAAACATCCTACTAAGTTGCCATTCAAGAAGGCATTTTGCACATCAAGTTGATGTACTAGCCATGACTTTGAGAGTGCAACGGTTAATACTGTCCGAATGGTGGCTGACCTTACAAGTAGACTAAATGTTTCATGAAAGTCACTCCTGGCTGCTGGTTGAATTCCTTGGCAACTAATCGTGCCTTGTATCTCTCAATGGAACCATCACTTTTTGTCTTGATCCTGTACACCCACTTACAACCTACAATATTCATACCCTTGAATAAGGCACCAAGTTCCAAGTCTGATTGTCTATTAAGGCTTTGTATTCTTTTTTCATTGCATCAATCCACTTTGGGTCTTTTGAGACTGATTTGTAGGTTTTAGGTTCAGTTGGGATGTTGGAGATGGTGATAAGAAAGGTTTGAGGTATTGGGTGTCTAATAGTGAGTAAAGAGAGAGGGTTTTTTTGTTTGGCAGAATTTGTTTTACTCCTAGTAATCATAGGATGAAATGGTTGGGGCTGTGATAGGTCTATTGTTGGTGGGGACTGATTAACATTTTGGGTTGGATTTGCCATTGATATGGCTAATGATGATGTTGTAGGGGCTGTTTGTGATGGTTGGTTGTTTGAAATAGGTGAAGAAGAATGTGAAGTGAGTGGAGGCACATTTGGTGGAGTGTGTGGGATGAAAACAACTAGAGAAATAAGTTCGACTAGTGGTTTGTTTGATGATTGGTGTGATGGGGGATTTGAAAAGGGAAATTCCTTTTCTTCAAAAATAACATGTCTAGATAAATATACCTTGGTAGTGTCCTTATCTAAGCATCTATAACCCTTGTACTTTGGCAATATCTAAGACACAAGCCTTGGACTTTGGCAATAATTTGTGTTCTCTGTAGGGTGTCAAGTTGGGGTAACAAAGGCAGCCAAAAACTCTCAATAAACAATAATCTGGTTTTAAGCCAAATATTGCTTCATGAGGAGATTTTCCTTGCAATACCGGTGTAGGTAACCGATTTATTAAATAGACAACAACAGTAAAGGCTTCTAACCAATATTCTTTGGGCATGTGAGCTTGGAATAGAAGGGATAAACCCATCTCTGTAACGTGTCTGTGTTTGCTTTCTGAAACTCCATTTTGTTTTGGAGTATGAGGACATGAAATCCTGGATACAATGCCACATTCATCAAGATAGTTTTTGAAAGCTCCCCTTGTTAACTCTAAGGCTCCATCACTTTGAAAAAATTTAATAGAAGTAAAAAGCCAGTTTTTAGCCATATTTTTAAAATGCTTGAAACAATGAATTGCATCAGATTTAAATCGCAGAGGATAAAGCCAAGTAAATCGACTGAAATCATCAACAAAAATAATATATGAATTGAATCCACTAATTGACAAAGTTTTAGTGGGACCCTACAAATCATAATAAATAAGCTGTAATGGTTGAGTAGTTCTACTAACTGAAATAGAAAAGGGTAATTTGTGATGTTTGCCAAGTTGGCAAGTGTCACAAATTTTATTGGATCCAAGTGTTTCAAAGGAATTAAATAAGACACTATTTCGCAAATGAGTAAGTACTGCATAAGAAGGATGACCAAGCCGGCGATGCCAAATATCAGAAGGATCTTTATTTCCATAAAGAGCCAAAGGAGGCACAACATTGGCCGAGAAAGAGTACAATTTATCTTTGATTGGACCCTTCAGTAGAGTGATGGCCGACTCCAAATCCTTAACACAGAAACCCCATGCAAAAAATTCAACAGAACAATTATTGTCAGATGTAAGTTGAGAAATGGAAATTAAATTCTTTGACAATTGGGGATCTATTAGCATGCCATTAAGAGATAAATGATTTGAATTTGTTTTCAAAGTTGATGAACCTATATGAGTTATAGGGAGTTTCTTACCATCACCAACTGAAACCTTGTTTTCTCCTTTGTAAGTGGCAGATCACTATAGCATGGCTAGATCAAATGACATATGGTTGGTAGCACCTAAATTCGATATCCACTATGCATCATTTTGTGGTGTAATGTGTTGCATATTTTGGGTACCATGTAAGCTAGCATAAGAAATGTGAGGTGGTGGATTAGGATTATTTCAGCTCTGGGTATAACGGAAATAGCATCTATTGGCTGAATGGCCTTGCTTAGCATATATTTGACTTTGAAGGAATTAGTATTAAATGTGTTTTGGTTTGTTCAGTTAAAAGAATTTTGAAATCTTGGAGGGCCATTTGATGAATTTTGGAAGTCAAATCTAGGTGGGTTTCGGTTGTTGGGTGGATAGGAATTAATACTACTATTAAGCCGATTAAATTTAGGTTGATTTGTAACAAGTAATGCAGGAGGGGAATGGGAATCAATTATGATTGATTGGGTGTCCCATAACCATGGCATAACCATTGCTCATGAGTAAGTAGTTTGGCCCTTAGGTCGGTAAAGGTAATGGGTGGGGTAATATTTTCCACAGTGATGATGAAAGTGAGATAATCCGACCAAGACCATTTAATGTATATGCTACCAAGTTAGTGTCATTTACCTTGTCATTGATTGCCGCTAAGGAATCAATGATGAACTTAATTTTGTGAAGATAGTCCGTAATTGTGCTCATTCCTTTATTGATCATCTGCAATTCACTACGAAGATAAGTCCTTCAAGCAGTAAATTGTTGTTGGAAAAGTTGTGCAAGAGAATCTCATACATCTTTCGCTGTTTGAAGGCCAAGAATATGAGAAGAAAGAGATGGTGTGAGGGTGGCATTTGTTGGTGCAACCTAGAGGGAGGGTGATTAGGTTGTACCTCGTGGATTATACCAAATTCTTGGTTTGATTGCAATTTCAAGGTAAATTGATAAATTAAATGAAATTAAATAAGTCAAACAATCACAACGCAAAAATTTAGTGGTTCGACTTTATGAGTCTACGTCCACTCCTCTCTTAGCCTCAAGAGAGTATTCCACTAATGAATCTCTTTCAATACGATGGGTAGAGAGTCAAACCCTTACAATTTTTGTTACGGGGCAAGAGTACCCTTTACAATCTTTGTTCACGGGCAAGAACACCTAAGTAATCTTTGTTCACGGGCAAGAGCACCAAAGCAAAAAATTCTAATCAACCTAGATTAGAATTCAATAATTACTTCAAATACAAGAAGTGTTAGATATTACCTAACAAGGAGAGTGACACTTTACCCATTGTGTGTGAGTGATGCAATGAATGAATGCTTCAAGAATAGCAATGCATTAATAGAGACTCCAATGGCCTTCAATAACTCCAAGCTTTGCTTCAATGAACTTGCTTATTAATTTTGGAATATCCCTCAAAGTTGAATGGAGTTGGGAAGACAGTAATGGTGCTAAAACACCAAATATTGGCTCTTTCACTTGTGAGTGAGTATATGCTTGATGGGGGGAGAGGAATGATTCTCAAATGAGGGTGGTTGGGCTTTTATAGACCTCAATTCAATGCCCTCCCCATTTCCCCAACGAATATAAAATCTCACTCCAGACGGTCGTTTGTCTGCCCAAACGGTCAACCGTCTCAAAACTATATGGTGAAACACAGCTGTTGAGAAATAGCCATTTAAAACTAGCCGTTGCACTTAAGTCAGGGCCAGACGGTCAGCCGTCTGCCCAGATGGTCATCCGTCTGGCTTGGACTAGCCCAGACGGAATTCCGTTTGCTAGACGGAAATTCCGCCTGGCCTTTTGTTTCTAAGAAACTCAGAAAACACATAACAGACGGTCAACCGTCTGAGCTCTGTTTTGCTGAACAGAGTTGGGGCTGGGACATGGCTTGGGTTTTTGGACTTTTTTATCAACCCTAAGCATTGTACACTTTACAAACATGTCCTAGGTCACTCTAGTAACATTAATTACATATAATGGATGCATTTATATGAATGTGTATGCAAGAGTGTCCCCTAAGCCCTAATTCAGCCTAAGTCTTGATCTTCGACTTGATCTTGTGCAACGGTCTTGATACTCATCTTGACATTGGTTCTTTATCTAAGATGGTTTGAGTTGATCTTGAGCTTGACTCTCCGATAATTCTTTGATTCGGTCATTTTGCGTCGAGATTCACTGTAGTGGTGAGCTGGACAAAACACATCTACATGGAATCATTAGTAGAGTGTTTGTCATCATCAAAACTGATTGGAGGCCGATGAGGCAAATGCTGACATAACATTTCCCAATAGCATTGATGCATGCTTGAACAAAATGATCATTCTTTCTCCAGGTTTGAAATGCTGGATTCGGCATTTGAGTTCCTCCAGTAGTGATAGTTTGATTTGGCATTGATCCAGTACCTTCAAGATGATGCATAAGGTCACAAGTAATAAAAATAGATTATAATTATTATCTCCACATGAGATAATTTGCTCCATCAAGCTTGACAGAAGCAAGGATGGAGAGATTGGTAATGGAGAACATAGAGACCATGATTTTCCAACTCAAAAGATTGTGGAGAACATTTAAAGCATGAAAAAGACAAAAAGAAAAGATGAAGAGAAAGTATCATAAAGAGAAGAACCAACATTTATTGATTTATTTTGGAAGATGAGTCCATCTTCAAATTATTTGGGATCTTGTACTCGTAAGAGTAGAATGTAACACTACTTTTATACCTTTTTACCACATATTTAGAAGGAGGCTCACATATAAGCACTGATAAAATAAACCAAAGATAGATTATTTTCTAAATATGTGGTAGAGGGGTGTAACAATGGTATAATCCATTCGGTCTCACTTCGAATGAGGTAGAAAACATGTTAATGTAAACCTTTCAATTAATGAACATGGGTAGTGTTCTTCATATTGGTGTCATAATGCACTGGTTTTTGTAATTATTGATATTAACGTGGTGTGAAATTGTATTAACTACACAATATGGATAAGAGAATTAAAGAGGTATAAAAATATATATATAAAATAAACATATATATGGGGAAATATATAGATATATATATATATATATTTTTTTGTTCAAACTAATAGATTATATTAAACCCTTCAAACAGACAGTTTGAGAAGAAATGAAAGAAACATCGATACAAAACAAAGGTGGAACATTCCACACATCCTAATCAAACCCAACTTCCTAGCACCACAGGCTAAATGGTCAGCAAACACATTTCAAGTTCAAGGAATGTAACAGGACAATACACAATTAAAAGAGGACGCTAAGAGTTTAACCTCTTGAACTAAAGCAAAACACACCCAATCTAAAGAATGGGGCTGCCCTAAAAGGGCCAAAATAAGTGGTTGAGAATCCAAAAAAAACGATGATCCTGGACACTTGAGCAGCTTGAGCTAGCAATAACCCATCTTGAATGGCCTACACCTCCACAATAGTTGCTGAAAAACCTCTCCCCGCCTATGATTGTGCTACCATAAATCTACCAAAAGAATCCCAAATGAGATTGCCTTGACCATACTTCTCACTTCCTTTCTCCCACGAACCATCAACAAATAGTTGATAAAAGCCTGATGCATCCTCCATATTTAAATGATGAGCAACTCCAAGTGGATGTGAAGAAGTGGACCTATGGCATGCCAATGTTGAATTTTGTATTAAGAGAATCAAAAGTATGTAATATGGAGCTAACAGAAGGGAAGTAACCATTGAAAAGGGCTGTATTTCTAGCTTTCCAAATAGGCCAACAAAGTGTACTCCAAATGACATTGATAGAATCAAAGTCACCAAAAGATTCAAATTTAGATTTTACAAAATTTGTCATACCCCACCCAACCGGATCTGGACATACTCGAATACCCGTGGAGGTGATACACTACATGATCTAGGATTACGGCCAATCTATAATCACATATACCGCATAACATAATCCAAGAGCACAGGAAAGAAAGACAACAAATATCAAGGTTATTATAGTCATCCAAAGTGTTGATCAAAGTTAACCTAAGTCATAATCAGAGTTTAATAGAAAAAAAATGTTCAATGATAGAAGTCTCAAATGTTATCAGGAAAGTTTAGAGTATTCAACGGCATTGCCTAACAATACAACAAAGAGTGTACAATAACAAAATTAGGGCAACAATGTCTCCATAAAATGTCTTTGAAGTCTCAAAATGCCCAAACTCCATAGGAGTAGTCTGAGTAGGTACACGATTCTCCGTGCACCTTGTGTCGTCCTCCACCAGTCCTTGGTAGGACTCCATTGGTGGCGAACTCTCCAAGTAAATGAGGTCCTTATAACCTGCAATAGAATCTAAGAAGAAATATATATATATATATATATATATACACAATAAAATTTGAGCAGCACAAAAATATATTAAGATTGTTTTGATGAAATCTTAGATGAACAGCATAAAAAGTCCAACCCCATCCCTTCCCAAAAAAATAAAAAAATAAAAAAATAAAAAATGTTGGAATGAAGAAAACTTGAAAACCAATAGTGTAAGAGAAACCCAGAAAAATGGATGAAGGGGTACCTGTTGATCTCTGTAAGGAATCCATGCCTTGAGTTATTTCCCAGATTTCCTTGATCACCATTACATTAAGCTCTCCGCTTCAGAATATGAATTTATAAGGAGAAGTCAGTTTACAGCCTTGGAATGAATTCCAGATTTCCTTGATCATCCATTTCCTCATGCTCTTGTATGAAACTTTGGATTCTTATGCTTCTCCCAAGTGAAATAACTGAAGGCGGATGATTGGATCCATGCACGTTAATGAATTACTATGATTCTTTTCCTTCACTTTTCCCATTTTTAATATAACACCCTTTGTTTTCTCCTCCATCAATCATGATTCTTCTTCTATCTTTTCATAAAAGAACAAAGAAGGAAGTTACCAACCCATTTCCATGTGGGTTTTCTCCAGGTGGTAACACGTGAACGAGAGATTTATGGGTCGGCTTTCACTAACTCATGATTGGGGGGGGAAAACCAAAAAAGAAGGGTTCATGTGTCCTTGATGCTTCGTTGAGGAACAAGGATTCTTGATGAAAAGTAAATTTTGATACAGCTAGCCATGTACATGAATTCACTTGCAGTTCCTGACACAAAACAGGGGGCCAGAGTGAGCTACCCAGATGAAGTGCTGTTACGTTTCTGCTTCTACATCGCATATATGGCATCTTCTGGGCTTCAGATGTTGATTCTTCATGTGGTAAGCTATACAATCTACTGTGCAAACTAACAAAAACGGTTCTGCATAAATACAGATCTAAAGAAGTATTGTATAAGTTGATTAAATTAATGGAGTGGGGTAGATCCCAAAGAAGACCTCCTGCTGCCCTGACTGATAGGTCTCTCATCTTTGACTCTTTAATTTGAAATTTGAATGGTCGAAATGAACAGTGAGTTTGCAATCAAGCATAACCCTAAGAAAATCAAAAGAAAATAGGTGAAAGTGAAACAAAATGGAAAAAGGAAAAAACTAACCCTAAATTACCACCTTCAATTCATGTTCACACCCCGTACTAATGGCAGTTTTCAGATGAAAGTGATGATTGAGCGTGACAAGAGGTGATATTTGGTTGTAAGCTATTCTACAAAAGGTTGGTCTATTATTTTGGTTTGGTGTGTGCATTCCAATTAAAATCGAACAACCAAACAAAACACGTATATGAGACAAAAAATTTACGTGGTTCACCTCAAAACTATGTTATGGTCCAACAATTAAAGTGGCTTTTAATACGAGGAAGATAAAGAAAAGACATGCAACCCTAAATTCCTGTTGTATCATTCAAAACGTTTGATAGGTGAAGACTAATTTTCACCACGTGAAATGCCATACGCTTGTTTCTGGGCCTAAATGCGTCTGAATGGTCATCTATTTTTTGACCTTGACCATGTTTAAATAGAGAAATCTTGTTCAAAATTTCTTTGAAATGAGTAGCTGTGGACCCCAAACTGTCTGGAGGTCATGTGTTATTCTTCTGGGCATTTTCAGTGATTTTTTTTTTTGAAGTAAAGTATCTCACTTTGCCAATACAGAGCTGTTCGAGTGGTTGAAACCAACACCTCCTAGTGAAGAGGTTGTGGGTTCGACTCTCATTGATGCATATTAATATCCCATACACCGGCTTAATAAAGCCCCTTTATACAAAAAATAAAAAAAAAAAAATCTCACTTGAGACAATTTATAGTTTCTTAAAAGGTTGAGAGAGAGTAGAAAAATGGTTAGTGTTGTATTTGTTTGTGTTGTTCGTAGTATAACACCATTTGTTCTCTTTTAAGCCATACACTTAGCTTTTGGATGAACTACATAAGTCTTTTTTGTTTGCATATACTTTTGCTTTTTGTTTTTTCTAACAAAGATATGCATCCATTGATAATAAATAAATAAATAAATAAGCATAATTCAAGACTAAGAATGAAACAATCCCATCCCAAACACAACCAAGAAATAATATTTCAAAAACACGTCTTTAGAGACTGGGACACACTCCCAGCCATCTCAAAAGCTCTTAAAATTCTATATATGTATGACTCATTCAATGATGGCGATTGCCCTTTTTTTCAACACTTTGACATATTTAGATTATTGGTTCACAACCAATCATCCATTCCTTCACCACGTATTGTGATAACCATTAAACTTTTAATGTAAAAGAGATGATTGAGTATAATTTGCTTGGAAAGGTAAAACTACATAAAATATATAATATAATATTAAAGTCTATTTTTGGAAGAAATCTTGTAGTGGATGTTCATGAGTAATGAGTAATATTCTAATCCAAACAGATGAATTGAACTTGAATGCATGCAAGGTTGGTTCCTAACACACAGATTAGATGTTTTTTTATTTTTTTAAAGAAGAGACGTAAGCATGTAGTGTCCTAATGGTTATTGGATACCTTATAGAAATGAGAGCCAATGGAATAATTATAATTATTTGTCTGTGTTGATCAAGCTTGTCTCAGTTGATCAGTGGTGTGTTTCTGTCTTGTTATGTCATATGGAGGCGATTGAACTCTCTGGTTTTCGTCAGTATTAATTTGAAATATTTTAAGTGTCAATAGGTTTTGTTGCGTCTAAACTTTCTTTGCATCAGCCGGATAGTGGAAAGACCTCTTGAAGGTTTCTCCAACCGAATACGAGTAGGTGTGATACCTGCACTCACAAAGGAAATTAGAGAGGGCTGGCCTTGTATTGGTCGGGGACCGCCTCCGACGCCCAAATTAGTCTAGGCAACAATAGAAGGCCTTGAGAGGGTTCTCAAAGCGTAAAGACTAATAGTAAGTTGAATCTCTTATCTTTCTCATCTTAGAATGGAAGTTATATAGAGGTTACCTGGAGGCAGCGTCTCCGTTAATTTAGCCCATTTAGTTGAAGAGTGGGCGAGTTGCCTTAAGAAGCACATTCCCTTCCTTAGTGGGCTCAATAGAGCCGTTATTCCATTATCCACCTCCCCACATTTCGGAGTGGATACGATGGGTAGTTATCTCTAACTGACCCTTTTGACTTGGTCGTCTCCAACGTTATTCTTGGACTTAGCATTGAGCATCTTCTCACTTCATGAGCCTATCTCATGTATGGATAAATCCCTAAGGGAAGGTCTTATCCAACTATCCGAGTGGGTGAGTGTTTCCTCACGAGGGGTTCTTCAACTTCTCTCGAGGAGGTGATATCCACTTACCCGAGTGGGTATGTGTTTCCTCCCGAGGGGGTTCTTCAAAGATTCCTCCAAGGTGATATCCACCTACCCGAGTGGGTGTGTGTTTCCTCCTGAGGGGGTTATTCAACTCCTCCCGAGGGGGTTCTTCAAGGATTCCTCCAAGGCGATATCCACCTACCCGAGTGGGTGTGTGTTTTCTCCCGAGGGGGTTCTTCAAGGATTCCTCCAAGGTGATATCTACCTACCCAAGTGGGTGTGTGTTTCCTCCGGAGGGGGTTATCCAACTCCTCCCGAGGGGGTTTATGTGGTTCTCTTTGAGGGGTTCTTCAATTTCCCCGAGGGGGTGTGTGGTTCTCCCCGAGGGGTTCTTCAATTTCCTCGAGGGGATTTTCAATTTCCCTGATGGGGTGTGTGTGGTTCTTCAAGGATTCCTCCAAGGTGATATCCACCTACCAGAGTGGGTGTGTGTTTTCTCCCGAGGGGATTTCTCCAAGGTGATATCCACCTACCCGAGTGGGTGTGTGTTTTCTCTCGAGGGGGTTCTTCAAGGATTCTTCCAAGGTGATATCTACCTACCCAAGTGGGTGGGTGTGTGTTTCCTCCCGAGGGGGTTATTCAACTCCTCTCGAGGAAGTTTATGTGGTTTTCCTCGAGGGGTTCTTCAATTTCCCTGAGGGGTTGTGTGGTTCTCCTCGAGGGGTTCTTCAGTTTTCCCGAGGGGGTTCTCGGGTTGCGTACCTTCCACAACAGGTTTCATCTTTGGGCAGAATTGAAGAGAGTGAGATAACTCAACCACATCATCATATGCTGCCCTTTTGAAACTCTGCTTGTATCAGTTTCATTGGTTTTGGGTCTGGCACATCAAAGGATGATCATGTCAATTTTTGGGTTGGAAAGGAATCTGTGTTGTTGATGGAAATTATTAAAAATAAAATTTATACGTGATTTGTAATTTTTTTTTTATATTACTTAATACAAGTATCCTTTTTCTTTTAAAAAAATAAATTATACGTGATTATGTCAAGGAAGTTTATTCGTGAAGTGACTAGAATATTCGTCCTTGCACATCTAGTCTTCACACCTCCCCGCACCCTCAGCCACTGTCAGAAATCACTCACCAACGGCCCCACGATATCAGATATCACCCACCACTAAAAAAATAAAAAATAAAACACAACATTTCTAAATCTCGTTGTAATTGTCATCTTCAACGTGGGGTTAAGGAATCGCTATCCTAGACATTTTCAAAATCACTCAGCTAATTTGAGAAACTCCCCAGCTTTTTAATTTCTAAAAGCTTCATTCCATTACTAAGCAAGCACTTAAACATGCTGGTTTTAATCTTAGTCACTTTGAACTTTGTTGGCAGTTTCATCATTGCTACAAAGAAATGATTCAACAAAGCATCCAGAGATTCCCTCCTAATTGGAAGAAAAATCTTGAGTTCATCCAGAAAAATCCTATAAAAAATCAGTTGCTTGTACTAGGCTCCTTGTGAGAATTTTAGATCCACCTTGATTAGGGTTAGGTCTAATCAAGCCTATCGGCACAAAAAGGTTAGACCTTTTACGACCTATTTAATAATCGGTCTAATTCAATCTTGGGCCATGTTCGTCCTAGATTGTAATTGGGCAATTTTAATTCAGTCTTAACCGGACTTCCAATTAAGCTCAATCAAGCTACTAGTCGGACTTAATTAGGTTATTATAGAAAATTTATCATGTTAGGAATTCCCCTAATTTTTTTTTATTTCAAGATTTATCTCTTGTGATTGTTGTAAGATCTTGTGATGAATTTAAAATTTTGAATTTCTCCAAAATATGGTTTGGTATTAGTTTTGAATCTTCTAGCAATTTTAAAATCTCAAATTTCTAATCAAAATTCAAAGTCATATTACAACAACGATGTTTACTTTTTTAATTTTCAAATAAGACATAAGTGCCTAATAGTGTGTCATCGATTAGTAGCCATGATTTTCTTGACCAAAGGAAAAAAAGAAAAGAAAAGAAGAAGAAGGTTGCTTGCCATGGTTCTCTACAAAGCTCAATAATATGACAGTTTTCCAACCATTATATAACATACCTTGTTAGTATAGTATAGTGATGAGAATTCTATTATGTAGCCATAGAGACTTGGGTTCACAAAGGGAACCTAACAATAGTTTAGGTCCCACTAAGAGGACCCACACATAAATTTTTAGAAAAATTTTAACATCTTGGTGTTTCGTAAGCTTGTAGATGAAGTTCATAATAGAGTTGTACACTTTTAGGTATGCAAATTGGAAGGGGGGGGGGGGGGGGAGTTGCTAGCCATGATTCTCTACAAAGCTCAATAATGTGATAGTTTTTCAACCATTATTTAGTATATTTTGTTTGTGTTGTATAGTGATGTAAAAAATGGGTTCATTAATTCCTAATAAACACATTATAATTTTTCATAAATTGTTATTCATTCATCTAATCAAGCCAATCAGTCAGGCTAACTAGGTTAAATAGGGAAACCAAGACTAATTTCTTTGTAATCGATTCAGTTTCTAGACCAACTCGTTTACTAATAAATCTAGTGCATGTAGTTTTTTATTGGACCGGTTTGGTTTGTTTTTTCTAGTTTGGGTCCAAGATTGACATCCCTACATGGCACTTGCGGTCGTTCATTTTATTTTTCTTTTTAATTTGGTGGGCGATTTCCGATAGTGTGGCTGCACGTGGGGGGCTGGGTGTAGGTGAAGGGGTTCATAAACAAACTTAAACACTTGTCAAACTGTTTTAATTAGTTTGGCAGCTAGATGTATTTTTTTGCACTAGGGAAAGTTAACAATTACTTAAGTCTCATTAAGAGGATCCATGTATAAGAATGACTCTTGTGTGAAAACTTGATGCAACCTTCAACACATAAAAGGTGAAAGAATGCAAAGAAAAACTCTAATTTTGATAAGTATGTTGATTACCTTGACGGGTAAGTCTTATGTATTTATAAATATACATGGCTATTGCACAAGATTCGTTTACAATATTCAAATTTGAATTCAAAATTAAAACCTTGAATTCAAAAATCAAATTCAAACTATAACAGATCCGTTATGGTCTTTCATCCCCCCCCCCTCAAACTCTGCATTGGCAGGTGCAAGAGTTTGTCTCTATGCTTGAAGAAAGCTTGTGATGTTAAGTCCTTAGTAAACACATCTACAATTTAATCATCTGACTGAACAAAGTGCACTCTTATGGTGTTGTTCTGAACCAAGTCTCCGACAAAATGATAGTCCACTTCTATATGTTTTGTGCAAGCATGTAGCATTGGATTTGCAGGCATTTGTGTTGCAGACACATTATCACAATAAATTTCCATTCCTCTTGGAAGTTGTGCCTGTAAATCACATAGAACATAAGAAAGCCATAGTAACTCAAATGCTATGACAACAAGGGATTTGTACTCAGCTTTCATACTTGATCTAGATACTGTAGGTTGTTTCTTGGAAGACCATGATAATAAATTATCCCCAAGAAAAGTGCAAAACCCACTAGTTGATCGGCGTGTGTCTGGACATCCTGCCCAATCTGCATCAGTGTAAGCAGCTATGAAAGAAAATTGGGTTGGTTTCAAGAGAACACCACACCAATAGTATGCTTGACATAATGTAAAATACGTTTTGCTGCTTGTAGATGATATTCTGTGGGAGATTTCATGAACTGACACTCTTGATTGATTGCATAGGAGTTATTTGGTCTAGTGATCGTTAGATATTGTAAGGCTCCTACTAATTGTATGTATGGTGTTGGATCAAGTAGGGGATAACTTTGTTCCAACTACAATTGGGGTTGTGCATGGCTTTGAAGTCTCCATTCCTGTAGACTTTAATAAATCGATGGAGTATTTACTTTGAGTGAGTAAAAGACCATCTGAACTTCGATTAGCCTCAATTCCCAAGAAGTAATGCAAGTGTCCCAAATCTGTCATTGCAAATTCTTTGCTCAGGCTTTGAATAACCTCTTGAATTGCAACTTCATTGGTTCCTGTCAATATTATATCATCTATATATAACAACAATACTGTCATTGTACCTTGGGTTTTGCGTGTAAACATGGAAGAATCTGCCACGCTTTGCTTGAAACCTTCTCCTTGTAGGTATGTTTTGAATCTGTGAAACCAAGCTCGTGGAGCTTGCTTGAGACCATAAATTGCTTTTTGTAGATGACAAACACGTGTTGGTTTAGATGTGGAAACAAACCCCTATGGTAGTTCCATGTAAACATCTTCTGCTAAGTTGCCATTCAAGAAGGCATTTTTCACATCAACTTGATGTATTGGCCATGACTTTGAGAGTGCAACGGTTAATATTGTCCCAATGGTGGCTGGCTTTACAACTAGACTAAATGTTTCATGAAAGTCCACTCCTGCCTGCTAGTTGAATCCCTTGGCAACTAATCGTTCCTTGTATCTCTCAATGGAACCATCACTTTTTGTCATGATCCTGTACACCCATTTACAACCTACAATATTCATACCCTTGGAATAAGGCACCAAGTTCCAAGTCTGATTGTCTATCAAGGCTTTGTATTCTTTTTGCATTGCATCAATCCACTTTGGGTCTTGAGGGTGATTTGTAGGTTTTAGGTTCAGTTGGGATGTTGGAGATGGTGGTAAGAAAGGTTTGAGGTATTGGGTGTCTAATAGTGAGTAAAGAGAGAGGGGTTTTTGGTTTGGCGGAATTGGTTTTACTCCTTAGTAATCATAGGATGAGATGGTTGGGGCTGTGGTAGGTCTATTGTTGGTGAGGATTGATTAACATTTTGGGTTGGATTTGCCATTGATATGGCTAGTGATGATGTTGTAGGGGCTGTTTGTGATGGTTGGTTGTTTGAAATAGGTGAAGAAGAATGTGAAGTGAGTGGAGGCACATTTGGTGGAGTGTGTAGGATGAAAACAGGTAGAGAAATAAGTTCGACTGGTGGTTTGTTTGATGATTGGTGTGATGGGGGATTTGAAAAGGGAAATTCCTTTTCTTCAAAAATAATATGTCTAGATAAATATACATTGCCAGTGTCCTTATCTAAGCATCTATAACCCTTGTACTTTGGCAATATCTAAGACACAAGCCTTGGACTTTGGCGATAATTTGTCTTCTCTATAGGGTGTCAAGTTGGGGTAACAAAGGCAGCCAAAAACTCTCAATAAACAATAATCTGGTTTTAAGCCAAACAATGCTTCAGGAGGAGATTTTCCTTGCAATACCGGTGTAGGTAATCGGTTTATTAAATAGACAGTAGCAGTAAAGGCTTCTAACAAATATTCTTTGGGATGTGAGCTTGGAATAGAAGGGATAAACCCATCTCTGTAATGTGTCTGTGTTTGCTTTCTGAAACTCCATTTTGTTCTGGACTATGAGGACATGAAATCCTGGATACAATGTCACATTCATCAAGATAGTTTTTGAAAGCTCCCCTTGTTAACTCTAAGGCTCCATCACTTTGAAAAAATTTAATAGAAGTATAAAGCAAGTTTTCAGCCATATTTTTAAAATGCTTGAAACAATGAATTGCATCAGATTTAAATCGCAGAGGATAAAACCAAGTAAATCAACTGAAATCATCAACAAAAATAATATATGAATTGAATCCACTAATTGACAAAGTTTTAGTGGGACCCCACAAATCACAATGAATAAGCTGTAAATGGTTGAGTAGTTCTACTAACTGAAATAGAAAAGGGTAATTTGTGATGTTTGCCAAGTTGGCAAGCGTCACAAATTTTATTGGATCCAAGTGTTTCAAAGGAATTAAATAAGACACTATTTCTCAAATGAGTAAGTAGTGCATAAGAAGGATGACCAAGCCGGCGATGCCAAATATCAAAAGGAGCTTTATTTCCATAAAAGCCAAAGGAGGCACAACATTGGCCAAGAAAGAATACAATTTATCTTTGACTGGACCCTTCAGTAGAGTGATGCCCAACTCCAAATCCTTAAACACAGAAACCCCATGGAAAAAATTCAACAGAACAATTATTGTCAGATGTAAGTTGAGAAATGGAAATTAAATTCTTTGACAATTGGGGAACTATTAGCATGTCATTAAGAGATAAACGATTTGAATTTGTTTTAAAAGTTGGGGAGCCTATATGAGTTATAGGGAGTTTTTTACCATCACCAACTGAAACCTGGTTTTCTCCTTTGTAAGTGGCAGATCGCTATAGCATGGCTGGATCAAATGACATATGGTTGGTAGCACCTGAATCCAATATCCACTATACATCATTATGTGGTGTAATGTGTTGCATATTTTGGGTATCATGTAAGCCAGCATAAGGAATGTGAGGTAGTGGATTAGGATTATTTCGGCTTTGGGCATAACGGAAATAGTATCTATTGGCCGAATAGCCTTACTTAACACATATTTGACATTTGAAGGAATTAGTATTAAAGGTGTTTTGGTTTGGTTAGTTATAGGAATTTTGAGATCTTGGAGGGCCATTAGATGAATTTTGGAAGTCAGATCTAGGTGGGTTTCGGTTGTTGGGTGGATAGGAATTAATACTACTATTAGGCCGATTAAATTTAGGCTGATCTGTAACAAGTAATGCAGTAGGGGAATGGGAATCAGTTAAGATTGATTGGTGTTCCTATAGCCACGGCATAACCATTGCTCATGAGTAAGTAGTTTGGCCCTTAGGTCGATAAAGGGGTAATATTTTCCACAGTGATGATGAAAGTGAGATAATCCATACCAATACCATTTAATGTATATGCTATCAAGTTAGAGTCATTTACCTTGTCATTGATTGCCGCTAAGGAATCAGTGATGAACTTAATTTTGTGAAGATAGTCCGTAATTGTGCTCGTTCCTTTATTGATCATCTGCTATTCATTGCGAAGATAAGTCCTTCGAGCAAGAGACTGTTGTTGGAAAAGTTGTGCAAGAGAATCCCATACATATTTTGCTATTTGAAGGCCAAGAATATGAGAAGAAAGAGACGGTGTGAGGGTGGCATTGATGCATGCTCGAACAAAATGATCATTCTTTCTTCGGGTTGGAAATGCTGGATTCGGCCGTTTGAGTTCCTCTAGTAGTGACAGTTTGATTTGGCATTGATCTAGTACCTTCAAGATGATGCATAAGGTCAAAGGTAATAAAAATGGATTCTAATTATTCTCTCCACATGAGATAATTTGCTCTATCAAGCTTGACAGAAGCAATGTTGGAGAGATTGGTAATGAGAGAACATAGAGATCGTGATTTTCCAACTCAGAAGATTGTGGAGAACATTTAAAGCATGAAAAAGACAAAAAGAAAAGATGAAGAGAAAGTATCATAAAGAGAAGAACCAACATTTAGTGATTTTTTTTGGAAGATGAGTCCATCTTCAAATTATTTGGGATCTTGTACTCATAAGAGTAGAATGTAACACTACTTTTATACCTTTTTACCACATATTTAGAAGGAGGCTCACATATAAGCATTGATAAAATAAACCAATGATAGATTCTTTTCTAGATATGTGGTAGAGGGGTGTAACAATGGTATAATCCATTCGGTCTCACTTCGAATGAGGTAGAAAACATATTAATGTAAACCCTTCAATTAATGGACATGGGTAGTGTTCTTCATATTGGTGTCATAATGCAATGGTTTTGTAATTTATTGATATTAATGTGGTGTGAAATTGTATTAACTACACAATATGGATAAGAGAATTAAAGAGGTTCAAAAATTAACCCTTTTTAGGGGAAATTAAGGTTAATATATATATATATATATATATATATATATATATATATATATATATATATATATATATATATATATATATATATATATATATATATATATATATATATATATATATATATAATATATATTTTTTGGATTCAAACTAATAGATTATATTAAACCCTCCAAACACACAGTTTGAGAAGAAATGAAAGAAACATCGATACAAAACAAAGGTGGAACATTCCACCACATCCTAATCAAACCCAACATCCTAGCACCACGGGCTAAAAAGTCAGCAAACACATTTCAAGTTCTAGGAATGTAACAGAACAATACACAATTAAAGAGGACGCTAAGAGTTTAACCTCTTGAACTAAAGCAAAACACACCCAATCTAAAGAATGGGGCTGCCCTAAAAGGGCCAAAATAAGTGGTTGACAATCCAAAAAACGATGATCCTGGACACTTGAGCAGCTTGAGCTAGCAATAACCCATCTTGAATGGCCTACACCTCCACAATAGTTGCTGAAAAACCTCTCCCCACCTATGATTGTGCTACCATAAATCTACCAAAAGAATCCCAAATGAGATTGCCTTGACCATACTTCTTACTTCCTTTCTCCCACAAACCATCAACAAATAGTTGATAAAAGCCCGATGCCTCCTCCATATCCAAATTATGAGCAACTCCAAGTGGATGTGAAGCAATGGACCTATGGCACACCAATGTTGAATTTCAGTATTAAGAGAATTAAAAGTATGTAATATATATGGAGCTAACAGAGGGGAAATAACCATTGAAAAGGGTTGTATTTCTAGCTTTCCAAATAGGACAACAAAGTGTACCCCAAATGACATTGATAGAATCAAAGTGTCACCAAAAGATTCAAACTTAGAATGTACAAAATTTGTCACACCCCAACAAGCCAGATCCGGACTTACCCAAATACCCGTGGGGGTGATACACTACAGGATCTAGGATTACGGCCAATCTATAATCACATATACCACATAACATAATCCAAGAGCAAAGGAAAGAAAGACAACAAATATCAAAGTTATTACAATCATTCAAAGGTTAATCAAAGTTAACCTAAGTCATAATCAGAGTTCAAAAGAAAGAAAATGTTCAACGAGAAGTCTCAAATGTTATCAGGAAGCTTTAGAGTATTTAACTGCATTGCCTAACAATACAAAAGGAGTGTACAATAACGAAATCAAGGCAAAGATGTCATCATAAAATCTCTTTGAAGTCTCAAAATAGCCGGACTCCATAGGAGCAGTCCGAGCAAGGACACGATTCTCCGTGCACCTTTGTGTTCTCCCCCACCAGTCCTTGGTAGGATTCCACTAGCGGTAAACTCTCCAAGTAAATGAGGTCCTTATAACCTGCAATAGAATCTAAAAAAAATATATTTCGCGGAGTGAGTTCCTCATAACTCAGTGAGGTCAACATAATCACAAATCGCGCATCTGACACACACACACACACACACCCTCCTCCAGTTGGTCTCGCCATTCTCCCTCATGGTTGGTTACCTTTATTGGGAACCCACAACAATGGGATTAGGTCACATCATACCGTGGCAGGGGATTAAGTCACCACTTTATCACCAAAACCATTTGGTCTTAGTATTGGTGCGTGTGAGGGATAAATCTAGCTCATTGCAAAGTAAAACTACGTCTCATGCTATATGTGATCCGGATACCTTCCCTGATGCCTGATGCTCTTTTGATCCTCATATCCTTCTCACCTAGGGATGTTGTTCCCCAAGGAAATTGCACATCGTGGCTGAACTAACATATCATAACCCTACGGTTGTCCACATATACATAGGCGGACGCCCTTGTGGTTTTTCCACGGAAATTACACATCATGCTGAAAGTATTATGAGCCCAACCTATGAATATGCAACCTTCCCAATTGCATGATAATAGTGGGTCTGTGCCTCCCCACGGAAATCCCACATCGTATTGGGCAACAACAAGACCTAGCCACTGTCAATCCAGTGTCACTCGACTTCAATACCGATGTCGAATGAGTAGTAGCATTCATCAGGGTTTACTAACGATGCAATCTAGACACCTACTGACCATGTATATAATCACTCTAAGTGAACACATAGGCACTAGGGGTTGTGGGAGGTTGGTATATACATATAGGTAATGCCTTATTACCAAATTCCTTGCACATCATATTCACAATCATCATTTGAATGAATTGAATAATAACATAAACATAAAATACCAAATAACCTTCTATCCACACAAAGTCCCACATACAATCATAACAATATATATGACATTTGCAATGACAAGAATTAGAATTTAAATTAAATAAACAAATACATGATAATTTATTCCTCACTTGTCAATGACAAGAATGACCTTCAAGGGTCTAAGAAATCCACATCAAGAATGCTAACAAGCTACAAGCACCATAGAAAACATAGAGACTAAGTTAGGATTAAGTTGGGTTAAAGACTAAGCATCAAGGAACCCAACTTGCACATCCGTATAGTGAGGTGGCAAGTCAAGCTTACTAGGGCCGGTCGACCGCCCCTCCTTGGATGCAACCAAAAACCTAAATCTCAAGCTCATTTAGAAATCAATTCATTTGGGGAGTTTTGGGACCTCAATGGAATAGTAGTATTCTCCCAAAAACACCTTCCAAACATCCTAACAAGTCTTAAATAAAAAAGGGCCAATTTAGTTCTTAGAGTGTCATCCGCAGTCGTCTCTGAGATGATGAGTCAATCTCAAATGGAAATAATAGCATGCTTCATCACTCAAAGGGGTTGGGAGACATGATAGGTGTCACACCCCGCCCGGCCGGTTCCAGACTCACCCGAAATACCCGTGGAGGTGATAACACTACAGGATCAGGTTCAAGTCTTAACACATAACAATAACACAACATAGCATAATTCAAGAGCAACAATATAAAGAGAGTGAATATGGGCTATTACAATCATCCTTCAAAGTAAACAATGTCATAATCAAAGTTAAAAGAAAAGGAAGTCAGGGGTTATTACGGTGGAAGTTATAGTTAAACTTCATTCTAACAAACAGAAAGAGAAAGCAAAATATCCAAACCTAACAAAAAGAGTCCCTAAGCCTTGAAATGGTTAAACTCTATATTAACAATCTGCACACACACACTTCGCGTCATGTACATCGGTGTCCTCGTTCGCCGGTCCCACATAGAACTCTAAGACGGTGGACTCTCCAAGTAGTACAAGTCATCACAACCTACCATAGAGTGTAAGAAAAGACAACATACACAGAGGATGAGTTCCACAAAACTCAGTGAGATTAACATATCATACATCATGTATTTACCATACACACACCCATATCGACATAGACAAGTACATATTATTATAAACAATGCATAAATAAATAAATATGCAAATATGACCTTAACACCAACATTGTGGTCTCTACAATAGACACACATTAAGGTATAACACTAGCCTCCTCTAAGCGGTCTCATCACTCTCCCTCATGGCACTCTAGCACGTCTTTTGGATTCTCTACGGTAGTTGGGTCCTATCACATCAACCAAGGCTGGGGATTTAGTCAACACTCTCTCACATCACCTGTTATAATCCCCGTAATTCTAGCCGGGATCCGTATTGCAAGTTTGAGTACCTGAAGTTCCAACAGGAAGAAGCTGTGGGCTATCCAAATTGAAGCCCATGATCCATACCCTGAGCCCATGGATCTGGATATTGATGATGAAGAACTTGCCTTACTGGGAACCTATAGAAGATCCAGTGGAAACCCAGATGGAGTGGGCATACGGATTTCTAGCTTGAGTCAAGTTGAGTTTGAAGATGTCCAAGATCAAGGTAAGGACCCCTCACATGTTGGTTTAAAGTGAAATTGGTGTTGGGGATCAACCGGAAGAGCAAAGCACCCAAGTACTGAAAAATAAAAGGGGCGGTTGCTTAAGGTGGTTGATTGACCCAACCAACCACCCCAAGCGACCGGTTGGTCTGTTTTAAGTATTTAAACCCTGTTTTACACTCGACCCTCTATAAATAATCATCCATGACCTAATTTTGTGTAATTTTATTCATGGAGGCTGTTGTGGACTGTTGGGAGACTATATACATGTGGTTGGTGGTGAATAACCCACGAATCACGGAGAAGGCTTGGATCTTGCTTGGGCTTTCCGATCTTTTAGAGGTTAGTTAAGCACACTTTCTTCTTACTTCAATTATTTATTGTTAGAGAGTAGTTCCTCCATACTAAAATTATGTAGTGGTGAGTTGGAGTGTCTAGAATCCTTTCCCATCAATGATCTCGACTAGATCACGCCCTTAGATGGATTTCTATATCTGGATCAAGGGCTGATTTTGTTGAATAAGATGAAGTGATTTTCTTTTTCTGTAATCTAGAGTGTGATAACCTCTCTAGAGTTCTAAGGACAAAATTCGGATTTGAATCATCTCAAAATTAGATTGAGGATGGGTGATCAAAAGTCTAATTTTTGGACTTGGAATTTTCCCGAGAAGGGGGCGATCGATGGCCCTACCAATTGCCCTAAGCAACCGGCTGGGTCACAATGGCCATGTCAGTTTGATTTTTGCTCCATTTTGATCTCAGACTTTAATGAAACTTCTTAACCTAATCTAGGTGATCTCTGAGGTCTGCCGGAGTGGTTACTTGTGACGTTTAATACATTTCTCTCATTAGTTTTTCCACTTAGATAGGTAAGGTTACAATTGCATATATGATTTGACATACGATATGATAAATCATCTATCACTTTGAATATGTGTGTAGTCTTATAACCTACTATAACAGTTGTTTAAATTGATTACTTAATGATGACATGTTGTGGATGATGTTGGATGTATTTGATTCATTATTTGATATGTAATGATGTGTTTGGTGTGACTACAATTGAGGATTATCCTTGTTGGGTATTGTTGTCTTGGGATATCAAGCACTATGGTATGGGACATTGTTCTCTGGTGCCCCTAACGCTATAATGGTTGTTGGATTACATACCTAGGAGGTCTAGACTTCATGGTTAGATACCCTTACCCTTTTAGCAGGGGTATTGAATCCGAACAACTTGTGATAATGGTGACATGACTCTATTTCATCCTACAGTGGTAGCCAGTCCGTGCGGAGACTCAATGGTCCATTGTTGATCATGCAATGGGAGTGTGGATCATCTCCCCTAATAGGAAGCACTCTGTGCTCTCCTGATGGCCTTACAACCACAAATTATGTGGGGTCCACAAGTTAAAAATAATAAAATATTAAAAAAAATCCCATCACCCTCATCTTGTGGGCCCCCCTATAATTCGTGGTCAATAACTGTCAGTGGAGATGATCAAGACTCATGCAATGGTAGGGTTGCATATGTTAGGGTTGAGTTAATGGGTGTCCAATAAGCGGCTTGGGAGTTGTGAGGGGACATGAGAGCATCTGCCCCAACAATATGTGGATGACTATAGGGTTAGGGAATGGAGTCAAACAGAGGTAATAAATCCATGAGGATTCTCATTCGTAGGTGGAGAAGGATACTGAACCAAGTTAGTTGGTGCCATAGGGGAGGTATCTAGACCATATGTAGTATATCAGCGTAGGACCTTGCATTGGGGTTAGAATCCTTGATATGCGCCAGTACTCATGCCAATGGTTGTGGTGAGAGAGTGTGGACCTAAACCCCGGCGATGGTTGCTTGACGAGGATTGTTGCCCTAGATCCTAACAGAGGTAGCCAGTCCGTGAGGGACCAGAGTGACGAGACCTACCTAGAGGAGGGTTAGCGTTATATCTCAAAGCATGTTAGTCTTATTTAGAGACTTGCATGGTTAGCTGCTAGATGCATCCATACTATTGCACATTGTTTTTTCATTATTATTATTGTCATGTTTATGATGTTGAGATGTATATGGGATTGTTGACTTACTGTGTTTCGTTAGAACTCATCCTTTGGGAATAATCTCAATTTCCTCAGAAGGCTATACAGATGCGGGAGAAGTCCATATGTCTGGGAGGACCCCAGTGAAGAGACTTTGGAGATGTCAATGGGAAGTGGTGTTGCACAATAGGAAGCCTCTTGCGGGTGTATGGAGTGCACTTATAGCACCTATTGATGGTAAGAGGATCCAAGTGGTTTTGCCATTTAGATAGATCGATGAGAGAGGGTTTCATGACACTTTTTATCAAGAGATTAGAAGAGAAAAGGAATAGCCCTGAGAAAGACCAAAATAACAATTAGACTTTGATATTCTCTTTGCTTCCCTGAAATACCCTTTTGGAAACATTTCTTTTATACATTCTTTGGATTATATTCATTTCCTTTTATTGGATTTTGGACACTTGTTTTCCTTTATATTTAATAATTGAATTGTTCTTTATTCTTGATTTGGTATTGTGTGTATTTATTATTACTGATGGCTAAACCGTGGATCTTATGAATGTGGATCGCACCCGGGGTTGTCAGACAGGATCGATATCGGCGTGTGGGGTGTGACATCGCTATTGGTTTGAGAACTGGCGCATGTAAATGATTACTCTAACCCAATGCAAAGTCACTATGTCTTGCACTTCATGTGGTCCGAATACCTTCCCTCATGCCAACATGCCCTTTTAATCCGGTATCGTTCTCCGCCTAGGAATGGTGTTCCTCACACCGCTTGACCATTGTCTTTTGGACTATCATTCCGTAACCTTGTGGTCATCTACATATGATAGGGTGTATGCTTTCATGTCCCCTCACGACACTTAAGCCGTCTTTTGGGCGCCCACGAGCCCCACTCTCTAACACTACATGATAACCGTGGGCCTATTTGATGCACACAGGACCTTGTCCACCGTTATCATGGGTCACTTGGCTTCAATACCCCTGCTGAAAGGGTAGTAGCACTCAAAGGGTTTCTAACCAATGCATCTACACAAACACTTCAACTATGAAAAGTGTTGGGGGCATTAGAGGACAGTGTCCCATACCACAACCCTTGATAACCGGAGCCAAGAGCACCAAGCTAGGTAATCCCCAATTCACAGTCATACAAAACAACAATCTTCATTCAAATGAAATAACCGACCACATAATCACATTGCAATCACATTCATCACTTGATTGGAACAATAATAAAGTAAGCAAGAATACCGATTTAAAGTAAATCGCACAAAGTCTTACACATTACATTAAATAATAATTAATCAACATTCAAACATGTAAGAATTTCATACTATTGAATTACATAACGTGTGAAATATTACCCTCACCTGTTAATCGAGATTTTAAAGCATAATGTCCAACAATTTCGCACAAGTAATGAATACCCAAGAACCCAATTAACCTAGCAAATAAAGGGGTTAAATTAGATTTAATTAGGGATTCAAATTAAACAAAATGTGGATTGACCGGGTACCAACTCAGCCCAACTAGGCTGGTTGACTCAACCCAAATGGGCCAGTTAACTCGGGTGGTTGACTCACCCAGTCAACTCAATCGAAAACGCTCGGTTTTGCACCCGATTCAACATAGTTGTATAAAAGGGTCTCATGAATTCCTCTAGGGAGTAGGAAAATCATTCCTCTCAACCTAGACTCACCGATTTCTGGATTTAAACAATATACCATAAAAAATCACAAAAATGAGCTTGAAATGGGTTAGTAGAGATCAATCTTACCTCTACACGTGTTTAGCCTTCAAATTCGTGAATCGGTGTCGTCGATTGAGTGGAATCACAAGCCAAAGCACCTTTCCTTTTAGGTATGCAAATTAGAGGGGGTGGGGGGGGGTGGGGAGGGGAGTTGCTAGCCATGATTCTCTATAAAGCTCAATAATATGATAGTTTTTCAACCATTAGTTAGTATATTTTATTTGTGTTGTATAGTGGTGCGAAAAATGGGTTCAATTCTTAATAAACACATTATAATTTTTCATTAGTTGTGATCGTTTGTCTAATCGGGCCAATCGGTCGGGCTAAAACAAGGTAAAATAGGGAAACCAAGACTTTTTTTTTTTTTAATTGGTTTCGTTTCTAGACCAACTTGTTTACTAATAAATCCGGTGTAGGTCATTTTTTATTGGACCGGTTTGGTTTGATTTTTCTAGTCTGGGCCCAAGATTAACATCCCTACACTGCACGGGTGGTCGTTCATTTTCTTTTTCTTTTCAATTTTTGTACTAGGCGATTTCCGATAGTGCGGCTGCGCGTGGGGGGCCGGGTGTGGGCGGGCACTAGAGGGGGAAGCTGGGTGTAGGTGGAGGGGATATTTTAATCATTTCATAAACAAACTTAAACACTTTTCAAATTTTGTTAATTAGTTTGGGAACTAGATGTATTTTTTTGCACTAGGAAAACCTAACAATTACTTAAGTTTCATTAAGAGGATCCACGCATAAATTTTTCAAAAAAAATAAGCATATTAGTGTTCCGTGAGCTTTAAGATAGAGGTCAAAATAGAGTTTTGTAAGCTTTTAGATATACAAATGGAATCCACTCCTTTTGAAATCCCTTTTTTTACACTCAAAAGATTGTGGAGAACATTTAAAGCATGAAAAGACAAAAAGAAAAAGATGAAGAGAAAATATCCATAAAGAGAAGAACCAACAATTATTGTTTTATTTTGGAAGATGACTCTATCTTCAAATTATTTGGGATCTTGTACTCGTAAGAGTAGAATATAACACTACCTTTACATCCTTTTACTATATATTTAGAAGGAGATTCACATGTAAGCACTGATAAAATAAACCAGAGATAGATTATTTTTTGAATTTGTCATAGAGGGGTGTAACAATGGTATAATCCATTTGGTCTCACTTCAAATGAGATAGAAAACATGTTAATGCAAACCTTTCAATTAATGGACATGGGTAGTGTTCTTCATATTGGTGTAATAACGCACTGGTTTTGTAATTTATTGATATTAGTATGGTGTGAACTTGTATTGACTAGACAATATGGATAAGAGATAATTAAAGAGGTTCAAAAATTAACCCTTTTAGGAGAAATTAAGGGTAATTCTTTTTCGTTTTTTGGTTCAAACTAATAGATTATATTAAACTCTCCAAACACACAATCTGAGAGGAAATGAAAGAAATATCAATACAAAACGAAGGTGGAACATTCCACTGCATATTAATCAAACCCCAACATCCAAGCACCATGGGCTAAAAAGTCTACAAACAAATTTCAAGTTCTAGAAATGTAACAGAACAACACACAATTAAAGGGGACACTAATAGTTTAACCACTTGATCTAAAACAAAACACACCCAATCTAAAGAATGGGGCTGCCCTAAAAGGACCAAAATAAGTGGTTGACAATCCCAAAAAAACGATGATCTTGGACACTGAGCAGCTTGAGCTAGCAATAACCCATCCTAAATGGCCTCGACCTCCACAATAGTTGCTGAATAACCTCTCCCTGCCTATGATTTTGGTACCATACATCTACCAAAAGAATCCCAAATGAGATTGCCTCGACCAACTTTCTTACTTCCTTTCACCCATGAACCATCAGCTAATAGTTGATAAAAGCCCGATGCGTCCTCCATATTTAAATGATGAGCAACTCCAAGTGGATGTGAAGAAGTGGACCTATGGCATGCCAATGTTGAATTTCAGTATTAAGAGAATTAAAAGTATGTAATATGGAGCTAACGGAAGGGACATAACCATTGAAAAGGGCTGTATTTCTAGCTTTCCAAATAGGCCAACAAAGTGTACTCCAAATGACATTGATAGAATCAAAGTCACCACAAGATTCAAACTTTCCAGATTGATCAACAAATTGTCATACCCCACCCAACCGGATCCGGACATACTCGAATACCCGTGGAGGTGATACACTACAGGATCTAGGATTACGGCCAATCTATAATCACATATACCACATAACATAATCCAAGAGCAAAGGAAAGAAAGACAACAAATATCAAAGTTATTATAGTCATCCAAAGTGTTGATCAAAGTTAACCTAAGTTATAATCAGAGTTTAAAAGAAAGAAAATGTTCAACGACAGAAGTCTCAAATGTTATCAGGAAAGTTTAGAGTATTTAACGGCATTGCCTAACAATACAACAAAGAGTGTACAATAACAAAATCAAGGCAACAATGTCTCCATAAAATCTCTTTGAAGCCTCAAAATGTCCGAACTCCATAAGAGTAGTCCGAGTAGGGACACGATTCTCCGTGCACCTTGTGTCATCCTCCACCAGTCCTTGGAAGGACTCCATTGATGACGAACTCTCCAAGTAAATGAGGTGTGTGTGTGTAAATATATTTCAAGGATATATATATATATATGTGTGTGTGTGTGTGTGTGTGTGTGTGTGTGTGTGTGGGGGGGGGGCACGATACAATTTGAGCAGCACAAAAATATATTAAGATTGTTTTCATGAAATCTTAGATGAACAACATAAAAAGTCCAACCCCATCCCTCCCCAAAAAAATAAAAAATAAAAAATAAAAAATAAAAAAAATGTTGGAATGAAGAAAACTTGAAAACCAATAGTGTAAGAGAAACCCAGAAAAATGGATGAATGGGTACCTGTTGATCTCTGTAAGGAATCCATGCTTTGAGTTATTTCCCAGATTTCCTTGATCACCATTACATTAAGCTCTCCGCTTCAGAATATGAATTTATAAGGAGAAGTCAGTTTACAGCCTTGGAATGAATTCTAGATTTCCTTGATCATCCATTTCCTCATGCTCTTGTATGAAACATTGGATTCTTATGCTCTCCCAAGTGAAATAACTGAAGGCAGATGTTTGGATCCATGCAACTTAATGAATTACTATGATTATTTTCCTTCACTTTTCCCATTTTTAATGTAACACCCTTTGTTTTCTCCTCCATCAATCATGATTCTTCTATCTTTTCATAAAAGAAAAAAGAAGGAAGTTACCAACCCATTTCCATGTGGGTTTTCTCCAAGTGGCAACACGTGAACGAGAGATTTATGGGTCGGCTGTCACTGTTACTCATGATTGGGGGGGGGGGGGGGAACCCAAAAAAAAAGGGTTCATGTGTCCTTGATGCTTCGTTGAGGATCGAACAAGGATTCTTGATGAAAAGTAAATTTTGATACAGCTATATAATAGCCATGAAAAGTAAATTTTGAATTGACTTGCAGTTCCTGACACAAAACAGGGGGCCAGAGCTACCCAGATGAAGTGCTGTTATGTTTCTGCTTCTACATCGCATATATGGCATCTTCTGGGCTTCAGAATCAGATGCTGATTCTTCATGTGGTAAGCTATACAATCTACTGTGCAAACTAACAAAAACGGTTCTGCATAAATACAGATCTAAAGAACTATTGTATAAGACCTCCTGCTGCCCTGACTGATAGGTCACTCATCTTTGACTCTTTAATTTGAATGGTCGAAATGAACTGTGAGTTTGCAATGAAGCATAACCCTAAGAAAATCAAAAGAAAATACGTGAAAGTGAAACAAAATGGAAAAGGAAAAAACTAACCCTAAATTACCACCTTCAATTCATGTTCACAACCCTTATTTCTGGCAGTTTTCGGATGAAAGCGATGATTGAGAGTGACAAGAGGTGGTATTTGGTTGTAAGCTATTCTACAAAAGGTTGGTCTATTATTTTGGTTTAGTGTGTGCATTCCAATGAAAATCGAAAAAGACACGTGTACGAGACAAAGATTTTACGTTGTTCACTTCAAAACTATGTTTATGGTCCAACAATTAAAGTGGCTTTTAATACGAGGAAGATAAAGAAAAGACATGCAACCCTAAATTCCTGTTGTATCATTCAAAACGATTGATATGGTGAAGACCAATTTTCACCGCGTGAAATGCCATAAGCTTGTTTATGGGCTTAAATGCATCTGAATGGTCATCTATCTTTTGATCTTGACCATCTCTAAATAGAGAAATCTTGTTCAAAATTTCTTTGAAATGAGTAGCTGTGGACCCCAAAACTGTCTGGAGATCCTGTGTTGTTCTTTTGGGTATTTTTAGTGATTTTTCTTGAAGTGAAGTATCTCACTTCTAACAATTTACAGTCTCTTAAAAGGTTGAGAGAGGGTAGAAAAATGGTTAGTGTTGTATTTGTTTGTCTTCCTCATAGTAAAACACCATCTGTTCCCTTTTAAGCCATACACTTAGCTTTTGGATGAACTACCTTTTAAGTCTTTTCTTGTTTGTATATACTTTTGCCTTTTGTTTTTTCAAACAAAGATATGCATCAGTTTGATAATAAATAAATAAATAAGCATAATTCAAGACAAAGAACCAAACAATCCCACCCCAAACACAACAAGAAAAAGAGATTGGGACACACTGCACTCCCAATCATCTCAAAGCTCTTAAAATTCTATATATGTATGACTCATTCAATGATGGCGATTGCCCTTTTATCAACTCTTTGACATATTTATTAGATTATTGGTTCACAACCAATCATCCATTCCTTCACCTCGTATTGTGATAACCATTAAACTTTTAATGTAAAAGAAATGATTGAGTATAATTTGCTTGAAAAGGTAAAATTACAAAGTATATAATATGATATTAAAGTCTATTTTTTGAAGAAATCTTGTAGTGGATGTTCATGAGTAATGATGTTCATGAGTAATATTCTAATCCAAACAGATGAATTGAACTTGAATGCATGCAAGGTTGGTTCCTAACACACAGTTTGAGATGTTTTTTTATTTTTTTTAAAGAAGAGACGTAAGCATGTAGTGTCCTAATGGGTATTGGATACCTTGCAGAAATGAGAGTCAATGGAATAATTATTATTATTTGTCTGTGTTGATCAAACTTGTCTCAGTTGATCAGTGGTTCGTTTCTGTCTTGTTATGTCATATGGAGACAATTGAACTCTCTGGTTTTCGTCAGTATTAATTTGAAATATTTTAAGTGTCAATAGGTTTCATCTTTGGGCAGAATTGAAGAGAGTGAGATAACTCAACCACATCATCATTTGCTGCCCGTTTTGAAGCTCTGCTTGTATCAGTTTCACTGGTTTTGGGTCTGGCACATCAGAGGATGATCATGTCAATTTTTGGGTTGGAAAGGAATCTGGTGTTGTTGATGGAAATTATTAAAAATAAAATTTATACATGATTTGTAATTTAATTTTTTATATTACTTAATACAAGTCTCCTTTTTCTTTTAAAAAAAAATTTATATGTGATTTTGTCAAGGAAGTTTATTCGTGAAGTGACTAGAATATCCGTCCTTGCACATCTAGTCTTCGCGCCTCCCCGCACCCTCAGCCACTGTCAGAAATCACTCACCAACGGCCCCACGATATCAGATATCACCCACCACTAAAAAATAAAAATAAAACACAACATTTCTAAATCTCGTTGTAATTGTCATCTTCAACGTGGGGTTAAGGAATCGCTGTCCCAGACATTTTCAAAATCATTCAGCTAATTTGAAAAACTCGATCCCCAGCTTTTCTAATTTCTAAAAGCTTCCTTCCATTACTAAGCAAGCAAGCACCTAAACATGCTGGTTTTAATCTTAGTCACTTTGAACTTTGTTGGCAGTTTTATCATTGCTACAAAGAAATGATTCAAGAAAGCATCCAGAGATTCCCTCCCAATTGGAAGAAAAATCTTGAGTTCATCCAGAAAAATCCTACAAAAAAATCAGTTGCTTGTACTAGGCTCCTTGTGAGAATTCTAGACCCGGCCACTTTGATCAAGGTTAGGTCTAATCAAGCCTATCGGCACAAAAAAGTTAGACCTTTTACAACCTATTTAATAATCGGTCTAATTCAGTCTTGGGCCATGTTAGTCCTAGACTGTAATTGGGCAATTTTAACTCAGTCTTAACGGACTTCCAATTAAGCTCAATCAAGCTACCAATCAGACTTTATCAGCCTATTATAGAAAACTTATCATGTTAGGTATTCCCCTAATTTATTTATTTTATTTCAAGATTTATCTCTTGTGACTGTTGTAAGATCTTGCGGTGAATCTAAAATTTTGGATTTCTCCCAAGTATGGTTTGTTGTTAATTTTTAATCTTCTAATAGGTTTATAACAAAGATCAGTTAATACAGGGTTGGTAGAATGGTAAAGATTCATACTTCTTAGTGAGAAGGTTATAGGTTCGACCCTTGTGAACGGTATATGTAATACCCCCATCCCCTATATATAAAACTTTCGAGCTTCAAAACAAAAGGTCCATAAGTTTTTTATATTACCAAGTAATTTTCAAATTCTTTTAATATTCACTATTTTAATTAATTTCCAAATAAGACATATGTGCCAAACGGTGTGTCAGTGATTGCTTAGCCATGAATTTCTTGAGCAAAGTAAAAAAAAGATTGTTATCGATGATTTCTCTACAAAGTTCAAATAATATGACAATTTTTCAACCATTATATAATACACCTTGTTAGTGTAGTATAGTGGTGAGAATTCTCTTATATAGCCATAGAGACTTGGGTTCACTAAGGGAACCAAACAATAGTTTAGATCTCACTAAAAGGACTCACGTGTAAATTTCTCAAGAAAATTTAACATCTTGGTGTTTCTTAAGCTTTTAGATGGAGGTCATAATAGAGTTTTGTAAGCTTTTAGATATAAAATTGGAAGAGAAAAAAAAGAAGTTGGTAGCCATGATAGTTTTTCAACCATAAATCTTGTTTGTGTTGTATAGTGGTGCGAAAAATGGGTTCAATTCTTAATGAACACATTATAATTTTTTATTAATTGTGATTGTTCTTCTAATTGGGCCAATCGGTCGGGCTAATCAAGTTAAATAGAACATTAATGACTGATTTCTTTATAATCAGTCTGGTTTCTAGACTGACCAATTTACTAATTAGTTCATGTGAGACGGTTTTTATTGAACAGGTTCGGTTTGGTTTTTCTAGTTCGGGTTGAAGATTGACATCCATCACGGTAGTGGTTCACCCATTGTTTCTGGTAAGATTTTTTATGAGGCAGTTACCATTTACCAATACGTATTATTTAGATATGTATACTCTTTTTCCTTCACTAAGATTTTTGCCCACAATGTTTTTTTTTAGTAAGGTTTTAACGAGGTACATTATCTATTGATGGACATCCAAGGGGGAGTGTTATAAATAATATTTATTTATGGATGTCCATTACCCCTAAAGAAATTATAATTCTAATTGAAGATCTTAACTACCTCAAGATGCAATATTAGTGAAGATCACAACCATCTCATTACACAATGTTGGCAGTCAATATTTCCATTCTATGCACTTTTTATTTTGGTTAGCAATCTATCATTTCAGAAAAGATACCAGTTCCATTATAAATATGTAATGACTAACTCAATAGAAGAGCTGAATTGATCTTGTCTTTTTTCTTTGTATTCTATATTTTCTCTATATTTTATAACAATAAAGACATTTTTTCCCAACAAGATATAGGTAAATTAATGCATTAGTACAAAATATATATATATATATATATATATATATATATATATATATATATATATATATATATATATATATATATATATATAAATATACAAATGACTTCTAATACTAAAAAGTTAAATGCAAACCAATGGTAGTTAGTTCTCTTACTAAACGGTAGACATTTTATTTACAATATAAAATCAATAACAAAACTTGCGAAGAAATAAAGAAAAAAGAATATAAAATTAAATAGAGAATAAAAAAAATGAAAAAAAGATAAATAGTAATTTGAGAAAAAGAAAGAATACCTAATTGTGGAGAATGTTTTTTTTTCCCAAATTTTCCTTAACCCAAGCTTATAGAAAGGGAAGAATAATAAATAGGAAGAAAGAAACTAATGAGAATAAATAGGAAAAAAAGTGAAGAGAAGAGAGATATGAGAATATAAATAGGGATTGAGGAGTTAGTTTCTAATTAGGATTGACATTTTGAATTTCTAATAAGATTTTTTTTTTTTTTCAAAAATTTCATATAACCCACGTTTTATAGAAAGAGAAGAGAATAAATAAGAAGAAAAGAGGGGAGAAAGAAAGAGGGGAGAATAAATAGGGATTGAGGAGTTAGTTTTTTACTAAGGATGACATTTATACTCATTATTTTATCTTTAAAAATTATTTTCAATATTGAAGGGGTCAAATAGTGATATTTCATATGTGAGAAAAGAAAAAAACTAAAAAAAATGAAGAAAATTAATATAAAAAGTGAAAAACTAAGAGAATTATAAAAAAAAATTAAAAATTCAAGAGTGCCTACACATAATTTTTTGCACTAACGAAGTCTAACAATAACTTAAGTCTCGCTAAGACAACCCACGCATAAATTTTTCAAAAAAGAAAAAAGAAAATTAGCATCTTTGTGGTTCGTAAGCTTTTTGATAATGGTCATACTAGAGTTTTGTAGGCTTTTAGGTATATACAAATGGAATCCACTTCTTGAAATCCATTTTTTACACGACACACATGAATGTCTCTTGTGCAAAAATTTGATGCAACCATCAAAACATAAAACATGAGATTTTTTGGAATCGAACCAAGCTTTGGGCAATCAGTCTAAAAGATCAAAAAGAAAAGAGAAAGAGACCGTGGAATAGGAGTTCATGGCCTTAATATCCCACTCCAAAGATTGTTGAAAACATTTAAAGCATGAAAAAGATAAAAAGAAAAAGAAGAGAAGAAACAACACTAATTGTTAACCCCAAGGGGTGGCTCAGTTGGTCAAAAGACCAACGCTTCCACATAGGAGATTAGAATTCAAATCCCGCCTATATTAATTATATAAAAGCTCCCCTAAGGATGAAGTCGTGACGCAAGCTAACCCGAATAAACCTTGGATCAAAGAAACAAAAAAAAAAAAAAAACAACAATAATTGTTTTATTTTGATAGATGATTCCATCTTCAAATTATTTGCGATCTTCCACTTGTGAAGGTAGAGTGTAATACTATTCTCACACCATTTTATTGCATATTTAAAGGGGGTTTACCGGTGAGCACTAATAAAATAAACAAAAGATAATTCTTTCCTAATATGTGATAGAGTGTAGGGATAGTGTAATCTATCCAAACTCACTTCAAATGCAGCACAAAACATGTTGATGTAAACAACTGACATTGGTAGGGTTCTTGGTACTGGTGTCATTAGATACGAATTTTGTAATTTATTGATATTAATATGGTGTCAAATTGTATTGACTACCCAATATGAACAAGAGACAAAGTGGTCCAAAAATTAACCTTTTTAGGAGAAATGAGGGGTAAATTTTTCCGATAGTTTGATATATTTTAAATCTCCATGCTACCAATTGGTACTATGAAAAAAAACCATACTTATATTAAAACATTTATTGGTGTCTTATCTTTGTTACTAGAATTTAATTGCATCTTAGGGTTTTCAACTTCACCAAGTATCAATGTAACAAATGTTCTAAAAAAAGAAATGAAATAAATGACCCTTTTTTGTTTGGTAGAACAATAAATGGCCATGACCTCTTACTAAGGTAACAAACCGCATAAAATTATAAATGAAAGAGATACCTGGTACATCTGATTGCAATAATTCATAAATCCATCAATTCAAGTAATGTACTACAGTTGGTTACAAGTCCTTCAAGTAGTGAGGACTGCTTTGTTGGAATAAGTGGGGCCTTGGGACCCAACTAAATTTAAATGGAGATAATGATCAGTTGGTTGAGCATCACGTGGGACCATGTGGGGCTCAGCAAATTTCTGTTGAAGAAGCTGGTTACAATTCTTTCATGTAGCGTGGATTGCTCTGTTGGAACAAGTGGGACCCAACAAAATTTAAATGGAGATAATGATCAGTTGGTTGAGCATCACGTGGGGGTCAGCAAAATTCGGATGGAATTAATGATCTGTTGGTCCAGCAAAATTCGGTTGAGCATCATGTGGGATTTTGTGGGGCCCAACAAAATTTGGATGGTTTGGAAGGCTCTTTTTTGGTCGTTCACTCCAGTATGGATGAGCAACAGCTTTTGGAAGTAGTTATTTCTTCAAGCTCTCTTCCTGATCAAGTGAAGGGTGGCTCTCTTCGTCGTAAGCCTGGTCGCCCAAGGAAAAATAAGAAGATTATAGCAAACTGATATTAATATACATTGTATAGCATTGATAAGGAGAGAACTTGACTTAGAGGTTATTGGTCGCTCTAGTTTCAGATTTTGATTCATTATCTATGATTATGTGAGTTGGATCCAGTGAGGTTGGATGTATGTGGGGGCAACTGATGTTGCGGGTTTGAAGGATGATACTTTGATAGTATGTTTGTTATTTTTCTTTTTGCTTTTTAATACAAATGACCATTTTAGCGAAAAAAGAAAGTAATGTACTACAGTAGTCACCCGAGATAATTTAGAAGCTCTATGCGATAAGAAAAAAGGGTAAAGTTGGAATCGTATTTGTTGAAATGATTAAAAAAAAACAAATAAAATGAGAATAAAATAAGGTAGTTCAAAATTTTAAGGTGATTCCCACAATAAAAAGGGGGGGGGCCCCGCCCGCGGGGAAAGAAGAAGGCCCCCCCCACAAAAAAAAAAAAAAACAACACACGCGCAAACCAAATCAACTCCCGCCCCCGCCCCCCCCCCCCCCCCCCCCCCCGCCGGGGGCGGGGGGGGGCGGGGGGGGGGGGGGGGGGGGGGGGGGGGGGGCGCCCCCCCCCCCCGCCCGGCAAAGGGAGGACGAGGAGGGAAAAGCTACACAAGATTATGCTCAAAGTGTATTGGTTGCTTACCGGAGAGGTAGATCTGTGCATTTATAGTGTGAGTGTTACCTTTCATGTATTTGGTAGGTTAGCCAGACAAGGGCTGATGTCTCTCCTCGGATCATGCTCCCTTGTCGTTGGTCCCATTCAATCAGCTGCTGAGTTGACCTTCTATAACAAGGATGATTGCTATATATGTGGCGTGTGTTACGCTTTTGGTCATGGATGATCGGCATCCTTCCCGATCAACTGTTATGTGGAGCCCCATCCGGTCCGGACCCGATCACATTTCGTCCTGTTAGAACCGGGTGTAACCCGACTAGTATGACAATGTGTTATATTCGGGTTATACCCGTTTGGTGCTCATCTTTCCGTATCATAAGCCCCCTATCCCGATCGTTGCTTGTGATGTTCGGGATAGCTAAGTGGTTTGGAGTGAGTTGTTCCTCGGGAGATTCCTGGAGTTCCTTTTCCTCGGGAGATTCCAAGAATACTCTTTAATGGACTCATTAAATGCCTGCGCACTAAAGTGATTAGCCGTTTTTTGTAACGGCTATCCTCAGGACTTCGCCCAACCTGGGATTGACACGTCAAGTGGCTAGGCGTAGGCTCATAATGAGAGCCTCGGGGGAGGCGAACCGTCTCCACTTTGTAACCGTCGATCATCAAGAGTCGTAACCGTCTGATCAAGAAGTGTAACGCCTCTTCCGGCAATATAAATAGGAACCTTCCTCTTCGTTTTCTTCCTACTGCTTTCTTTGCTCTCGACTAAGCAACGCTCCCGACCGACTTCTGAAGTTCCTCAAGCCTTTCTTGCCTTTAATCAGTAAGTTTTCTTTCCTTATGGCCCCGAGGAGATATAAGGCCCCGAAGAAGCCGAAAGTAAGTTTGAGAGGATTTAGGCACCAAAATAAGGTCCCCGTTCCCATCTATCGTGATAGGCGTCGTCGGGCCGAGGGTTATACGAGTGAGGGTGATAGCGATCAAACCAAGAGGTATAATCTGACCGGGGATCGCCTGAAAGAACTCCATGAGCAATCCTCTGATGAGGAGAAATCTAAATCTAACAGCTGCTCCATCCCGGACGACGATCTTCGGCTCTATAATGAGATCCAGGAGATGTTCCGCAGGGACAAAGAGAAACAAGCGATGCAAGCCCTGACTACGTCCCTTGTACCCGACGAAGTAGAAGGGGAGGTAGAAGCCGGGGTAGAGGCCGAGGAAGAGGCCGAGGTTGAGGCCGAAGTTGAGGCCGAAGTTGAGGCTGAAGTAGAAGCCATTCCTAGCTCAAATTCGAACCCCGCCCCTGCTTCTGATTCTGCTACTCCTTCTGCCCAGAGTGCCCTAAGACCTGAGTCTACGGCCACTTCCCGAGATCCCCCTGCTGTGTCTTCCCAAGCTTTCCTTCGGACGGATGTCCCGTCTACTTCCCGGGTATCTAGATCGAAAGCCCCCCCTCGACCACCCTTTCAACGTCCTAGCGGTTTTCGGGGGGCCATTCCCCGTAAACCCGATTGTAAGAAACTCGACTCCGCAGCCTTAGAAATGCTTCGAGCCGAACCCTTAACTCCCTGGCACATTAATTTCGTCCAGAACTCCTCGGGACCTGAATTCTATCTCTGCTCCTTGTTTCCCGAGGATCTGGATAGATTTTTGGGTAGTTTTGGTATTCCTGAGGGATATCAGGTTATTATCCCGACCGATAGCCAAAGAGTGAACAGTCCTCCCGAGGGGTTCTATCCCTTGTATTATGATGCCTTTATCGGGGGGTTACGTCTCCCGTTGCATGATCTTTTCATAGATGTGCTTGACCATTATAAGCTCAGCCCTTCTAACTTGAGCCCGAACAGTTGGAGGATTATGATCGGGTTCGTCGGTTTTTGCAAGTCAATAGGGGTCTTCCCGACTTTCGGCTTATTCCACCATTATTACTCCCTTCATCCTCACAGCCAACGCGGTTGGTTTTTCCTATCCAAGAGAATTTCCCCGTCTCAAGGGAACTTTATCTTAAAGGATTCCCTCCCGTCTACCACCAAGAAATGGCGGGAGTTTTACCTTTTCTTTAAACCACCTTCTCCCGAGCCCTTCCGTACTCAGTTCCAAGAAGTCCCCAAGGGGAAGATCGACCGTCTGAATATTCCTGTCGCCCTTCATCCCGAGGAGGAAAACTATATTGACATAATAAACTCGGTTGACGATGACGAGCTCGCAGTCCATGGGTACTCCATGGAGTACGAGTCAGTTCTTCAGCTATGGGGTTTCTCCCCGAGTAAGTCTCTTTTTATTGTTTTTGTGTCATCTATGTTGTGCTGACCTGATACGTATTCTTCGTTTTTCAGTGAGCCAAAATATCTCTGAAGATGATCTTCTGGCAATGGCGCTCGGGAACATGGACGAGGCAAGGAGACGGAACCTGTGCCTTCCAGCAAACCTCCTTCGGGAGTACTCAAAAAAGCCCCCGCTCAAGTTCCTGCGGCTGCCAAGGCGATTGCCCCTCCCCCCAGGCCATCTCCGGACAAGAGTCTAAAGAAGAAGGCTCCTTCCTCGGGAGCTGAGAAGCGTAAAGGAGACGGCATTCCTCGCCTCCCGAAAAGGGTTCGTATCGACGAACCAGCTCGGGAGGTTGCCCCCTCTTCTTCGGCTGGTGACTTCGGTTTTAACACCGTTTTCAGTGACTCGGAGTATGCTGAACAGTGGCTAAATGAGGCCACTAACGATGCTGATGCAACGTATCTGCGCAACCTCCCGAATAGGGAGTTTTTTAATGAAGGATTCAGGTACCTGTCTTTCTTCCTTTTTCTCCCGAATCACTATTATCAATCTTCTTATCCGGGTAATCTTTCTTTAGATACGTTGCTGGTGCTGTACACATTTTTTCTGAGTCTCTTCGTAGGGCTCGGGACCAAGCAAAGCAGTTAGCGCTGGCCGAACAGCTCCATGGGGAGTCGAACGTTCGGGCCCGCACTGCTATTACTGAAAAGGAAGAGGCGGAGAAGAAACTGAAGGACGCCGAAGAGAAAGCGGCCAAGCTGAAGAAGGAAAGGGATGTCCTTTCCAAAAGCAAAAGCAAGTACAAAGGGAAGGTCAGTGACCTGGAAGAGAAAGTCGGGAAGGTGTCTGAAGATCTGAGGGCGTCTGAAGCCCTCTTATTGGCGGAGAAGAATGAGAATGCCCAGCTGAGAGACAAGTTGAAAGAGCTGGAGTCCTCGGGTACTGGAGCCTCAAGGCGAGGTGTGCTGGAGGAATACTTCACGACTCCAGAGTTCAAGAGTCTCACTCTGGCTGTTGCTACTCCCGCCTTTAAGAGAGGTATGCGAGTTGCCTTTAAAAAGGCTTTGGAGCAGACTGATCTTCCTCGTCCCCGAGAGTTGGAGAAGCTGCTGGACCCTCTGATTTATGATGAGCTCAAACGCCCTCGTCCCGAAGGCCTTCCCGAGCTTGAGGATTTCCCTTTTCCCGATGCTGTGGATTATATTGATCCTCTTCCCCAACCCTCTCCTGAAGACGAAGTAAGAGAGGAAGGTGAAGATGAAGAAACAATAGCTCGGGAAGAAGATAGTGAGCTGCCAGAGGAGCATGATCGGGGCGAGGAAGAGATCCAAGGTTCCCCTGCCAATACTGTAGGCATGCTGGAGTCCCTAGAGGGCGCGACTGAACCAGCTGCTGGAGAAGACCTTCCCGGGAGTCCTTCAGTGAAAATTGATTAAGTCTTGATGCTGAATACTGTAATCTTTTTATGAATGAATCAAGTTTTTTCTCCATTTTTGTTGCACATAAGCTACCAAACAATTTCCCCCTGGGGATTATCGAGATAAGCCCGAGTGATTTGTATTTTTTAAGAAAAGATAAGTTCCTTTAAAAAAGGAATTATTAATCAAACGGGAGTTAACCCGAGTGAATGGTATCTTTAAGAAAAGATGCAATTTCCCTCAAAAAAGGAATTATTAATCAAACGGGAGTTAACCCGAGTGAATGGTATCTTTAAGAAAAGATGCAATTTCCCTCAAAAAAGGAATTATTAATCAAACGGGAGTTAACCCGAGTGAATGGTATCTTTAAGAAAAGATGCAATTTCCCTCAAAAAAGGAATTATTAATCAAACGGGAGTTAACCCGAGTGAATGGTATCTTTAAGGAAAGATGCAATTTCCCTCAAAAAAGGAATTATTAATCAAACGGGAGTTAACCCGGGTGAATGGTATCTTTAAGAAAAGATGCAATTTCCCTCAAAAAGGAATTATTAATCAAACGGGAATTAACCCGAGGAATGGTATCTTTAGAAAGATGCGTCCCTAAAAGGAGTAATTAATCAAACGGGAGTTAACCCGAGTGAATGGTATCTTTAAGAAAAGATGCAATTTCCCTCAAAAAAGGAATTATTAATCAAACGGGAATTAACCCGAGTGAATGGTATCTTTAAGAAAAGATGCAAGTCCCTTTAAAAAGGAGTAATTAATCAAACGGGAATTAACCCGAGTGAATGGTATCTTTAAGAAAAGATGCAATTTCCCTCAAAAAAGGAATTATTAATCAAATGGGAATTAACCCGAGTGAATGGTATCTTTAAGAAAAGATGCAAGTCCCTTTAAAAAGGAGTAATTAATCAAACGGGAATTAACCCGAGTGAATGGTATCTTTAAGAAAAGATGCATGTTCCTTCAACAAGAGTTGATCAAGCGGGAATGAACCCGAATTTATTGTATCTTCCTTAGAAAGATTTGATCTGGTAAAAGGCGAAGTCACAAACGGAATTGACCCGATGTCTGTAGTGGTTATTGGTAGAACTTCCTCAAATTTGTGGAATGCCATGAACGATCAATCGGGTTTCCGTCTTCTATTCTCTTCAGTCGATATGATCCCGGCCTTGTTTCTTTTTCTACCAGGTAAGGTCCTTCCCATGTTGGAGCTAGCTTTCCTTGATTTCTCGGGTTTGAAGCCCCTGTTCGTCTTAAAACCAGATCTCCCGATCTATATCTTCGGTTCTTAACCCGAGAGTTGTAGTGTTGTGCCGCTCTCCTTTGATACAATAGATTCTTCTGTTGTGCTTTTGTCCGGGATTCTTGCAAAAGATCTAAATTCTCCCTGAGCCCTTGATCATTTTGTTGTTCGTTAAACGCATCATAACGTAATGATCCAGCCAATACTTCCACGGGAGCTAGGGCTTCAGTCCCATAAGCTAAACAAAAAGGGGTTTCGCCAGTTGGGGTTCGCACCGTAGTTACGTATGACCGAGAGGACACTCGGGAGTTCCTCGACCCACATTGCCCGATTATCTTCCAACCTTTTTTTGATCCCATCAAGAAGTGTCCTGTTGGTAACCTCCACTTGTCCATTGCTCTGGGGGTAGGCAACCGAAGCAAATCGATGTTCTATATGGTACCTCGTACAAAAGGATTTGAACCCGGCGCCTTCAAATTGTTTGCCATTATCCGTCACTAAGATCCGGGGTATCCCGAACCTATATATTATCTTCTCTTCGAAAAATTTTTCCATCTGTTTCTCCGTGATGGAAGATAATGGTTCAGCCTCGACCCACTTTGTGAAGTAATCTATTGCAACCACCATATATTCCCGATTCTTAGGAGCTTTTGGTAATTTCCCGACTAGATCCATTCCCCACATCGCAAATGGCGTCGGGTTGGAGACGGATATCATGGGGACCGCTGGTAACTTTGGAACATTAGCGTGTTTCTGGCATCGTTCGCACTTACGGACATAGTCAATCGCGTCCTTCTATACTGTAGGCCAGAATATTCCCGACCTTAATACCTTTTGTGCCAATGCCTTCCCGCCCATGTGTGCCCCACATATACCTTCGTGGATTTCAGCTAAGGCATAACTTGCTCGGGATGGCCCAACACATCTCAAGAGAGGATTCGTGAAGGACCTCCTATACAGCTGATCCCCAACCATGGTGAACCGGGCGGCTTGATTCCGGACTCTTTTTGCTTCCTTTGGATCAGTCGGGAGAATGTCGTCCCAAATATACGCAATCAGAGGCGTGGTCCAGTCTGGTTCCTTACTGATCTCAAAGGTTTCTATTTCCTGGATACTCGGGCTACTTAATTCTTCAATATAAACAGCCGAGTCCAAGTTCTTGTAACTTGCCATTGACAGTCGGGAGAGCTCATCTGCATTTGCATTCTCCTTTCTTGGTATCTGTCGGTATGTTACCCGTTCAAAGAAAGTCTGAAACTGTCCAACCTTGACTAAATACTTAGCCATTCTTTCATCCTTTGCTTCATACTCCCCCTTGATTTGGTTGACAACCAGTTGGGAATCGCTTCTTACTTCCAGCTCCCGAACCCTGAGGGCTCGGGCCACTCGCAAGCCTGCTATGACAGCCTCATACTCTGCTTCATTGTTTGAGGCTGGGAATTTAAACCTTATAGCATAGCTAATAGTGAAGTTTTCGGGACTACAGAGGGTCAAGCCTGCCCCCGATCCGGAAACATTGCTCGATCCATCAACATGTAGAATCCACAACTCGGATACTCCATCCGTTGGCATTTGGTCGTCCCTCGGTGGTATAGTGCTTTCGACAACAAAGTCGGCCAATACCTGGGCTTTTATGGCTGTCCTTGGTCTAAACTCAATTTGGTACTCGCTAAGTTCCACGGACCACCCGACCATCCTCCCTGCTACATCAGGTCTTTGTAGTATTTTCTTTAATGGAAAATTAGTCGGGACTATTATCGGGTGTGATTGGAAGTAAGGCCTTAGTTTTCGTGATGCCACGAGAAGCGCCAACGCCTGTTTATCGATGTCCGGGTACCGCTTTTCAGCATCTATAAGCACATGGCTCACATAGTAGATTGGGTTCTGAACGGTATCACCCCAAACCAAAACTGCACTGACCGCCGTAGGCGAAATTGCTAGATAGATCGTAAGGGCCTCCCCAGACAGAGGTCGGGCCAAAACAGGTGTTGTCCCGAGATACGTTACAAGTTGATCGAAGGCCCGTTGGCATTCCGGTGTCCAAGTGACTGTTCCCGGGCTTGATGTAGTCTTCAAGGCTTTGAAGAACGTGTTGCACTTTTTCCCAGCTCGGGATATGAACCGGTTCAAAGCGGCCACCCTCCCGGTTAAACACTGGATTTCTTTTATTGTAACTGGTGGTGTCATCCCGATCAGTGCTTGAATCTTTTCTGGATTGGCCTCGATTCCTCTTTGGGAAACCATGAACCCAAGGAACTTTCCCGAGGAAACCCCGAAGGCGCATTTTTCCGGGTTCAGGCGCATTCGGTATGTCCTGAGAACATCAAATGTTTCTTCCAAGTCAGCCAAATGTCCTGCCCGAACCAAGCTTTTTACAAGCATGTCGTCTACATATACCTCCATGTTCCGCCCGATTTGCCTTTGAAAAATTCTATTGACAGCTCTCTGATAAGTTGCCCCTGCGTTTTTCAACCCGAACGGCATTACTCGGTAGTAATAACTCTCCCGATCAGTCATAAAGGAAGTGTGTTTCTCATCCTCCCGACTCATCAAGATCTGGTTATATCCCGAGTATGCGTCCATGAAACTGAGGACTTCGTGACCAGCAGTGGCATCGATCAGAAGATCAATCCTCGGGAGAGGGTAGCAATCCTTGGGGCAGGCTTTGTTTAGGTCAGTGTAGTCGGTACACATTCTCCATTTCCCGTTTGCTTTCTTAACCATAACTACATTGGCAAGCCAGGTCGGGCATTCGATTGGTTCTATGAAACCCGACCTCTCCAATTTTTCAACCTCGACCCTGATTGCCTCATGCTTTTCAATCGCAAAATTTCTTCGTCTTTGGATGATCGGAGTTGCATCCTTTTGTATCCAGAGTTTGTGCTCTGCAACCCGTCTGTCAATCCCGGGCATATCATTTGCTGACCACGCAAAGATATCCGCATTATCACACAAGAACCGGGTAAGTTCCTCCTTGAAATCGTCTGGCTGCTCTGAGCCAATAAACGTTCCTCGGTCAGGAAAGGATTGACTAAGTTGGATCCTTTCCAGCTTTTCCACGAGTTCCGCCCTTTGCATTCTTTCCTCATCACGATCATCCCGAACCTCGACGTTCATGGCCGTTCCCGAACTTTCTGGCTTACGCTTTTCCTTCAAGTAGTTTGTATAACATTGTCGGGAAGCCGATTGATCTGAGCAACACTCCCCGACTCCTGATTCGGTCGGGAACTTTAACTTCATATGTCTGGGGGACACCACTGCTTCAAGTGCGTTCAATGTTGGTCGTCCCAGAATGACGTTATATGCCGACAGCTCCCGGACCACCATGAAGTTCACCCGAACCAGAGTATCTCGGGGTGACATTCCAACTTTGAGATCCAGATGGATCGTTCCTTCTGCCACTGTGGATGATCCTGCGAAACCATACAGTGGCGTTGATGATGGTGTTAACAAATCATCAGCCAACTTCAATCTTCTGAAGGCATCATACGAGATGAGATCGACAGAGGATCCTGTGTCCACCAGAACTCGGTGAACCTCCCGGTTTGCTATTTTGACTTTGATGATAATCGCGTCATCATGTGGTGACGTGACACCATCCAAGTCTGCGTCCGTAAAAGTTATGGGCTCGGGACATACTGGATTTTGCCTTTTCTTAGGCAAATGAACAGCCCCCACGAACCGAGCCTTTTGTTTTGCCTTTCTGATTGACTCCACAGTTGGTCCCCCCATAATGACGTACACAGGTGTTTCTTCCCGATCAACCTTCTCCTTTCCCTTGTCCGCTTTTTTGTCAAGCTCTTTTGGACTTGGGGATCGACCTCTTTTCTTTGGCGCCGGTGAATACGCTTGGCTCTTCCCCGACTGCCTTACATATTGACCCAACTTTCCTTGTTGAATCAATTTCTCTATTTCAAACTTCAGATTCCGACAAGCATCCGTATGGTGGCCGTAATCTTGGTGGAATCGGCAATATTTTGTCATATCCCGATCCTCTGGAGGTGCACGTATCTTCCCGGGCCATTTCAACTCCTTTTTATCCCGAATATTCATCAGAATCTCTGACGGCTTCGAGTTTAAAGGAGTATAGTTTACTTGTTCACGCTTCCAGTTACTTTTTGGCCTCTGATGCTTGTCACTTGGGGATGGTTTTTCCTCACGATCTGATCTTCTGTCCCGATCTGATCTTCTGTCCCGATCTGCCTTAACCCGAGCGTCTATCACTTCATAAACACTGGCTTGCTTTTGACACTGCGTAATAAAGCATTCCGTACGTTCTTGGCTTGTCTGTCAGCAAGACTTCCAGAAGCCTTTGGTGAGTAATGCCACTCCAAAGCGCACTGTATGCTACTTGATCATCAAGCTCCTCGATCTCGATGGCAACTTCGTCAAACCTTCTTAGATAATCCCGAATGGACTCATTTCGGCCTTGTCGTATGCCAAAGAGACTGTCGGACGTCTTTTTACTCCCGATCGCGCTTCGGAACCGAGCTATGAATTTCTGGGCCAACTCCCGGAAATTATTTATTGATGCCGGTCGTAGACTACTAAACCATTTAGTAGCCGGGCCCTTAAGTGACGCTGGAAAAGTTCTGCAGAGCAATTCATCCTCCCGACCCAGCACCGTCATTACCGATTTAAAGTAGCTGATATGCTCCTTTGGATTTGTTTTCCCTTCAAAAGGGGTGAAGGTCGGCATGATAAAGTTCCTTGGGAGAGGCATGTTCATGATTTCATCTGAGAACGGCTCCCGATCTACTACGTCAAGATCCTCATCGTGATCCCGATCTTCAAGCTTTCGCTCGACCTCGGCCACTCGCCTTCGCAGCCGGTTCTCCCTTGTACCATCCTCATCGGATTCGACACGTTCCTTTTTTGAACGAGGGTTTGTAGTCTCCTTCCTTTGGGATGGTGCCCGAGAAGTCGAAATTCTCGACCTTGAAGGTTGGGGTTGGCTTTTCCCCTTCTTCCTCCTTATCCACGATCTCATCGACCTGTTCCCGACGATCCCTCGGGGGCAAGGATCCTGTTTTAGGCGGCAACGAAATGCGTTCTAAAGCACTGATCCTTGTCCCATTAGGCGTGGTTTGGCGCTTGCTACGATCGGGTTGTATTTCCCTTTGTTCCCGAGTAATTTTTGTTCTCGGGATGCGCCTTGGATGTCGGGCTCCTCGCACCGTCCTGAAGGCTTTCATTAGCCTTCCAGACTGGGTATTACGCCTTGGTCCTTGTTCGACCCCAATTTGATGCACTAAACCACGTAATACCCCTTGCATTTCGAGCATGCCTTTACGTATTTCGTCCATATCTGCCATAATGGCCTGGTCCCGGGGTCCTCGCGATGTCCCTTCTTCATTTGGATCGTCCAGAACCATGTTGTCTGGAAGCACCTCTTGTTCTTCGTGAACCGACGGATTAATCGTTTCTTCGGGAATTACTCGATCATCCCCCGTACTTTCTTGTCGGGAACGTCCATTAGTTCGTCGCACCATGACTTCCAAGCTTTGTCGTTCCCACAGACGGCGCCAAACTGATGCGGATCAATTATGCTTCTGGATCCAACTGAGCCTCCTCTCGTATCCGGGACGATGAGTCCTGCAAGAAAGGTTAGATGCGGGCCGGCTTGTGTGCCGGGCAGCCGCCTCCGATGGCAAAGTTAGATGATGAACCGAATGAGGTCTCGTGCAAAAGCTACACAAGATTATGCTCAAAGTGTATTGGTTGCTTACCGGAGAGGTAGATCTGTGCATTTATAGTGTGAGTGTTACCTTTCATGTATTTGGTAGGTTAGCCAGACAAGGGCTGATGTCTCTCCTCGGATCATGCTCCCTTGTCGTTGGTCCCATTCAATCAGCTGCTGAGTTGACCTTCTATAACAAGGATGATTGCTATATATGTGGCGTGTGTTACGCTTTTGGTCATGGATGATCGGCATCCTTCCCGATCAACTGTTATGTGGAGCCCCATCCGGTCCGGACCCGATCACATTTCGTCCTGTTAGAACCGGGTGTAACCCGACTAGTATGACAATGTGTTATATTCGGGTTAACCCGTGGGGGCCCACCTCCGGAAAAAAAAAAAAAAAAACACGGGGGGGGGGGGAAAAAAAAAAAAAAAAAATATAAAAAAAAAGAAAGGAGAAAAAAAAATATTAAGGAAAGGAAAGGGAAAAAAAAAAAAAAGGGGGGGGAGGTAAAAAAAAAAAAAAAAAAAAAAAAAAAAAAAAAAAAGGGGAAGAGGGGTGGGAAAAAAAAAAAAAAAAAAAAAGGGGGGGGGATTTTGGGTTAAGGGGGAAAGGAGAAAAGGAAAAAAATAAAAAAAAAAATATAAAAAAAAAAAAAAAAAAAAAAAAAAAAAAAAAAAAAAAATTAAAATTCTCCTTTTTGGTAAGAATGTTTTTTACAATTGGTGATGAAGGATCACTTAACCTGACATAATAGTATGTCTGTTATGTGTGCATAAGGTGTCACACCCCCTAGGAGATAATAGGGGATGTTTAAGGACCCGATGGTGGGTTTTCTTTCATTGTGTGGATAAGGAAAACTTGATACAGAAGATTCTAGCAACCAATGTAAATGATATTATTTTTTCTAACCCTAGAAGCATCAAAATCGAATATTTATCACCTAACACATCAGAAAGATACTAGTCTCTAGCTGCGCTAAGTAACATATAAAGGAAGAATTAGCCAAAGAAGTCATTATTTGATGTTGAAACTTATGCACTGATACTGGATATATACGCAAATGCATGCACCACTTCTTATTTTTTTCCAAAGGAACAAGAAAATATTTCCACAAGCTTATGAGTCTAGGTGCATGAACAGTGATAGATCTCATTTTCTTTCTGGGTCACCAGAAATTCTTGTGTGAATCAATTATGAAGTGATAGATCTCATTTTCTTTTCAAGTCACTAAAAATTCTTGGATGAATCAATTATGAAGTAATAGATCTCATTTTCTTTCTAAGTCATTAGAAATTCTTGTGTGAATTAGTTATGAAGTGATACATCATATTTTCTTTCTGGGTCACTAGAAATTCTTGTGTGAATCTTTTATGAAGTGATAGATCATATTTTCTTTCTGGGTCACTAGAAATTCTTGTGTGAATCTTTTATGAAGTGATAGATCATATTTTCTTTCTGGGTCACTAGAAATTCTTGTGTGAATCTGGTATGAAGTGATAGATCATATTTTCTTTCTGGGTCACTAGAAATTCTTGTGTGAATTAGTTATGAAGTGATAGATCATATTTTCTTTCTAGATCACTAGAAATTCTTGTGTGAATCAATAATTATGAAGCGATAGGTCACATTTTCTTTCTGGGTTACAAGAAATTCTTGTGTGAATCAATAATTATGAAGTGATAGGTCATTAGAAATTCTTGTGTGAATCAATTATGAACTGATAGATCTCATTTTCTTTCTGGGTCACACTACAAATTCTTGTGTAAATCAGTTATAAAGTGCTAGATCACATTTTCTTTCTCGGTCACTAGAAATTCTTGTGTGAATCACTTATGAGACACCAATTTTGGAAGTTATCAAATAGAGAATATTTCTACAGATTCTACCAAATAAATAGAAAATACGGTATTATGGTGGAATATTATGTCTTACGATTCCCTTTGTTTATATAATTGGATCGAATGATGGAACATATTTTTAATTTCATGAGAATATATTTTCTAAATGAAGGAAACAAAATTGTATTGAAATTTGATTATGACGTGTTCAGTGAGTTTTCATTTACGGGGATAAATGCATTAGACAACTAAATCACTAAATGTACTCCACCATGTGGGACCTACCTCTACTGGATTCATACGATTCCCTCACGCGCATTTACTTAGATGAAGATGACCTAGAAAGAAAACTCACTTAAGGCAGAGAGGAGCAAAAGCCCACTAAGAAAGTGGAAGAAAAGAAGCAATTGCAAGATGGGCTGATACTGTCAAGCCCAGTGAGGGGATGGAATGTGCTTACTTTGAAAGCGATTAGATGGGATAGGCATCAAGTTCTTAGAAGGATTTTTATCAATTCCTACATGGAAATGGACCATTTATCTCCTTATGGATGAGCAACACGTGTCCACAGGTTAGAACTAAGGGTCAAGATTAAAGTAAAATAAAAAACTCTCTGTCTTTTAAATTTAACCTCAGCTTAGATCTAATGTATGGACACATACTGATCACTCATAAGTAGGGGTGTCAATGGTGTAGTTTGGGGCGGTTTCGGGCTGTAAAACACCTGCCCAAACACAGCCCATTAGCAAAATAACGGTTTCGGACCGGTTTCGGTTTGGTGCGGATTCGGGCTAACTAACGGTTTTGGTTAATGGTTTAGACTCGGGTTGATTAACGGTTTATGGTGTGTAAGAAAAACAACAAGAAAAAACAATTGAGCATCCTACAATGAAAGCAAAAATTCTATGAAAAGCAAAGTTGTTATTGGTCAATTTCCTTTAAAAAAAAACCCAGCCATTTTATAGAAATCAAGAACCTAGATATTAAGTAGTAAAATGACAATTTGATCTTTGAATTTATGCTTAATTTTTTTAATTGTCTATGCCAACTACCTAATGGTAATATAATAATTCAAATATTATTTAATGTAAAATTACAAAACAGGTTGTAAAATAGGTTATAACAGGTTGCAGTTCCGTTTCGGGTTGGTGCGGGCTCCACCACCCTCAGCCCAATTATGGCCCATTAAGGTTTGGTTCGGGCTATAACAGGCTGGTGCGGTTTGGTTTTAATGGGTTGGGCTACAAATTGACACCCCTACCCATAAGGTAATATGGAAGATTCATTTCCATGTCAAAAATGGACCAGATAAAATTTTGTTGTTAGATGTATATCATTTATTATGTTGGAGAGAGTGTTGTTTGAAAAAGTTCAATTAGAGCTCAACTTCCTTATTCAATGAAGAACAAAACAAATATAATTGTATTGGATCCCAACTCTGAGTCCATACTAGAGGCTGAAAACACTTAAATTCATTCTCATGTTCTTAATTGTGTAAGAGAGTGAACTTCAACATAGTATCAAAGCAGACTTGGAATCTCAAAACTGCCCTCTCCTTTTTCTATTTGATTCATTCAGGTTTTGTCTGTCATTGGGTCTATTTAAAAATTTTAAAAAAAATTATGGCTCTACAATTCTTACCCGAAGCAAAGATGCCAAGAAATTTCAAGTGCTCAACTTTTATTATGTTTGATGGGACGAAGTGTCCAAGGCACCACATAATGCATTATAATTCTGTTATGTCCTCATACAGAAATAGTGAAGCGGCCATGTGTACGATTTTCCTTGCTTCGCTCATCATATCAGCATCCAAATGGTTCTTGGTACTTTAGAATAATACAATAGAGAATTTCGACCACGTATTTTTATCTCGGTTCCAAAGTGGAGGAAGCACGAAGAAAAGGGAGGACACCTTGTTCACCATCATACAAGGGCGTACCGAGTCGATCAGAAGTCATCTCTGGAGATTTAATGATCTAACCATTCAGATAGAAAATCTGGACAAAAAGATAGCCTCCCATGCTTTATATCAGGGACTCCTGGAGCGTCTTTTGTTAGATATGCCCGAAACATATGCATATATGCTAGAGCACTGCTACAAACAAGCTGAAATATCTGAAAACATAGAGTTTTGAAAGAAGGAGCGAACTGCAGAAGCAAAAACTAATAGGCAAAGTAGAAATCCGACCACAAATCCGGGCGGAAGTGGTCGGCTCGAATCGACCAAACAGCCTGAAGGAGCATACACCTTGTTGAATACTAAAAGGTCAGAGATTCTTTTGCAAGTCAAAGATCGAGGACTTTTGAAGTGGCCGAGCAAGCCTCAATCCCGACCAAAGGATCGCGATTTGAGCAAATACTATGAGTTTCACAAAGATCATGGTCATTGGACCGATGATTGCATGCAACTAAAGTCAGAAATTGAGAAGTTAATTTCACAAGGGCAGTTAGCAAAGTATGTTCGAACAAAGCAAAGAGCCCCCTCACAACAAGTGGGGACAAGAAGAGACTGAGGTTGACCAGAAGAGAACGACCAAGAAGTCCAAGTAGAAACCGAGCAAACTTGGTAACGACAAAGAAAGCGATCTCCAATTTATATAGTGCTCGGTGGTCCAACAGAAGAATCTACCAGACAAGCCAAAAGAAAGACGCGTTACGTGGGGAATGTAAAAATAGAGAGAATAGTTCCAATGACTGCTTCAGAACCAATCACCTTCTCATCCGCAGATATGCAATGAGTGAAAACTCCCCACGATGATGCCCTAGTCGTGAAAGTTACAATAACAGGAACCGAAGTTCATAGAATTCTAATAGATATAAGCTCTTCGGCTGACCTGTTATCTTTAGAAGCATTCAAAAAATTAAAGTTAAGTGAAGACATGCTCGTCTCCTACGGAACTCAACTATATGGATTCACGAGATCCTCTACCCGAGCAGAGGGAACAATCAGGTTGAATCTTTGGATCGGAGACCAACCCTGAGACAGGTCATTCAATCAAATTTCATGGTCGTCCGTGATCTGCCTGCATATAATGTAATCTTGGGGCAACCAACTCTTTGTGCTTTAGAGGCAGTGGTCTCAACATTGCATATGAAGATGATATTCCCGACTAAGAAGGGGATCGAAGAATGTAGCGCCGACCAAAAGACTAGCCGGCAGAGTTACGTCAATTACATGAGAAATAAAGCAAAAACTTATTCGACCATGTCCGTTGAAATAAGAGATGACCGTGAAGAAGAAGCTATGCAGAGGGCCAAACCAGTGGAGAAGTTAGAAAGAATTCATCTAAATCCTGAGCAGCCAAGCCAAGGAACATTCATAGGTCCGTACAAGAAGCATATTTCAAGATCAGGCTAACCTAATTCCTCCAAACACACATGTTCCGAGCACTCATCAGTTCTAAACAAATATCTCTAAACACATGTTCCAAATACACTTTTTTCTTTTTTTCTTTTTCTTTCTTTTTCCTTTTTCCTTACTCAATTGTTACACGTACACCACCACTTTATATTATTTTGGTCACCAAAACTACTGATTGATATTATACTCATATAATCCTATTGGGAAGTTGTATGAGGCGACTTATCAGAAATTATATTAATAGATATATAACTTACTACTTTATTGAGGGAACCAATCAAATAATCCTTCGAGAACTCCAAGTTGGTTAAGGGACTGTTAGAGAATAAAAGACTAGGGATAAGATTTATTATTGATGTAATTTTCATACCTTATGTCTATATAAAGGTATGATCTCATTAATGAGAAAACAGGTTTTTGATTTCATATTTTCTGATTTCACATATGGTATCAGCTAGGTGCGGTCCATTGTGATCCTTTTTTTGTCTTCAAGTGTTTTCTTGATTTCCGTGCTGACCCTTATCTCTTTCTTGCAAACATCTTTTTTCTCAAAACCACTTTTCTTCAATCGACCTTTCTTGAAACACTTCTTTGTTTAAAGCTTTTGCTACATTTTTGTAAAGCTTTAAACCGTATGTGTAAAGATTTTGAACCTTTTGTGTAAAGCTTCTGCACGTTCTTGAAGCTTCTTGAAACCGTTCTTTGTTTTCTTTGAAGTTGCTTTCGGTGGAATTTTAAGCTTTTGTTCTGCGTTAATGGCGTCGCAGTCTTCAACCTCTGCTATTCCTCTTGCTGAACTGAACTCCTCTTTATCTTTTTCCAATGTTCATCACTATTTGTCGGTGAAGCTTTCATCTACAAATTATCTAGTTTGGAGGAGTCAATTTATGCCTCTGCTTTGGTCCTCTGGTCTACTTGCTTTGATCGATGGCTCACTTCCGCGTCCTTCACCGTTTCTTGATTTGGATCCAAGTACTCCCGAACCAAATCCTGCATTCTTCATCTGGCAGAAGAAGGATCAGCTTCTTATGAGTTGGATCTTTTCCTCTCTCACTGAGTCAGTTCATTCAGAGGTGGTTGGCCTGGAGACCTCTGCAGACGTCTGGAATTCGCTCTCTACTACTTATGCCTCTCCGTCTCAAGCTCGAATCATGCAACTCCGGATGCAGCTCCATGCTATTCGAAAAGGATCAGAATCAATGCAAGAATATCTTCTAGGAGTGAAACGTATTAGTGATGCTCTAGCTCTTGCCTCTTCTCCAATCTCAGATGCAGATTTGGTGTTGTTTGTTCTTGGTGGATTGGGATCTGAGTATCAAGCCTTTATCACTTCTATAACAACAAGGGATACTCCGATTTGTTTTGCAGACCTTCGTGGATTGCTATTATGTGAGGAAATTCGTGCACAGTCTGTGTTTCAAGATCTTACTAACATCTCTGCACAACTGGCATCTTCTTCTCTTTCTTCACAATTTGCAACCATTGGAGGTCCTTCATCTTCTATTCGAACTTCTCGAGGTCGTTCTACATATGGTTACCGTGGTGGTTCACGGAGTTATGGTGGTCGCTCAGGAGGCCGTGGTGGTCGTAACAGACATTCGATCCTCTTTTGTAATATTTGCAATTGCCAGGGACATTCTCGTCAATTCTGCTATCAGAGGAATACTACATTCTCTGAACATCCTCAAGCTCAAGTTTGATGGAACAACTTTTGGATCTACTCGTACTTGGATTCTTGATTCTGGTGCTTCACATCACATTACCTCTGATCTTGCTGCCATTAGTTCTCCAACAGAGTATCTTGGTCCAGAAACTGTAACAATTGGTGATGGATCAGGTTTGTCGATCTCCCACATTGGTCATTCCACTGTTAATCTTGTTGGTTCATAGTTTCAGATGCATAGCATTCTTCATGTTCCACATGCCTCTTCAAATCTGTTATCAATTAGTAAGTTCACTCATGATAACAATGTTTTGTTTGAATTTCATGATCGATATTTTTATGTCAAGGATCGATCCTCGGGCCGGGTCCTTCTCACCGGAGTTCTTGAAGATGGTGTCTATAAAATGCCGCTGATGTCTATTGAATTTCCCTGATTCTTGCCTACTCTGCTGTTAGAGTTACACCTGAAGTTTGGCATTCTCGTTTTGGGCACATAAATTTTGGCACTGTTAGTTGTGTTTTGTCTACATTTGGATTACCTTCTGTATATTCTAAATCACGGACTGTATGTGGACATTGTATGAGAGCTAAGGCTCATAAACTTCCTTTTGATGCTTGCACAACACACACACACCTCTGCACCCCTGCAACTTGTTTTCTCTGATGTTTGGGGTCCAACTTTTGAGCCTTTTACTGAGGGTCATAGATATTATGTCTCATTCGTTGATGATTTTACGCGTTTCACTTGGCTCTATACTCTTGCTCAACGATCAGATGTTGTTAAGGTTCTTCAGCTTTTTAAAACTATGGCTGAGAATTAGTTTTCTGTGAAGATTAAGTGTCTGCAAACTCATGACGTTGGTGAATTTCGTGGTGGTTTTTCCAAATTTCTTCAGGACCATGGCATTCTCCATCGCTTAACATGCCCCAAAACTTCTGAACAGAATGACCGTGTTGAACGACGTCACCGTCAAATTGTTGAGATGGGCCTTGCTATGCTTTCCCGTGCACATATGCCTCTGAAATATTGGGCTAATGCTTTTTTTCTGCTTTGTGTTTGTTATGAATCGATTGCCTCATCGCTGCTCTTAATTTTGACAGTCCATATTATCGCTTGTTTGGACGGATTCCAGATTATCAGTTTTTGAGAATTTTTGGATGTCGTTGCTATCCTTTGTTATGTCCGTTTAATCATCACAAGCTTGATTATCGATCGGCTCCATGTGTTTTTACGGGCTATAGTCCTCGGCACCATGGTTATAAGTGTCTTGATTTGCTCACTGGCAAAACTGTTGTGTCTCGGCATGTTGTGTTTGATGAGTTGGTCTTCCCATTTCAGGATTCTATTCCTCCCTTACATTCTAAAGCTCCTTCAAAAAATGTTGGGCCCATTTTTATTCCTGTAGATATGTCCTCCATTGGGCTTTTAGATCATGTTGGATCATTAGAAAATCATTCTGTTAGCCCACCTGCTCCTTCTTTAGACCCCAATGGGCCTATTTCTTGTTTACCTGAGCCCACTCCGGTGTCTACATTCACTATTTTGCCTCAGCCCATGGTTGTGACTAGTGCATCTTTATCTCCTACAACCACTAGTCATTCTCCATTGGATGTTTCGGATGATCCTCATTTTCCCTCAAATTCTATTGTACCCGACTCCACTTGTTCTCGTCTCCATCCGATGGTCACCCGTTCTCTTGATGGAACTCGGGTGCCCAACCTACCTAAAAGCTATTTTGCCACTAGATATCCATTACCTTTGGCATTACAAGCTGTTGGACCTATTGATCTTGAGCCCTCTTGTTTTAGTCAAGCTAGCAAAACATGCTGTTTGGCGCCAAGCTATGGATGCCGAATTTAATGCTCTTTTATCTAATAACACTTGGGCTTGATTATGAAGAAACCTTTAGTCCGGTGGTAAAGTCTACTACGATTCGTATCATTCTATTCTTGGTTGTTTCTTCACGATGGGTTGTTCGTCAACTTGATGTCAATAATGCTTTTCTTCATGGGTCTCTTACTGAGGAAGTTTATATGAGCCAACCTTCGGGCTATGTTGATCCTCAATATCCTTCTCATGTGTGTAAGCTTGAGCGATCCCTCTATGGTTTAAAGCAAGTGCCCCGGGCTTGGTTTCATCGCCTCAGCTCTTACTTATTTGCATTGGGTTTTATGGGCTCTAAGACCGATACATCCTTGTTCATTTTACCCCACTCTGAGGCTCCTATATACATTTTGGTCTATGCTGATGACATTTTAATCACTGGTCCTTCTCCTACAGCCATTGACCGCCTTATCTCTACGTTGGCTCAAGAATTTGCTCTTAAAGATCTCGGCATTGCTTGCTTTTTCCTTGGGATAGAATTAATTCCTCTTTCATCGGGTCTTTTGCTGTCCCAACAACGATATATTCAATCTTTATTGGATCGGGACGGTATGCTAGATGCAAAGCCCATTTCCTCTCCTATGGCTCCCTCTCTTCACCTCTCTAAGGATGGTGGTGCCCCTCTATCAGATCCATCTACTTATCGTAGTTTGGTAGGTGCTTTACAATATACCACTCTTACAAGACCGGATCTCTCCTATTCTGTGAACAAGTTGTGTCAATTTTTAGCTAGTCCCACTGAGGATCATTGGATTGCTCTTAAGCGGCTTCTACATTACTTGAAGGGTACAATTCTTTTTGGTCTACACTTGACACCATCCTCTTCTAGTTCTCTTGAGGCATTTTCTGATGTCGACTGGGCTGGCTGTCCTGATGACCGCAAATCCCAAGGTGGTTTCCTTATCTTGTTGGGATCCAATTTGGTTTCTTGGCAATCAAAGAAGCAATCTACTATTGCTCGTTCCAGTACAGAGAATGAATATCGGGCCCTTGCTGCTGCTACTATTGAGCTTACTTGGATTCAATCCTTATTGAAGGAGTTGGGGGTTTCTTCTTTCTATTCCCCCACCCTTTGGTGTGATAACATTGGGGCTACATATCTCACTGCTAATCCAGTTTTTCATGCTCGCACGAAACACATCAAGATTGATTTTCATTTTTTTCGTGACAAGGTGGCAAAGAAGGAGCTTTGTGTTCGTTTTCTATCCACCCTTGATCAGCTCGCCGATCTACTTACCAAGAGTCTCTCTATTGCTCGTTTCTGTCTCTTGCGGTCCAAACTCAAGCTCCTAGAAGGACCATTGACTTTGCGGGAGGGTGTTAGAGAATAAAAGACTAGGGATAAGATTTAGTATTGATGTAATTTTCATACCTTATGTCTATATAAAGGTATGATCTCATTAATGAGAAAATAGGTTTTTGATTTCATATTTTCTAATTTCACATGGGGACCATCAGTATAAGGATTCATATGGTCGTAGCTCATTGCTCTTGAGCTTCACATGATGTGTTTAGTGTTTTTCACATATTTTGGTAACCATGTTGATTATCTTTCAACTCTTAAAGCCACTCACAAGAGTATTTAATAAAAAATTTAAAATAAAATAAAATAAAATAAAATAAAAATAAAAAATAAAAAAGAAAGAAAGAAAAAAGGGAAAGAGTATTTAGTGCTCTTCACATATTATTGTAAGAACCAGATGGTACTAGATGGGTTTCATTCAGCTCCTAGGATCATGGAACCTTTAGTGTTTTTTACATTTTGGATAAAAAGTTGAATGATATTGGATGGGCTTATCGTGAGAATAATAAGTTAAACGAAGTATCTAGTTTGCTTGCACTTATGGAAATGAGAGTCTGAATCACTATTTTTTCAACATGTTACATTCTGAGGTTAAATCATTTAGACCTAATTGGAAAAATTACTTGTTGACCTTAAAGATTCTATTTTTTTATTGGACTAGCTTGTGCTAGTCACGATTACATCCTCAGAGTAGCTTTTTTATATTAATGCATATATTAAATGTTTACTCATATATATATATGCCGCAGAGTGGGTGCAAACTCACGATCTCCCCATGGGAGTGCGGGTCTTTTACAGCTAGATTAACCCCTCATTGACAAAAAAAACAACCATGTTCATCCTTCTATAAATCAACATGTCTATAAAATTTAATCGTAGATTTTTTTCAAATTTTATTTTCTTTTAGAAAGTTTTTAGCACATTCAGATAAATAGATAAAACATGTTGATGACTAAACAATCAACAAAGTAATATTACTGCGATTTATTTGACCTCAAGACATTGATATTTGAATCCCACCAATATATCGTGTAGAACTCTTGAACTTTTTTTTTTGGGTTGTAAAAATAAAACTCTATAACATGATGTTAACCTTGTTTTTTCTTCTCAGTGGGAGAAAGATTAATTATTTATAGATTATATATTATTATACACACCATTACAACTGACACTTTCAAACTCTTTTTCAACAGGCTGATAAAGGTTGAAGAGATCAAATACATTTGAAATTTTAAATTTGAACTTCATAGGATAGCATAGAAGCATGTTCCCTAGTATGCCTAATCGATCTTAGTATGATCATCTGATTTGGAAGGTGAAGAAACACTGGGAAGCTTTCCACAATCATAATTTGTAGCATCTATTGCAAAAACCCTACAGTAAAGAAACTTATAAAAGTTGATCCATGAACTGGAACCACTTTGCTGCACCGAACCAGTAAGATAAGACCCTGTGATCAAACTAGCTGTTCGCCATCTCCTTTCTTTCACATACCCTTCTATAGCTTTAGCTATCTCTCCAGACACAAACCCTTCATTTGAGAGGAAAGAATTGCCTAAATGTCTTCCAAGTACGACTGCATCTTCAAGTGCTGAACCACCACCTTGGCCCAAATCTGGTGTCATTGGGTGCATGGCATCACCTGCAACCGTGATGCATCCTTTGTGTACAGAGCCAAATATTAGGTCCCATGGAACTCTTAGCATCAATGGAGCCCACGTCATTGTTTCTAGATCAGCATGTTGAACCACTTCTAAGAATGCTGCAGGGAAGTCCTTGGCCAAATTCTCTATTACATACCTCTGTAGCAATTTGGTATCTGATGCATTCTTATCGCCTGAAATAGATCAGTTTGAAAAATCACAGATGGATAACTTTTTGAAATAATGGGAAAAAGAAGAATCACAAGTTAGTTGAATTTGAAATACTTTACCGTTAAAGATAGAATCATAGGTGACGAACCAATAGAGCTCTTTATCAGTGAGAGGAACTACACCAGCTCTTTTGCCTTGATCAATGAACTGATAAATTTCGTGCTTATATCCATGGCCTTCAGGAAATACTGCTAAAGCACGTATAGATGACCGAGTTGAATCCACTGGATCTCTAAGTCCCAACCAACGAGCAACCACTGAATGTAACCCATCACATCCAATCAAGACCTGTAGCACCCCATGAGAAATATAAAAGTTTCAGCATCATGCAGAAGTATGGGCCTCCAAATTTTACCAAAAATGTTTCAATTGAAGGGTTTAATTCAGAGTGTCAACAGGGCAGATTGATCCAAATACCTTAAAAAGGAAGGAACCAACAATACAACCTTTGTGATTGCAGTCTTACAAGTGCTCGTGAAAAGTCCTCAACGACATGTATATGTATAAATTTTCAGATTTTGAATCAATGAACGTACGTACCTTGGCGCTGATGACCGTCCCATCGTCAAGATTTATGATAGCAGCGGAAGAATTAGCTTGATCATCCACGGCGACGGTACGGATGGAAGTAAGCTTTGAAGAGAAACGAATGGTACCAGGAGCTAATTCTGCGGCTAGTGTCTCCAACAAGGCTCTCCTGTGAATTGCAATAGGTCCGCTGAACTTCCTGCATTTGTATTTAAAACTTTTAGCTTCTCATTCATCTGCTCAAGAGTCTAAAATGTCAAAATTTTCATTTGTATTTAATTCAGGACTATTAGAAAGAGAACAACTAACCCATTAATGCCTTGATAAGATACTTGTCGAACAGCTCCATTAGCTACATTTGTGATGTATCCCCTGTTGAGAATTCCAGAGTCAGTCATCAAGACAATTGAAAATAGGATCTTTCGATCCTGTGAACGCGTGCTTGTGAGATATAAATTCTTAAATGGAAGTTAAAAAAGGGTTAGTCGATCGTAAATTACTTTGGAAGAGGAGAATAAATGGAAGTGAGTTTATGAGCAACACCGAGTGCTTGGAGAGCAAGCCATGCATTGGGGAAAAGTGTCAGAGCTGCACCAGTGGTTCGTAGCTCTGGTGATTTCTCCAGCACCAAAGCTCTGATCCCAACTCTCTTTAGTGCCACTGCCGTCGCTAACCCTGCGATTCCTCCCCCAATTATCACTACCTCCTCGCTGATTTCCATCTTCAACTCACTTTCTCTCTCTGTTTTAGGCGGTTTGAGAGATTTTGATCTTTAACTGCTCGTTTTATACATGCAAAATAAATAAATAAAATAAGAGAACCACTAACTGCTCTGCACAGCCAAACATGACTTTGACATTTGAGGAAAGGAAGACTTGGTGATCAAGTAAGATGAGTCGATTTTCGCGGTCCATTATTTGGTCAATACATGACACATGCTAATGATTGTAAGTTGTAACAGTAAAAAGCACATGCTTGGAATATTATTTTAAGAAATTGTTGAAATACTAACGGACAAAATCCTTTGTTAATTAACTTATTATTTTCTCCACCTTTGTTAACATTAGAATTGTAAATGGATAGTCGAAATTCGTCTCAGAATTCGCATTCATATTTGTTTAAGGATATTTATATCCGAAAATTTTCTTACCGAAAAATATCCGTATCCGTTTACTAAACAATTGGATTCGGATAATTGCTTATCGGATCAGATAATATCTGGATAGAGTAAATATTGAACGCGTTTTTTTTTTAAGGGATGATAATCAGATTCGGAAACCAGTAATAGGATAATCGGAAATTATCCGATTAGAGTTAAGTATTAAATATTTTTCTCTAGAAAAGGGATTAATTATCGAATTCAAAAACCCATAATCGATAATCGGATAATCGGAAATTAGAAATCGCAAATAAAAAAAATGACAATCACCAATTAATAATCAAATAGTTTATCGGATCGAATTATTTCAGATATCTGATAAAATTCCAGATTCAAATTCGGATGCCTTCTCTGAATTTCTGGCGCATTCGGATTCAGATTCGGATTCGGTACATACTATACCGAAATTGAATCGATACGGTACGGTATGGTTAAAATGGTTTTGGTACCGTATTGACAACCTTATTTACAACATTCAATGAATGATTCTTTTGTATTTTATAGGTACTAGTGCCTCTCTTCTCTCTTCATATTTTTAAAATACTTAATTATCATACTTCTATATAGGGTGATTTCTTTTTCTTTTAAACATTATTTTATTTTTTTTCCTTTCTTTTCCTCTTATTCTTCCTTTTATGTTTGACTTTTTTTTTTTTGGTAATAAAGGAAATTTATTTGAAAGAAAAGCCTCGAGGGAAATAATTCCCAAAGGCATCAAAGTACATAAACCAGTGGATGAGGGGGGGGTGGAGGAGGGGGGATGAGGGATTGGGAGTTGGTAGCATAATAGGCTAGGCTATCAGCCACAAAATTACCCTCCCTAAGAGTGTGAATGAAGGATATAGAGTCAAAATTTACAATATGGAACTTGATGTCATCTAAAATGTGTTTAATCTTCCAAGGCACTGAAGGACATGGCTGAGTTGAGCAGATTAATGATAATTTCGTTGTCTCCTTCGAATATCACTTTCTTGAAACCGTTTGCTATGGCAAGATGAATGGCTTTTTTAAAGCTTCAGCTTCGGCTTGAATAGCAGAAATGTTGCCACATGGGGATGCAAAGCTGAGGAGGTGATGACCAAGATAGTTTCGAGCAACACCCCCAATGCCGGATTTGAACCTGCTGGATGTATCCAACAAAGAAGAGCCATCAAAATTAAATTTAATGAAATCCGAGGGAGGAGGAGACCATTTAAGGATCAGGTGTTGCTTCGATTTTCGAGTTCTTCTATGACAAAGTTGCAAGTATTCTGAGTTTAAATTCCACGCAAGCCGCCAAATCTGTTTATGAGTTTTGCTGGGAAGATCGTGAGCTGCTTTGTTGAAGTTCGACCATATAATCCGGAGTGTAGTGAGGTGGAGAGATAATGCTTGTTCTTCCTTGGAATGATGCTTGATTTTGGAGATCCAATTCTTAATTTGGTCGCAGATGTCAACGTTTTGTATCCACCAACATACTTTGAAATTGCTCCAGATCTGTTTGACAAAGGTACATTTCAAGAAAATATGATTAATGTCAATCAAAACATCAGAGCAAAGAGGGCATTTATTAGGAATATCGCATCCTCTGTTTCTGAGCAGGGAAGGTGTTGGGAGTTTCTCATGGAGCAGCTTCCAAGTGAAGTGTAAAATCCGAGGGTTGAGAGGGAGGTGCCAAAGCTTCTTCCAATGGGTGTGAACTGTTGTTTCTTGAGACTGAGAAGTTTGTAGACTGAAGATACTGTGAGGTTCCCTGATTGGGATTGATCCCAAATGATGCGGTCTTGTTGCTTGATTGAAGGTAAAGGTATTTCCAAAATGGTTTGAGCTACATCTGGGGGCCACCATTTCTTTACAGTGTGGACATCCCAAGATGATGTAGAATGGTTGATGAAGTGAGAGACTTTCTTAGGAGCATCCAGTGGGATTGGGTGAAGCACTTGTAACTTCTGATTAGGATTAATCCATCTCGATGACCAAGGATCGATAGTTTCTCCATCCCCCACTTGAAAGAAAAGGTTGTTCTTGATAGCATCTCGGACTCTTATAAGTGATTTCCAACCCCAAGATGAGCTTCTGTTGGCAGTAGCATGGAGGAAACTGCAATTATCGAAGTATTTGCTTTTCATGACTCTGTACCACAATGAATCTTTCTCTGTGATTAGGTCCCATGCTTTCTTAGCTAGAAGAGCATAGTTGAAGGACTCGAGATCTTTGAGATTGAGACCACCACAGCTTTTTGGAAGACAAATGGTCTTCCAATCAATGGTATGAATGTGATCCTTGTCGCCATTGGACCAAAAGAATTTTCTATTGGCAGCTTCAATGGTTGTGAGAGTTCTTTTTGGCAGAATAAAGCATGACATGTAGTGGCTAGGCATAGTTTGTGTAACTGATTGAATCAAAACAGATTTCCCAACATAGCTCAGGAGCTTGGCTTTCCAACCTTGGAGTCTATGATTGACTCTTTGTATGAGATTGTTACAATGTAGATGCTTTATTTTACCACTGAAGAGGGGGATACCCAAGTAAATATCAAGTTCAGAAGTGGGTATCAAATTGAATTTTTCCTTGAGTTTGTTTCTGATTGAGTTGGGGGTGCTCTTGCTGTAATGGGCTCTGGTCTTTTGGGAGTTTAAGACTTGACCGGAAGCCTGACAGTAATGGGAGATGATTTTTTAGAATTGAGCAATCTCTTTGTAGTTGGCTTGGGCAAAGAGAATGAGGTCATCGGCAAGAGCTAAGTGGGATAGGCTTTCTCCACCATTATTGAGTTTAATACCCCTGATTTTCTTCTTCCATCTAGCTTCTTCAATATGAGAAGATAGGACTTCAGCACATAAAGCGAAAATATAGGAAGAGAGAGGGTCTCCCTGTCTAAGACCTCTTTCAGGCTTAATGTTTTTGGATGGATTGCCATTGATGAGAAAGGACAATTGGGGAGAAGTGATGCAAAACATGATCCATTGAATCCAATTGGGGGGAAAGCCATAAGCCTTTAGAACTCTCTCAATGAAACACCATTCAAGTCTATCATAAGCCTTACTCATATTGAGTTTGATAGCCATGATACCTCTCTTTCCTTTTCTTCTTTGGTTGATTTTGTGCATAATCTCATGTCCAATGAGGATGTTGTCCTGTATATGTCTACCTTTGATGAACCCATTTTGGTTAAATGAGATGATTGATGGGAGGATGAGTTTGATTCTGTTGACCATGATTTTGGTGATGATTTTGTAGCTGACATTACATAAACTGATTGGCCTGAAGTCGTTAACAGATGTGGGAATGTCAACTTTGGGGATGAGAGTGATGTAAGTGTGATTGATGGGAGAGGAGAAGGTTGATGATTTGAAAAAATTATGAACATGATCAATGATGTCTTTTCTACAGATTTCCCATGAAAATTGGTAGAATCCACTAGAGAATCCATCGGGGCCAGGGGCTTTTTGTTCAGGGATGCTGAAAAGTGTATTTCTGATTTCATTTTCAGTGATGGGAGAGTTAAGAATGTTAAGATGATCATCAGTGATCCTGTTTTTAATGGGATCAAGGTAGGACTCATCAAAGCTCGGTTTAGTTGAGGTAAAGATAGATTTGAAGTGTGAGATGAATGCAGCCTCAATCTGATTGGAATCTTCACAGCAGATGCCGTTATAGTTGATAAATCTGATTCTATTTCTGGCTCTTCTCTTCATGGTTGTTGTGTGATAGAATTTGGTATTTCTATCTCCCAATTGAACCCATTGAGTTCTAGATTTTTGGAGCCATTTTTGATCAATCTGATTGAGGGTGAGTCTAAGTGAGGCAAGGAGTTGGTTCTCTTTGATTTCCCAATGTGAATCTCTTAGATTAGTGGGGCATTTCATGTGATTGTCAATGTCCATCCTAATAAGAGATTCTTTTTTATGTAGGTCACCAATATGGGACCAATTCCATTTCTTGAGTTTCTGTTGGAGTAGTTGGAGTTTGGATGCAAGGAAGTATGAAGAGGATCCTTTGAATTGACAAGACCAAGATTGGTGAACTATGTGTAAGAATGATGGTTCAAGTAACCAGAATTTTTCAAATCTGAATGGTTTTTTGGTATTCGGTGAGGGGGGGGGTCTAGATGAAGAAGAATGGCACAATGGTCTGATTTTGTAACAGTTAGATGTTTAACAAAGGCTTCAGGAAAGATATTTATCCAGAGTGTGTTAGCCAAGTATCTATCAAGTACAGAATCGACTCTCTTTTTCCCCTTCTGTTTGTTACACCAGGTGTGTTTGTTCCCATGGGCTTGTAAAGGTACAAGGTTAGCATCAAAAGTGAAATTTTGAAAATTTTTAGTTCGATGCTGTTTAAGGGCTAAACCTCCAAGTTTATCATGTTCAAAAAGGTATGAGTTCCAGTCACCACATAAAAGCCATGCATTATCAACAAATTGTGCAAGATTGTGAAGTGTTAACCATTGGTATTTCCTAATGTTACTATAGGAACTCAAATAAATGAAAGTCATAGTCCATTGAATGGAGTTGTAAGATACATGAGTATGGATACACCAATCAGAGGACCATAAGACATGAACATTAACTGCAGTAGACCAACATAAGAGAAGACCTCCACTATTGTGAAGGGGGGGGGGGATAACAAAATGAGAATCAAAACCTAATCTCTTAGAGAAAGAGCTAGGACAAACAGTAGAACTTTTAATTTCAGATAAAAACACAATATGTGGCCTCAGTTTATGGATGTTCACTTTGATTTCTCTTTGTGCAGAGGGTTGGCCGAGCCCTCTGCAATTCAGGCAGTAGGTCATCATGGCTTCCTTGATGGCAATTGACGGTTTGCCATCGACACCTCAGATTCAGCAGTCTTTTGCTTCTTAAGGAGAAAATCAGGATGATTAGAACCTTCCCCAATTTCTTTGATGGTGCATTTTCTCTTATAGGGGGGGAGGGTAGATGTGTGGGGGGAAAGTGAGGACCACCCCTTTGAGTAAGAGTGATTGAGATTTTCAGCTAAGGTGATGTTGCTCTGTTGGCTGGATGGTGTTGTTTGAGAATTTTGATTTTGAACCTGTTGGATCATCCATTGGAAATGTTGAAAGAGTGGAGTGATGGGAGAGTGGCTGGTGCTTTGATTTACCAAGTGTTGTGGGTCATTTGGGGTAGCTAGAGATAGCTTTGTAATGGGTTGGGAGCTGGAATCAGTTGGAGGAGTAATTGTGGAATTCAAAATCAGTGGGGGATTCATCAGGCTGTTGGGCTCTATCCTTCAGTGGTTTAATGATGTTGATTGGGATGTGATCATCAACAGTTAGATACCTCGGGATTTCAAGGTTGAGTGAGTGAGCAATCCATAGGAAGGATTTCAGGATACAAAGTTGTCTGTCTTTAGTGTATGGAGCTTGGATGGGAGGGTTAGGGATACCATTTAGATCAGTAGGGTTAAAAGGAATTGATCCGAGGAATAGATCATCATAGATCCTACTGATGTCAACAAGTGAACTTGCTCTTCTAGCAGGTATGGCAGCTGTGGGGAGCCTGAGTTTCAATTTTCTGCAGCTCGGGTGGAAGAGATTGATTGGGTGAGCTCTTTTGTGTTCTTGTGTGGACAATCAATGCATTTATGGCCAATTCTGATGCAATTTGGGCAAATGTTGGATGGGAGATACTCAAAGCTGAAGTGGATGATCTGTTTTTTGTTTGGGGTAATTTCAAAGATGACAGAAGTGGTGAGATCAAGCATTAAAAGGATGGCTATGCGAGCGGCAGGGAGATTGTTTGAGGCAATGGGGCCTTCTGGATTTTCCAATTCAATAACATGACCAATAGTAGAGAAAAGATCAATAAGGATGTCAGGTTTGTGAAGGCTCCAATGGAGGTTGGTAATTTGGACCCACATGATTCCTAAGGAAAAGGTAGCAAGACTAGTAGGTATAGATTGGTTCCATGGTTGCATAAAGATAATATGGTTTTTGTAGTACCAAGGCTGAGAGAATAGAACAACATTCAGATCTCTAGCTCTGTCGAATTTGATGATGAATTTGTCATGAGCTCCTTCAACAAGATGGAAACCTTCGACTTTAACTGATTTGGATTTCCAGCCACCTTGAATCATCTTTTGAAGTTCGGAGTAGGTGATGTGGATGCCATCAGGGACCCAACCAATGATGGTATATTTGAGATCCTGCTTGATCTCTTCCAGCAACTGTGAGGACAGGGTAACCTTGCTAAAAGGGCGAACAGGGATGTCTATCTTAGCTGCAAAATCCGCAGCTAATCTCTCCGCAGAAGGATCATTGGGGAGGAAATGAAGATAATCAGTGTGGATAAGAGGGACAGAAGATGAAGAAGAAGATGGGTTGGACATGATATCCTTATCAACGAAGGATCTAACCACAGTTTTACTAACACGGAGAGTGTTGAAAATCAGATGTAGATATTCTAAGTGACAAGGATGACCGAACCATCTTCTCCAATAAATAGATGAGGTGAGATGAAGTGGGAGAATGAATGGAGACAAAGAGGGTGTCCAAGGAGAGATTAGTAGATAAACATTGAATTGGGCGGCTACATAAGGTAGCTGAACGCCGGCTGAGGCAGAGTTAGGGTTGCCGTCACAGAAGATGCAGGGTCGAAGGAGGGTGGGAGGGAAGAGGGGGGTAAGAATAAGTTCATGATGGCGCATACTCAGGTATCTTATCGAGCTCCACAGAAATGAAGTTGCAGAAAATAGTGATGATACAACCAAGAAAGCATGCATGCAAAGGGATCCAATGAAACAAAAAATCAAAACAAAAATGTGCAAATAAAGTAAATGTAAAGTGTGCCTGGGGAAAAGGGGATCTCGCTCTGACCTTGATTTATATTGGCTAACATAGATGAGATAGGTGATAATACCAAGATGTGCCAGAGGGTGATGGCTAAGCAGACGATGCAAGATCCGGCGGAATAAATGTGCAAGGCAGGTCCTCCTCAAAATCCAAGCATAACTCCCTTCAAATCGATAAATACACCGGGTAACGAAATTACTATCTTCGTTCTCGGGAACCCTCGCTAGGGAAAAATGCATCAGCTATAAAGCAATTCAACACCAAAACTGGGGAATATGTGCACAGTAAAGGAGCAAATCCTCCTCAAAAACAAGCATAACTCCTTTTATGTTTGACTAGTACAATATCTTATGTTATAATTAAACTGAAAAGTACTGTGTAAAATGCTATGGATAATTTATAAAAAGTACTGTGTAAAATGCTATGGATAATTTAGCATCTTATCAAGTAATCTTATATTCTAAATGTCTAATTCTCTTTTGAAGAAGTATGGTTAAAGTTTTTGAAAGTAATTGAAGGATGAGAATTGGTTGATAAAAAAATTTTAAAAAAAATGGAAAAAAGAGAAAAGATTGGTGACATCATCTGTGCTTGTTTAGAGGTTAATGAGAGAGAGAGGTTGAATTATTACACGCTTTTTTTCTTTCCACTACAAGTGTACCTATAAGGACATATGGTGCATGCTAATCTAGATGTTTATAAAGCTTTCTCAGATGGAGCATGAAGTGCTAAAAGCAAAAAAGGGGGTCGTGGTTGTACTCTCTGGGACGCAAATGATAGGTTTATTGCAGTCCAAGTGGTGCACTACAGGTTTCTCAGCCCTTGTAATGGAGTTAGAAGGGATCCAAGATGTCATGGCCCTAGCCAAATCCCTTCATATCAATATACTACATGTCTCCTCAGATTGCAAAACTGTTGTTGATGCCCTCAATGGCTACCCCTGCGCACTTGATTGGGTGGCTTTTAATATATTTTCTGAAATTCAAAAACTTTGTATAGAGTTTATGACTTTGATATTTAAGTTTGTAAATAGGTCTGATAACTTGTTTGCTGATTACATTGCAAAGGGTGTAAAAAACTTCAACTTACATTGTGTTTGGTGGCTGTCTCTACCCTTTTTCATGTTTGAAGACTTTAGTTTTAACCCCAACAAGTTATTCTTAGAGTTTTTTCAATGAAATTATCATTTATCTCTGGAAAAAAAAAGGACATACAAATCACGATAGTAGCTATGCAATATTCATGCCTTTGCATACATTAATTGAAATAAAGTTTGATGAGCGTGGTTCCCTTGGGAAAAGAGAACTTATAAGAGATACGGGTGAGATGTATTTTTTATTTGGAAGAGCGTGCTTTGCTTGTAAGAATAATACTCCTAAGAGAGAAGGGATGCGTTGTTTAGATATAATGCATATATGCTATCTAAGCTAAGATAAATGATTTTGTACATTCAAGCTCTCTCTCTTTTATTTACTCAAAGAATTATTATTGCCAGGTAGTTTAGCTAAATTGCAACATTGTACCCTATATTTTTAAGTTACTTAACGACCTTAAACTTTATTTGCTTTTTCTATTGCCTTCTTTTGTTAAGAATAATTCGCTAACTAAATGCATGCAAAATCTCTTAAAATGCCCAAAATACTCCTGAGTGGTAGTTAGCATTGATTTAATTACTTTACTTCGTAAAATAATAGGTAGAAGATTTACCTCTATGATTTTCCCCCAAAATGAAGTTGGCACCAGAGTTTTAAGCTTTACATGACTCAACAATGAGGGCAAGGTGAATAGGCCTATTGCATTATTAATGCTTGAGTTTTTTTCCCTTGATAGGACCATTAATACTTGAATTTAAAGTAAGTGTTAAAACATTCACCTAACACCATTTGAAGTGAAGGGTAGTAGTAAGTTAATAAAGTACTAGGTATGATATGTAATTTCACTATAATATGCAACCTGGCCCTTTTCCCTTGCTCCCTCTACATTTTCTCCATGGTGGCTGGCAAAGAAAAATATGATACAACATAACAAGAGTTTCACCTGATACATCTCCTTATAGATCCTAGATCATATAGACATCAATATCAGAATAACAGCAAATAAGGCAAGCATAGAAAAGCAATGTCAAAGTAGGCATTAAAAAAAGGCTACATGTACACTTCGGTTATGAGAACTGCAGACAATGCAAGAGGATGGAGATAACTAATCAATGAATGAAACAACAAACTCAAATGCACATACGAACTCAGCAAATAAGAAATTTTGACCACACAATGCCATTAGTAACTAAATTTGAACCCAATTAGGAACTGAATTTAATAAATCCCTAAATTTGTCTCTTATCTTTTCTTTAGACTCAGTTAGAAATTTATTAACTTCAATTCCTAATTGGGTTCTAATTCTGACCCTTGGATAATTAATTTTCACTTATCGCAATCCTATATAGGAATTACAGGGAATTGCAGCGGTAGGAATTGTAGAGGATATGAACCCGAAAAGCACATTGTTCTCCCTAACAGGAAGGTGAGCCAGGGGCTTGGACACCCAAACTAACGAAAAGAAATTATAAAAAGAAAGAAACCCAGTCAATTGATATGGTTTAATGAATTGGACTATATGAATATTATAATTAGGCCAAGGACTAGATACCCATGTTAACCTCACCCCATGCGACATCCATTGAATTTTGTTAAATTGTCATGGAGAAGTTGAGAGCTTGATTTCAAGCAAGAGTACAGAGAAGTAGAAGCATCCAGGAAACAGGTGAAGCCAAATTGACCTAAAATGGATATGACTTGCTCAAGTCGATTCTTATTCATTCTTTAATTTTTATTTTTTTGGCAAATACAGATTCTTCTTCATTCACCCACATAAGCTTAAAATAAAAATCGAAGAACATAAACCCACTAAGTAATTTACGTACAAATGGTAAAACTGAACATCCATTCAAACAGTAATAGCACTGGACTATTAGGGAAGTGGGATAGCCACGTGTACATATAGTATTATATATATGGAGATGTTTATCATCTCATCTCAAGTCAAGTAATACAAAACTCATTTTGTCTTTATGGTATCAGAGCCTTCACGTGTCTACCCTGTCCTTTCCACTTTCAATTTTCTTCACGTGTTGTCTTTTCAACTTTCTTGATTTTTCATTTCTTTTTTGCTTAGAAAGCTCTGTTCGCCGATGCTCTGTTCTTGAGCTTCCATGGCTACCTCGGTTTGGGAAGTGGTTAAATCCTCCGCTGATAATTGATTTCGTTGCCTTTTCTCTTCTTGAAGGTTTTCTTAGAGTAGCGTCTTCCTCAGATCACTGTTTTCGCCGACTGATCTGTTCTTGACGATTTGGCGATCTGTTCTTGAAGCTTTCATGGCTGGATCTGATTCCTCCTCTGCAACAGCTTTGGCTTTTCCTGTTTCTGCTCTTCCTTTGTTCCCTTATCCAACTAATCTGAATGTTACAAACTTTGTAACCCTCCGTTTAACGTCTGAGAATTATCTTTTGTGGCAAACTCAATTTTTGTCTTTGGTTGAGAGTCAAGATCTGTTGGAATTTCTTACCGGAGACCCGCTCGTCTCCGCAAAATTTATCAGATCTGATATTGGTGTTGAAACTCCTAATCCGATTTATCATTCTTGGTTGAAAACCGATCGGTTAGTGAAAGCTTGGCTTACTGGCACTCTTTCAGAAGGTGTTCTAGGGCTTGCATATGGCGTTCAATCCTCTGCCGATTTGTGGCGTATCTTATCTGATGCTTTTTCTCAATCTTCTGAAGCACGAGAGTTTGAATTGTTGTCTCGGTTGCATTTTATGAAGATGAAAGAGACACAATCTTTGAGTGATTTCTTGCTCCTGTTTAAAACTCTATGTAACCAGCTTGCAGCAATTGGCAAACCGATTGAAGATTCAAGAAAAGTATTTCTACTTCTCAATAATTTGGGATCTGCTTATGATAGTTTTGCAACGACGATGTTGAAGCCATCAGTTTCGTCCTATAATGATTTAATCCCGTTGCTGCATAGTCATGATCTGAGAAACAGAGGTAATTCGTTTGTTTCACCTACTCCGAATCATGCATTTTTTGGATCTCAAACTGGTAGTCAAGGTGATCGTACTGGTTATCGTAGTGGTCGGTATGGTTCTTATCGTCAGAATCGCTATCGTGGTGGTCGGAGTGGATCCTTTTCGTCACAGAATCGTGGTTTTGTTCCTTCTGCTAGAGCATCTGGTTCTGTGAATACTTTTCAAGACAACAAAGAGAATAATTCTTTTGGTTTTCCTTCTACATCATCTCTGCGTTGTCAGATTTGCAAGAAAATTGGCCATGATGCTTTGAAATGCTGGGGACGCTATGATCATCGTTATCAGTCTGTTGAGATTCCAAAAGCCTTGGCTGCAATTCAGCTTAATTCTTCTTCTTCAACTTGTTGTCAGATTTGTAAGAAAATGGGACATGATGCTTAAACTTGCTGGGGTAGATTTGATCATAGTTATCAGTCTGAAGCAATTCCGAAAGCCTTGGCTACGATTCAACTTCATTCTTCTTCTGGTTGGCTTCCTGATTCAGGGGGCTTCGATCATATTACAGATTCTCCAGGTAATCTTTCTACTGTTGTTCCCTTTAAAGGATCTTCTTCATTGATGATTGGTAATGGTGATTATTTACGCATCACTCATGTTGGTTCTGGGATCATATCTAATGGTAGTCGTTCTCTTCCAATTAAGGATGTTCTTGTGGTGCCTTCAATCAAACGAAATTTGATATCCGTTTCTAAACTTACTTCTGATCTTGGTTGTGTTCTGGAGTTCACTAACAGTGGTTTTCTTGTTAAGGATCACACCAAGCAAATGGTTCTGGCATCGGGGACTAAGAAGGATGGATTGTATGTGTTTGATTTGAACATTGATAGTTCTGGTAGTGTTGCCAATGTTGGTTCTAGTTCAGCTTTATTTTCTTCTAGGCAAACTACTGCTTCTGAGAGGATTTGGCACTTGAGACTGGGTCATCCTTATTCTGCTATTACTTGTTTTTTGCATTCTCATGGTTTAATTCAATTTGGTTGTAAGTCAAAGACTGGGACTGTTGATAATGTTTGTGATAGTTGCCAATTTAGTAAAAGCACACACCTACCTTACAATTCTTCCTTCACACGCGCTCGTGCTCCTTTGGAACGAATTCACTGTGATTTGTGGGGGAAATCTCCAGTTGTGAGTGTGCAGAAATTCAAGTACTATGCGTTATTTGTGGATGATTATTCACGTTTTACTTGGCTTTATCCACTTAGAAAAAAGTCAAATTTCTATCATGTTTTTCTGCGTTTTCAGTCTCTTGTAGAGCGGCAGTTTGACTCTAAAATCAAGATTTTTCAAAGTGATGGTGGTGGTGAATTTGGGCTTACTGCGTTTCAGTCTCACTTAGCTTCCCAGGGTATTCTTCATCATATGTCCTATCCTAAAACTCCGGCTCAAAACAGTGTTGTTGAAAGGAAACATAGACATCTTGTAGAGCTTGGGTTAGCTCTCTTATATCATGCCTCGGTTCCTATGTGTTATTTGGTAGAGGCTTTTCTTACATCCGTTTGTCTCATCAATTGTCTTCCATCCAAGGTTTTACAAATGGATACTCCTCTCCATCTTTTGTTCCATCAAGATCCCCAATATCATACACTTCGAGTTTTTGGTCCGGCGTGCTTTCCATGTTTTCGTGCTTATAACTCTAATAAATTTGAACCTCGCTCATTGGCATGTGTTTTTATGGGTTATAGTGATCGTCACAAGGGTTATCGTTGTTTGCATATCTCCACTGGTCGCGTTTATATCTCCAGGGATGTCATATTTGATGAGAATGTTTTTCCCTTTAAGGGTACTGTTGTGTCTTCTTCTTTGGGTACTTCTTGTACATTTGAAGGTTGGACTGCTTATGCTGAGTCTGCATTCTCTTCTCTTGATAAGCGTGATACACAGTTAGCTCCTAGTTGTGTTTCATGTGGAGTCTTGCCAGTGAGACCTTGGTTTTCTGATCCTACAACTTCTGGACCTCATGTTATGTTACCTGGAACTTCAAGTGGTTCTGACACTGCTATTTTGTCCTCAAATACTTTGGATCAAAACGTGCTTGTGGCTGCCCCTTATTTGGGTTCAGATCATGTAGATTCAGGACATTTGATTCGTTCTTCTTCATTAGACACCCATTGCCCACCTTCCATTTTAGAATCTTCACCCATTTTAAACTCCATAGGCCCAATTGGATGTTTATCTAATGAGTTACAGCCCACTCCACTTCCAGCCCATAATAACCCATCTGAAATGGGACTCTCTAGTGAGTTACAGCCCACTGCACCTCAGGCCCATGATAAAATTGTTGAAATGGGTTTGGTTTCTTCATCTTTCCAGGCTACTGATTGTAGTTTATCTACTCCATCTACAAACTCCATGCATAATATGGTTACCCGTGCTCAACTTGGTGTTCGCAAACCTAATCCCAAGTATGCGTTACATGTTGATTTTGTTTGTTCTGAGCCTAAGACAGTGAAGTCTGCTTTAGCTCATCCTGGCTGGAATGTTGCAATGAAAGACGAAATGGCTACCCTTGCTACTAATCATACTTGGACTTTAGTTCCTTTTTCATCTGAGATGAACGTTGTTGGTTGCAAATGGGTTTTCAAGACAAAATTGCAAGCTGATGGCAGTTTAGAACGTCTTAAAGCTCGTCTTGTTGCTCGTGGCTACAATCAACAGGAGGGTATTGATTTTCTTTAGACGTTTAGTCCAGTTGTTAAACCTGGCTCTATTCGTTTGGTTTTAAGCATTGCTACTATGCTAAAATGGCCACTACGTCAATTGGATGTTAAGAACGCGTTTCTTCATGGTTTTTTGTCCACTCCGGTGTTTATGAGCCAACCTCCTGGTTTTGTGGATTCAACGCGGCCTAATGATGTTTGTCAATTACACAGATCTCTTTATGGCCTTAAACAAGCACCCCGGGCTTGGTATGATCGGTTTAGTGGTTTTCTTCTGGATTTTGGGTTTGAGAGTAGTTTCTTTGATAGCTCTATGTTTGTTTATCGCCAAGACGGGAAGACTTTGATCTTGTTGCTTTATGTTGATGACATTGTTCTTACTGGCAATGATGAGCTTTTCTTAAGTTCCTTTATCACTACTTTGGGTCATACTTTTGCCATGACGGATTTGGGCTCTTTACATTACTTTCTTGGGATAGAAGTTACTCAAACTAGTTCTGGTTTGCTTTTATCCCAAGCCAAGTATGCGGCTGATTTGCTCGTCGTGCTAGTATGCTTGATGCAAAGCCTGTGATGACTCCTATGGTATCTCATCCAGCTGTGATGTCAGATGCTTCACCTTTTCATGATGTTACTTTGTTTCGAAATATAGTTGGGGGTCTCCAATACTTGACTATGACTTGTCCCGATCTTTCTTTTGCGGTGAATACAGTTTGTCAATCTATGCATGCACCGACAGCTCTTGATTTCTCTTCTGTCAAGCGTCTCCTTCGTTATGTAAAGGGTACTTTGGATTGTGGTTTGTGTCTTCATCAGGCTAGCTCTTTTCAGTTATATGGTTTCTCTGATGCTGACTGGGCGGGATGTCCTACTACTCGGCGTTCTACTACTGGCTTTTGCACTTTTCTTGGGGCAAATTGTATTTCTTGGAGTGCTAAGAAGCAACCTACCGTTTCTCGTTCTAGTACGGAAGTAGAGTATCGAGCCATGGCTTCTACTACTGCTGAGTTAACTTGGTTGAGTTTTTTTCTTCATGATATCGGCATTCCACAACCTCATCCGACCATTCTCACTACTGTGATAATATGAGTGCTCTTCACATGACTGTGAATCTGGTATTTCATGGGCGTACCAAGCATATTGAATTGGATTACCATTTTGTACGGGAAAAGGTTGCTTTGGGACATTTGGTTACACGTTATGTGGCTTCTCATCAGCAGCTTGCTGATATTTTTACAAAACCCCTTTCCCCTAAGGATTTTCATATCTTATGTACCAAACTTGGCCTTGTTCGCCGGCCATGTTTGAGGGAGGGTATTAGGGAAGTGGGATAGCCACGTGTACATATAGTATTATATATATGGAGATGTTTATCATCTCATCTCAAGTCAAGTAATACAAAACTCATTTTGTCTTTTGGGGGGGGGGGGGGGGGGGGGAAGCTCCTCACCAACAAAAAAAAACCAAAACCAATAAGTAAAAAAAATTCTCCCCGATATACCGGGTACACACCGGGAAAGAGGGGGGGGGGGGGGGGGGGAGGGGGGGGGGGGCGCGCCACCAAACCATAAACAGAAAAAAAAAAAAAAAAATACCCCCTTAAAATTTTTTTTTTTATTTTTAAAAAAAAAATGGGAAAATGTTTAAGGGTGGTTGGAGGAAGGAAAACGGAAAAAAAAAGGGGGGTGAGGGGAAGGCGATAAAAACACAAAACAAAAACCCAACGAAAAGTATGAAATAAGAGAACAAGTGTCACAACTCCCAACCAGACTGCTTAACAAACTGATAATACTCTTATAATCACAACAATGTCACTCTGATCAGGTATTATAGGAATTATTGATGCAAAATAAGCCAATAACAAAGATGTGATTATAACCCATATGCTTACCATCAATATCCACCCAAAACATTTCCGCTTTAATGGTAATCCACTTATCAGCAGAAGAGTTATACTCATAGAGCCAACCAGAGATACAGTGTTGGAGATTAAGAACACTTTGTAGTAGAAGGGATAACCATTATTAGGTTCGTTCTTTGGCGGACTTAGTACTCCTTGGAAAGCCATAGTAGCAATTACAGTTGACACCACCATTAATGAATTTGTTTTCCCCTCTAACCACTTTCCTTCCTCAGGATCAACAGATTGCATTTGCATCTCCCTACTTATGCTACTGCTTGTACTCCCACTTGTTTTTGGCATAGCTGACAATATAAGATCACTAGATTTTAATGCTCCTGCAGCTCTTAAGGAGTCTCCAATATCCAAGTCATTCATGTCTCGCGGAGACTGCTAAGATGTCCAAAGCTGTATGACCAAAATTATTTATTGCATTTATCTCTACTCCATTTTTTTCCACTAACAACTTGATAACCTGTAAAGCATACTAGCAAAAGTCTTAGACAATTATGTGTGAAAAAATTTTGGATTGAGGAACCGTGGTTAAATTTATTCGTACCTCTGTGTGTTTCTTAGCTGTAGCAAGATGCAAAACAGTGTTGCCGTCATCGTCTTTGGAATTGAGGAGTTGTTGCTGGTCACTTGCTGCTGCTTCCAACAATAATTTAAGTGCCTCCAAACGGCTGTATTTCACACAGAGGTGTAGGACGCTTTCTCCTCTATCAAGCCTGACATGAATCACTTCAGGTCGAGCTTGAATCAACTCCTTCATGACATCCATCTGGCCTTTGATTGCTGCAAGATGAAGTGGGGTCCTCCGTTTTCGATCAGTAAAACAACACACACTTGGGTTGATACTCAACAGCTCTTTTACCATTTCAAGGTTTCCTTTTGCTGAAGCCAAGTGAAGGGGTGAGGAACTTTCTGAATCTAGCTCGGTTGCAAGTTCCGGTTTACGTCTCAAAATCTCCCTGGCAAATTCAACATGGCCTAACATTGCAGCTATGTGGAGTGGAGTCTCATTGAAGCAAGAGATGATAACTCTGTCAAGTATGAGCTCGTCTTCCTCAATGAGTTGAATCAGAGAAGATATACTTCCACTCAAGGAAGCTTCATAGAGTTGTTTTATCATTCCCTCTCGGTCACCTCTTCCCTCTTCTCCACTCCTCATGGATCCTTTCTCCTTTGTGAATCTTGGCGGGGCGGGTTAGTTCACTCAGTCTTAGACTTGCCAGTAGAAGGCAGGTCGAATAAGCCGTTGTATGGTTGAGACTTGAGAGTATCTAAACCCAAGAGGTTTTGCCCAAACAAAAAAAAAACAAAAAATCTCTGCCACAGCACAAGTTTTCACTAGTAAGTGATGATAGAATGTATGTTACTCAGTGTTGAATGGATTTTTATTTGCGGCAGCAGTTGCTGGCTGCTGCCGAGGATGGAGATTTTGTCACGTCCACAAAAGGCAATCGAACGGTGTAGGATCAAAAGGTAGGGTTTTAACTGTAAATATAACCTTTTGTTTTTACATTGAAGAGTTTTCAAAGTTTACAAATTTACAAAACGGGCCCTCACTAATCCGACTATCGGCTTTGACCACTTTTCTCGTTTCGCCCTAGCTAATCAACGATTCTCCGGCAGTAAACAATAACTCTTGATGCAGCTTTACTTTCTATCGATGAGGTGGACCTGGAGCGGCTTGATGTCTTCGATTCTTAGTTCATTCACTCACCCGAATCGACTCATTATTTGAAGCCCTATTATTTTCATTCGATCTTCAAGAAGAACACAGAACATTTACAGCAGCAGGAGTAGATGTTATGAGACTTGCAGCAATAGGAAATTCCTCGTGAATGCCTTTGAATTTCGGGTCTATTTGATTCTTCCTTGTTCATCTCAGTTTTCTTGCATATTCAAAGAAAAACTGTCGATATTTCCTTGTTTTATATTGAAGAGAAAAGTGAAAACCCTTTTGTTGGTTTAGTTACAGATGTAAGATGAAAGTGAGTTCATTAATGTCAGTTATTCTTTTGATGCAAGTCTTTCATGACCTGGATATAAATTTATTTTTTCTGTCTCTTGGAGAATGGAGAATCTTCACTGAACATGAAAATTTTGGCTTCTTGCTTTCAACGTTTTCAATTATCTGCCCTAGGAGTGATAGCTCAGACAAAGTTCCTCATGGATAACTTTCCTAAACAGCCACTTCCTCATTATCCAAGTGACAGAGTTCGTTGACGACATCTTCATCAGAAGCACCGTTAACTATGTTGTCATCGACAAAACTTCGGTTTGGAACTTCGTCAATACCTTCGCTGAGGTTTGCAGACAAGTAGAAAAAATCTCAAGGTCACCGGATTTCCACCTGGAGAATCGTTGATTCCTGAATAATCGAAGCCAAGACTTGCTACTCTCCAGCTAGGGCGAAACGAGGAAAGGGATCAGAGTCGGATTGAGTGAGGAGCTCGTTTTGTAAATTTGTAAACTTTTAAAACTCTTCAATGTAAAAACTAAAGGTTATATTTACAGTTAAAACCCACCTTTTGATCCTACACCGTTCGATTGTCTTTTGTAGACGTGGCAAAATCCCCATCGTCGGCAGCAGCCAGCAGCTGCTGCCGCAAATAAAAATCCGTGTTGAATGTTAGTTGCGCTCTGCATAATGCCCTTTCACACCGCACTTAGTCAAGTCGTCCAAACCACAGACAAAAGAAAAGAAAAGAAAAGAAAAGCAATGAATCTTTCCAACTTTTCACACGGCATGCACTTAGTCAAGCCGTTCAAACCACGCAAAACAGCTGCGAATCATTTCCATGGTTTATACCCAAGCAATTACCCAAAAAAAAAAACCAAGCAAGTTCTCTAATTCTTGACTTTTTGAAGCTCTAGGTACCCCCAATGCAGATGACCTCTCTATTGGGGGTAATTTGGTAATTGTATCTTTAAGTCATGAACCGAACCGATTGGGTTCATATAGTTCATAGCCTTTGTATATGAGAGGGCTGGGTTGGTTCAGGCGCATGTGTGCAATTCATTTTTCTGTTCTTCGAGGGTTTCTATTCTACGCTTCTTGGAGCTTTCTTGAAGGTCTCATGGCTGCCATATTCAAACCTCTGGCAACTCGATTTCCAAAGGAGTTTGATGGAGAATGTTTAGGGCTTTTGAGCAGTGGAAGAGGACGATCACTCGATGGTATTTTGGGGGCCTATTGTTACCTGTACCAGGTGTTATCGTGAACTTCTCCTTTCTTCTTCTTATCTGTAACATCCCTGATTTAGTGTAGTTGGATTCAATCCTGAATCCCGGAGAGTAGGCATATTGCCGAACTCCGTAATCATCTCTTTCTCTTTCAATGTTTGATGACCCTTGCATGTTTCGGTCCATATAGTTCTTAGGGCATGAGGTATTAACGATCACAGATTGGTATTAGAGCCTTCTGGTTCATGTTCTCTGCTTCATTTAGGTTTTGTTTAAACATCTAAATCCTAAATTGATGGTGTGCTCATATGGTTTACGGTTGTCTCAGTTTACAATTTCAGATTCTTTGATTTCTTTCGCTGCCTACCTCTGTTATATGACTCTAGGTATTTGATTCTCATAGATTCTATACAATTTTGTCATATATGCCATCCTTATGAAATTATTTGATTTCATATGTTATGTATATGTTATGTATATGATTTGGTTCTATGAAAAACCCTGTTAATGTGTTTCCTATGATCTTGGTATATTCTGTAAATGTGTTTGTAAATTGTTGGGTGACAATCTAGTATGAGTAGGTTGATTCTGATATGTTTAGTGCTTAATTGATCACATTAATTCTTGCTTTTCTGATTATACTAGCTGCTGTCCTAATTTTCTTGTTAATATTGATACAATACTTGGTCTGTATTGATCTGCTGTGTTAACATTTGTTAATAAGGCTGCTGAAATTGTATAAAGTGAGCTTATGGTTTTGTGATTAATTAATATTTGATTATTTAACTCTTGGTTAGAATAATCTTTTATTTTTCAGAATTATTTATCAGTATTGTGAATATTTATTATTGTATATACTGATTGTTGTATGGTACCGGCTTCAAAGTGGAGCCAGGCAAGGGGTTTAGTCTACCAGGGGAGGACACTCCTCCCAGTGTGGTCAGTGTGGGGTTACCACAGGCTCGAGTAGAGCAGTAGGTCTAGGGGAAAATCCTAGTTACCTAGGTTTGGATACTCCTATGGGGGGGGTTCCAAGGTAGATATAGAGAAGTTTGATGGCACAGGGGATTTTGGGATTTGGAAGAGGAAGGTTCGAGCCTTAATGGCTCAGCAAAAGCTCCTAAGATCAATAGATGACCCAGTTGCTTTCTTTGAAAGTATTGACCCAGTCTTGAGGACTGAAGTGATGGAGAATGCAATTGGTTGCATGCTCTGGAACATCACTGATGGGGTTGTCAGGTGTCTTGATGATGATGACAATACTCCTATTAAAGTTTGGAATAAGCTTGAACAGATCTATCAGAAAAAGAACTAGGTAATAAAATTTATTTGAAGGAGAGGTTGTATGGGTTTAAGATGGACCCTACAATCAGCCTTGACAAGAACCTAGATATGTTTAAGAAGTTGATTCAAGACTTAGTCAATACAGGGGAGAAGACTAAATTGGAAAACCAGGACTTGTCTATTATCCTATTGAATTCACTTCATAATGATTATATTGTTGTTAAGAACTCAATCAAGTATGCTTGTCAAAACATTTCCCTAGAACAACTGATTGGTGCCTTAAAGAATAGGGAGTCTGAACTATTGGCTTCTGGTAAGACTAAGGGCAATGGGGAAAATCTGTTTGTTAAGGGCAAGGGCTCTTACAAACAAGGGAGACCCAAAGGGAAGGGAAAAGTATTTGAAAATCATGAGAATAACAATAAGAATAATAATGGGAACAACAAGTCTGATGCAAACCTCAAAAGATGCTTCTTTTGCAAGAAAGTAGGACACTTTAAGAAAAATTGCTTTGCATATAAGAGGAAAATGAAGGAATTGGAGACTTCCCATTCTGATATGCCTGGACCCAAGAATGGTCAAGCCAATGTCTATGAAGACATCAATGAGGTGCTTACCATATCTGAGGTTAGTAGGCAAGAATGATGGATTTTAGATTCAGGTTGTACTTATCACATGTGTCCACACATGCACTGATTTACACATTTGTCTGAGTTAAATAATGCCAAAGTTATGATGGGAAATGATGATTTATGTGATGTAGTTGGTATTGGTTCTGTTGAATTGATGAATCACAATAAATCTATTTTCACTTTACATGATGTTAGATACATACCTGACTTGAAGAGAAACTTGATTTCAATTAGTAGCCTTGATAATGCTAGGTTTGTAACTTGTATCTCTGGGGGTATTCTTTCTGTATCTAAGGGATCTCATGTATGTTTAAAGGGCATTTCTCAGTCTGGTTTGTATGTTTTTTATGGTAGTACATTCCTAAATGATATCTCCAATATTTGTTGTTTGTCAAGTGAGTCAACTATCACTAGTGTGTGGCATGCTAGGCTAGGACACATAAGTAATAAAGGGATGTAAACTCTAAGTAAACAAGGCCTGTTTGGCAAGGATGTAATTGAAAACTTAGAGTTTTGTGAGTCATGTGTCCTAGGTAAGCAACACAGGTTAAGCTTTGGAGCTGGGTCTCACTTATCTGGGGCTATATTAGAATATGTACATGCAGATTTGTGGGGACCTGCCTCAATCTTGTCTTATGGTAGAAACTCTTATTTCTTATCTCTTGTTGATGACTACTCTAGGAAAGTGTGGATCTTCTTATTGAAGACCAAGGATGAAACTTTTGAAAAGTTCAAGTATTGAGTTGCTTTGGTAGAAAACTTGAGTGAAAAGAAAGTTAAAACATTAAGGACTGACAATGGATTAGAATTTGTTAATGAAATGTTTAATGGATTTTGTAATGACAAAGGGATTCAAAGGCATAGGACTATTAAATATACCCCTCAGCAAAATGGCATTGCTGAAAGAATGAATAGGACAATATTAAACAAGACTAGATGTATGCTCATCAGTTCAGGGGTGCCCAAGGGTTTCTGGGGTGAAGCTGTTACAACAGCTGTTCACCTAATCAATAGGAGTCCTTACCTTATGGTTTAAAACCCCTGAGGAAATGTGGTGGGGGGAAACCCCCCAGTCTTGGCTACCTTAGGGTATTTGGGTGTGAATCCTTTGCTCACCAGAGCATTGGTAAATTAGAACTCAGGAGTAAAAAGAGCATCTTTCTAGGGTATCCTGAGGCGGTAAAAGGCTATAAGCTATGGGATAGGACTGTGCCTGGTGTTAAGACCTTTGTTAGTAGGGATGTTCTCTTTAGGGAGAGTGTGTTCCCTTGTCTTTCCATTGACAATACCAATTTGAATCTACTTGATCAAAGAATAACTGACTTCACTCAATTTGATTTAGGGCAGGCTGATGTTTCCTTAAGTCCTGCTCAGACTCTTGATTCTAGTATACCTGAAGAACCCTTGACTTCCCCTCAACCTAGCTCTGGTGATAAAGAGTCTGAGGTTGTAGTTTCTGAGATTGAGAATGGGCCATTGCCCTCTCCTGAGACTTCCACTGGAGAGGTGGAAGAAGTTCCTGATCTGAGTAGTTACCAACTGGCAAGGGATAGAGTTAGGAGAGTGGTTAGGCCACCTAGAAGGTATTTAGCCAACTTTGCTCATGAGACTGATATTTCTGTCTCTGATATCGGGTTAGATGAACCTAGTTCCTACGAAGAAGCTTTGGGTTCCAAAGATAAAGATTTATGGGTTCAAGCCATTAATGATGAATTAGATTCATTAAATAAGAACCAGGTTTGGGAACTAGTTAAGAAGCCAAAGGATCAAAGGTTATTACCTTGTAAGTGGATATTTAAAATCAAGGATGATGGAGTTGATAATTCCAAAAGATATAAGGCCAGACTTATTGCAAAAGGTTTTGTTCAAAGAGAAGGGGTGGATTATAATGAAATTTTCTCTCCGGTTGCCAAGTAGAAGACTATAAGATTGTTGTTGTCCCTTGTTGCTCAGAACAAAATGACTATAGAGAAATTGGATGTGAAAACTGCATTTCTTCATGGCAATTTAGAAGAAAGGATATATATGAAACTACCTTTAAGCATCTCGGCAGCTGGAGAGGAATCACAAGCTTGCTTGTTGAAGAAATCTCTCTATGGACTTAAATAGGCTCCTAAGCAATGGAACAAACGTTTTGACTCATTTGTGTTGAGTGTAGGGTTTAAGAAAAGTGTTTATGGCAGTTGCCTATATTTTCTCATTTCAGATTCTATTGTGTTGTATCTAATACTTTATGTTGATGATATATTGATTGCTTGTGTTGATTCTAATATTATTCAAGATGTTAAGGACAAGCTGAAATCTGAATTTGAGATGAAAGAACTTGGGACAGCCAAGAAAATTCTAGGGATTGAGATTTATAGGGATAAGGGGGAGGATGTTATGTTCATTAGTCAAAGTTTATACTTGTTGAAGGTTCTTAAGAAGTTTAATATGTTAACTTGTAAACATGTGAATGTTCCTTTGGCTGCACACTTTAAAGTTTCTAATGATCATTGTCCTAAGAATAACTTTGAAAAGAATGAAATGTCAAAGATCCCTTATTCTAGTCTTTTAGGTTCTCTTATGTATCTCATGATATGTACCAGACCTGATATTGCTCATGTTGTTAGTATACTGAGTAGGTTTATGTCTAATCCTGGTAAAGAACATTGGCTTGCTCTCAAGTGGCTCTTAAGGTATTTGAGAGGTACTGTTCATAAAGGTTTAGTGTTCAAGTCCACACCTGGTGATCTTATTCTTGAAGGATATACTTGACACGATTATGCTAGTAATATAGATAACAGGAAATCATTATCTTCTTATTTCTTTATGTTATCTGGTAATTGCATCAGTTGGAAGGTGCAACAACAGCCTATACTTGCTTTGTCCACTACAGATGCTGAGCTTGTTGCTGCATCTGAATGTGTTAAAGAAAGTATATGGTTGAATGGTTTGTTGTGTGAACTTGGTATTTTAAAGATTAAACCTGTTGTCTTTATTGATAACCAGAGTGCTATCTTTTTATGTAAGAATCATGTTTATCATGACAGAACCAAACATATAGACATTAAATACTTCTTTCTCAGGGATAAGATAACTGATGGTTCACTTTTAATTGAAAAGGTAAGTACTGAGCATAATCCTGCAGACTGTGGTACTAAGTCATTGCCTCTTTCTAAATTTCTACATTGTCTTGATTTGTTGGGAATTGGTGATGTTGTCTCTTAATACATATGTTCTGTAGTTTTGAGTTGTATATTACTTGTTTTAGATTGTAGTGTGTGTCTTGTTGTTATTTGATTGTTTATCAGGTTTTGCATTTGTTGCAGTTTTATGGCAGATGCTGCCCAAATTTTTTATAACTCTTTCTCTGTTTGTCTCAGTTATTAGATATTTGCCTGGTGTGTGCATGTGTGCTCTTCATAGTTATATGAGTGAGTTGTGAGTTATGAGTTATGATTAGGGTTTCTCTACCTGGTGCAGTTTGTTGCATGGTGTATCTACATGGAGTCCTTAGTGTTGCATAGCTAGTATATGTCTAGGTATTTTGCATATTTATTATTTGCTTTGTACTGTGGTCTCTTTTGTTTTGTGTGTGCAGGTACACTTAGATGATGATGTTTGCAATCCAGCTCACTATAGTCATTTTGGATGTACAGATTAAGGGGGAGATTGTTGGGGGGTAATCTGGTAATTGTATATTTAAGTCATGAACCGAACCGGTTGGGTTCATATGGTTCATAGCCTTTGTATATGAGAGGTCTGGGTTGGTTCAGGCGCATGTGTGCAATTCATTTTTCTGTTCTTCGAGTGTTTCTGTTCTACGCTTCTTGGAGCTTTCTTGAAGGTCTCATGGCTGCCATATTCGAACCTCTGGCAACTCGATTTCCAAAGGAGTTTGATGGAGAATGTTTAGGGCTTTTGATCAGTGGAAGAGGACGATCACTCGATGGTATTTTGGGGGCCTATTGTTACCTGTACCAGGTGTTATCGTGAACTTCTCCTTTCTTCTTCTTATCTGTAACATCCCTGATTTAGTGTAGTTGGATTCAATCCTGAATCCCAGAGAGTAGGCATATTGCCGAACTCCGTAATCATCTCTTTCTCTTTCAATGTTTGATGACCCTTGCATGTTTCGGTCCATATAGTTCTTAGGGCATGAGGTATTAACGATCACACTCTCTAGACGCTACTGGAAGATCCAACACCTGTTAGAGGTCTTGATCCACTAGACCATAGACGTGAAAGACATGAACACCTAACCTGGTAGTGCCTTCAAGACATTGTGAGCCTAACAAAATGTTTCAAAGGACCATTTTTCGTTGAGTTGGGAATGAGATGTGTCAAGACTGTCAGTGTCTAACTACCCTTTCTCCAACTAAATGGAGCCAACTCCACTCAGAAGTCAAGTTTGAACTGTAATTTGTTGAAAACTCGAATTAAGATCGAAACCCAAATTTCAAGTGTTTCCAACACAAGCTGGACATTGATTTGAGCAGGGCAGCATGAACCTCCATTCGGGTTGGGGTGAAAAGACTGGAACCTACAGGTATAGATACATTCATGAAGCCCTCCAGTGCGCGCCCTGCGATCAAGTTGGAACTAGATATAAAGTGAGAAACAACTACTACACTTTTTGAGCAAGGAATACAAGCAAATGGTCAATTGCAATGTCACTTCCAGTTCAATACTGCATCTCTGAGTTTTGTCCTGCCATTATTTACTCCTTGCACATTTTATACTAAAAACACAGGTAACCAAAGAGATGAAAAGCCTCAATAGAGTGACTAAATTATTATTAGCTTTATGTGAAATCTACTCCCTCCTTTTCTGGGCTTGAAATACTACAACAAAAAATCAAGCGAGACTTTAATTATTAACTCATTGTTTCAAATAGAACTCTCAACCGGATGTTTTCTCATTTGTATGAACTTCAGGGACTGGAAATGGAACTGTGGATATTTGCTGGAGTCCTGACAACATACAGTCTTAAAAATCCAGTGACCTCTATAAAAGGCCCAGGAAAGGTAAATATAAGCAGCAAAATAACAGAGGAAGTATACAAATAATTCGCTACAAAAGATAGCTAAAGGGCTTAGTTCATTTCAAATATTCATCTTCACATACACGTGTGTGGAAGATCATCTGCCCTGAAGTACTACCCATGAAAAGTGTAGTCCAACTACACCACCATTATACAAGGTATCAGTTGTGATATCCACAAGATGTATTGGGAAAAACATAAGGAAGAACAATAATCAAGCACAAAAACACATTTTCTAGATCAACGAGTTTATTGGCGAAGAGCTACGACAGGCTGAAATGCAGCTATGCAAACAAAGACAGAGGCCACCAAGGAAATGAGAGCACCACCGCATGGTAATAGGTTAACATTGTCAATGCCCACATCAGTCCATGGACTAAAATGAGGTTCACATGAACCACCCTACCTTAGAAACTCTTGAATAATATTTGTAAAACAGGCTGACAGTGGTCAAAGAAGATGATTCACGAAACAGATAGTTTTATCATCACATTAACTCACTAGGCATGTATGAAAGACTACTACTTTAATTTCAAGGAGAGACCATAAAAACAAATAATAATAAGAAACAACTTCAACTGCGCGAATAAGTAAAATAACAAGTTTAGATCACCTATGACATTCAATATAGCGTCTAAAGCAATGCCTCGTTTGGTTAGTGGTCGGGAAACGAATATCTGCAGCTGCTGTCTCCGGCTGGAATTCAAATTCTCAATGGCATTGAATCAACAGAGATATATATACACTCTTCTAATAGGTAAAGGAAATAGGAAGGATATAGTTGTGCTTTAGCATAATGATACCTTTATTTCTGGTGTCTCTTCAGAAGCTTCTTCCTCACTTGATTCTTCCTGTTCCGGAGCTACATCTGTTTCTTCAGCTGGAGGAGCTTCCTCACTTTTTTCAGCTTCAGCATTAGTATTATCTGGCTTCACATCTTCACTTGAGTTGTGGAGAAAATGTACTTTAAGCTCCCTGGGTCGTTCCTGATCTGGATCTGGTTCCTAAGACCAAAAGAACGGTAAAAGTGGACCGCCTCTGAGGACGAAAAGCCACCTCCAATGATTAAGTTAGTTCAGGTAAGAGGATCAGAGATTCTCCTTGGAGAGTAAATGCTCAAGGGGATCAATAAGAGAATGTTCTTCAAGAGTAAATGCAGGAGAGTAATAGCTAAAGTATTCAAGTCTTGAGTCTTCCAGATGATCGAGCATAGCGAAGGTTTATATAGTTGATCCATACCTAAATTGATGGCGGATGCTCCCTAGCCATCCAATGCTCTTCTGATGAAATGAAGGGTGAAGGTGTCTTCTCGGAGAAGCTTGCGCAGCAAGCTAAGCCGTGTGATCTTAATGACAGTTGGAAATCTTGTTAGTGAGTCAGGAGGTCAACATCAGATTGATCCTGATATGACACCAGCCCGCAGCTGGGGGGACAAAAGAGGTGGATGCAATACTTGAGGCAAACTTTGGTTGAATAAGAAGTTTCCTCACTTGTAATGAGCTTTTAATGATTCTCACAGCATTCAATGTTGAATTAAATGCGGTGATTGACGTCCAGATAGGGATACGCCGAATCTCTTATCCTTGCTTCTTTTGTTGTGAAGTCGCACAAGGACAGTTGTGTGTCACCACATGGTCTTCTTAGCGGCTTCTCAGCTAGTAGCTCTTCCGAGAAGTGCCAAGGCTGAGAAGTACCAAGTGAATCACCTTGGACCAGATTTGGACCCTTGGTTTGATCTGAACGATCAACTCTGGTTCATGGGCTTGAACCATAACGACTATAACAACTTGTTACCTCAGCTACAATTCCCTCAGAAAGACTATTAGCTGGCTTCTCATCTTCAGTTGGCTGAACAAGGGATACAACCTAGACTGGTTGTTCCTCTATTTCCTTCAATGAGTATTGCTACAAATGACAGCATTCTGATTAAGCAAGCAAAATTCCTAAATATGAAAAGGGTCTATAAGTCTATTGGTTCATCTTTGGAACGATGTTTGGTGGGCTTACAATGGTGGGAATAATAAGTTACACAGAGTGTCTAGCATACTTACACCAGTCGAACAGGAGTTTGGATCACTTACCCGTCAAGGGAGAACAATGTGCTTCTGTGATAGTTTTTAACCATATAATAAAGGGTGAAGCCCATTTGTGAATATTAAAAATTAAAATAACAATAAATAAATAAATAAAGGAATCTAGCGGATCTTATGTAACCCCACCCCCTATTATGTGGTTGAAAACCGTCAAGAGCACCTATTGTTGTCATGTGACAGGAAGGTGATCCTAGAAATGGTATTATGAGGTTGGACCATAGGCTTAAACACGTGGATTAACAAAAGAAAAATAAAATGAAAGGAACCCGATCAGTTGAAATGTTTCAATGAATTGAGCTTTATAAATATATATAACTTGGCCCAGGCCTGGACATCCATGTTAACCTCATCCCCATACGATATACATCGAGTTTTGTTGAATTATATCAAGAAGTTTTTTTTTTTTTTTTTGGTAAAAATTATATTAAGAAGTTGAAGAGCTTGATTTCAAGCAAGAGTACAGGCAAGGTAAAACATTTCGGCGAATTTCACCCAGTTCGGTGAGTATCGAACCAAAAGCTGCACCGAAAAACAAAGTTCAACATATCGCTAAATGTTGACGGAAAAATGCCGAATTGGCGAAAACTTGGCAAAAATCAATAGTGAACCTGCAAAATGTCGCCGACCGTGTTCAGCACTTCAGCTTCATGGTCGAAATCCTTCAATCACTTGCAAAATCCTTGCTTTGATGGAGAAGACTGAAGAAGAAGAAGAGGACGATGAACTCAAACTCCAACAACGTTTTAGAAGGTGTGAAATGTCACATCCCCCCAGCCGGTACCCTAACTGGCATACCCGGGTGTGTAATCCACAGCCCTGAAGATCAAGTATCGAGGAAATCATCCTCCCACATATGCAATAACATAATCATGAACATATAAAATTAAGTATAATATTATAAACAAAAGATCTAATCAGGAAATGAATATCAATATAATCAGAGTGCGGAAAATGATACCAGATGTAATCACATCAAAAAGAAGTAGAGTGAGGCGAAAACTCACTCAACAGTTACAGCGGAAATGTAGTACGTAAGTCTAAAAAGAATTACAACTAAGTTTAAAGGAAAACAAAGAAAGAAAGTCAAACTGAACTACGAGTTTTCTATCCTATAGATAACATCTTCAAAGTAATGGACTTCATCAGTCCAACAGAGATGTTCCAACTCTACATTACGCCTAATCGTAGTACGCAACTTGATCGCTCGAGGGATCATTAGGGTTATCTTCATAGTTGCTAGTACCTTGCGTGTAGTATGCTTCTTCGGCTTGTACTTCATCGTATTATCCTTCATAGTAGTCAGTACCTGTAACATAATTTAACAAAAAGATTGCAAAAAAGGAGTGAGTTCGAATGAACTCAGCAAGGCAAGTTAACTCATAACAACATAAATAACATGCAGCAGAACATAACAAGATGAAATGTAGTATGAAACAGATAATGTATGTATGCTGGTCTCTATTGGCAGACATGCTTTAAGTCATAGCACCATACTTCTTTGGGAAGGTCTCATCTCACAACGCCGGTTGGTAGTGGGTCCGTCATCCCTCTCGGACAATCCATGGCTGGGGGTTAAGTCACCACTCTCTCACATCACCATTGGTCTAAGTACTGGCGCATGTCAGGGTTAAGCCTAGCCCAATGCAAGTCATCTACTCAGTTACATCAACTCAGCTCCAGATACGTCCATTCCTCCCATCTAGGGATCCTTTCTGGTATCCTTCACACTAGAGTCAATGTATTCCCTCTTGGACTACGGACTCATCAACCCTATAGGTCATCCACATATAGTAAATGGGAAGCTCTCATGTCCTCTCACGGATATAACTCTTCGGTCTTGAGCACCATGAGCCCAAGTCTATCCATATGCAACCCTACCCATAAATGGCCCCCACAATGTGATTCCCGTCCTCTCATGGATATAACTCACCGGTCTCGAGTGCCCGTGAATCACATTGCTACCATGGGTCGTTCGGTCTCAATACCCCTTCGACTAGGGTCTGATATAACGGGGACATCCTAGCCAAACACTACTAGACAGCCCTAGGTATGACAACCAATGATTTGGGAAAGCACCGATGGGCATCTTCGGAGAACATCTCATACTATTCCCTCCGATGTCCAAGGACAGAAGTGTCAAAAGGACACCTCTCAATCCCAAACCATACCTAATCAAACACATTCTCAGATCAATCATGACATACAAAATCAACAACTCATCATACAAAGAGAATATAAAAGCATAATCAAATCATTAGACCATATGCAGTAATAAGCATTTCATATAATCTTGAATAATGAAAAAGAAGACATAAGTGAAGTGCTACTGTACTTACAGTAGTACATCAGAAGTACAAAATACAAGAACAGTAACTAAACTCAGAGTTTCTTAAAGTAGAAATCAGAGAGTACGCGATTTATGTTATTATGAAATAATTGTCCTTACCTTGATTATCATCGAAGATAATCCAAAGCTCAAAGAAAGAGGCTCCAAACTTAGTAAGTAAACCCCTAACAATCATAGATACAACATTAGGAAAGATGCCTAAAAGATCAGAGAGCAAACGAATCAAACTGAGCAAAAAATGAAGCTACTGCCTTCATTGGTCGATTGATTGGTCTACTGGACCAATCGACCAACAGAGTCAGTACGAAGCAAGTACGAGATTTCTGATCCGAAACTCAATCTACAGGGTTCAAAACTTCACGAAACTTGGAGGAAAACTATATGATAGTATTCTATCACTAAGGGAGTAAAGATCGGGCATTACCTTTAAATAAAAATCATGGTTTCCCCAATTGGGTGAAAAACCCTAGAATTCGATGAAAAATCACTATGGAACTCACAAAAAGGCAAGGGATGATTTAGATCTCATCCAAGAAAAAGGTAATCAGAATTAGATTCAAGTGCGTAATGAAAATTAGATTTAAATGGTTACGAAATCAGATCAATGGAAAGGGTTAGGGTATAAAGAAGAATTTTTAGAGTTAGGGTTAAGATCTCTATGTTGATCATAAACCCTAAAGAAAAGAATCAGATTACGGAAGAGATGGTTGCAAGAATGCAGCATCTTCTTCCCAATCTTAATCAAGAACAAGATTGAAGAAAGAATAAATTACATTATAGAAGAGATACTAACCTTAGACTGGCAGATCGGAGATGAGAGACTTCAGATTTGGCAGAGGGATCTTCGAAATCACCGAAGAGAGTTTCAAACGAGTCTTCCCACGTTCTCAAAGTGTTTAGGAGGCAGAGGATACTAAGAAACACGAAGTGTGTTTAAATAGAGAGTGAAAAACCAAAAAATTGGAGTTTCTCGGATTAAACACACCATTGGTCGATTGATTGGTCTACTGGCCCGGTCGACCAAGCAGTCGACCAATCAGGTCAGCAAAGTTCAAACAGGGAAATGAAGGATCAAATGGACACTAAACCTCAAGGAATTTTGCACACATATCAAATGACATACCTAGTATGTAGAAATGCCTTCAAATCGAGTCAGATAATACTCTAAGTCCTTCAACTAAAATCATCTTCAGACAGGTGTAGCTTCCTTTCTAAATCTGCATAGACTTCCAAGATTGGAACACCATCATCAACATCCATGGGTTCAGAGTCAAACACCATGTCTTCTACTGAGATGTCCCAAAGCTGACTTCTTCCTTTACTCCGGGTCTTCGGACCTAAAAACAACTGGGCTTCTGGATCAGGGTTAGGGTTAGGATAGGGCTGGATTATACACGAAATATGCCCGAAACCCTTCCATCTTCTGTTGTTTACTTGTTCTTCACTTATTCTCTTCTCTCATTGCTGGAATCTCCGAAACCACTATCTGAAATAAAAACCTTCGCTTGAACCACCGCATGTTTCTCCTCTTTTTATTCGTTTAAAATCTTAGTGAAGAGTGAGTGAAGATGTATGACTGAAGTGTATCCCACACACACGCAACCCAACTTTAAAAAATGAAAAGAGAAGATAAGAATCATAAGATGTGAAGTCCGAAGTTTATCCCACACGCACGCAACCCAACTTTGAAAAATGAAAACAGAAGAAATATCTTCTCTTGGGTTGCGGGATGATGGAAATGGGATGGGGACTTGGGGTTGTATGAGATGGAATGGGTTGGGGACTTGGGGTTGCGTGATGATGGAAATGGGTTGGGAATTTTGAATTTTATTAGAACTAGGTGAGACCCTAGATTGCATGTCATGCTATCATGATAATAGGGATTGGTGAATCGGGATTTGGGAAATTGAATGAGGTGAGGAGATCAGCGAAATCTCACGAAGAATCGTCGGTTCGCCTAGTTCGCCATGTAGCAAACTGGCGAACTCAATCAAGATTTCATTCATTGAGTACAAGTAAGGAATTTTATCAGGTCTATTTCTATGCCATAAATGGACTATTCATTTTTCTTTGGATAAATGACACATGTCCATTAGTCACATCCTAAAGCTCAAATTAATCAAAATAAAAAAAAATTATGTCATCTAAATTTTACCTCAACCATAATATGTAACTGATGGACATGTGTCTTTCATCCAAAGTGAAATGGATGGTCCATAGAAATTGACCATGATAAAATTCCATACAGGTAAGTAGAAGCATCTTGGAAATACATCTTCACAAGTACGAGATGAAATTAACCTAAAATGGATATGACTTAAGCTCTTTTTTTGTATTAATTTCTATTTTTTATTATGTATATTTAAAAGAAATGAGTACAATAATTTATTTTTGGTCAAAAATAAAAATGATTTGGTGACTTTTGTCAAGAATAAATTATAAAATGAAAAATAAATTTGATATATCGAAATGAATTGATATGAAAAGAGCCCTATTGATCAAATATTAATAATTAATTAATTATAAGAAAAATACATTAAAATAAAATATTAGGTAAACGGTTTTCAATCTTGTAAGAAAACGATCATACGCACTATAATTTATGTAATTATTAAGAAAGAAAATACCAATTAGCCTCAGCATAATTTTCTATAGTTTCCCTCCATGGATTTAAAACCCCAGGTGAAATCATATCATGGGCTGGCTGCAAATTAATCCCAACTCCACTTTATGCAAGTGCTGAAGCATTAGTGAAGGGAATTCAGCTCAAGTATGCAGAGAGCATTGCATTCCATGAGAAAATATCTCTGTAAGACATTCTTTTGAACAGTTACAATTCATAAAAATCCATCCATTTGGAATTTAGGTTTAATTCCTATTACTTTTGCTGGATAATGAAGGAATAAGCTTCAAAACTCTATTCAAAACCTTTAACAGATTAGCTGCAGCCCTTTTACCCTTCACAACCACTGTACGAGTCTTGCAGTCAGTCTGAACATCTTCCATTTTCTGAAGAAGAGAAGAAACAGAGCATACCAGAATGTATAATTTTAACTTCACCTCAAATTTGAAATTTAAGTGGATTTTAGGATTTTTCTATTTTGAATTTTGAGATTTTTTCTATTCTTTCAAATAAAAATAAATTTTAAAATACATGCCTAACCCTTCAAAATAATGAAAACTACGAAAAATTGAGAATGTGTTATAAAATAAAGAAGATATATTCAATACAAAGAATAAAGACGATATGAATTCAACTCCTCTATTGAGTTATTCATTACATATTTATAATGGAACTAATATCTTCTCTGATATGGAAATATCAGAGTCTAACAAAAAAATACCATATATGATTCTTACACACAATAAGATGTTCTTGATATGGAAGGATAGATTGTCGCCCAAGATAGAGGTGCATAGAAAGGAAATATTGACTGCCAACATCGTGTGTTGAGATGATTGTGATCTTCAATTAAGATGGGAATATGAATCACCAAGATTGCATGCTGAGGTGGTTGAGATCTTCAATTGGAAGTATTATCTATTTGGGGTTGATGGACATTCACAATCAATATTATTTATAACACTCTTCCTTGGATGTCTATCAATAGATAATGTATCTCGTTAAAACCTTACTAAGAAAAAACTCTATGGGAAAAAATCTTAGTGAAGGAAAAAGAGTGTATATATCTAAATAATGCATTTTGGTAGCTGCCTCATTAAAAACCTTAACAGGAAAACTTAGTGAGACAAAACCTTGGTGAAGGGAAAAAGAGTGCAGCATGTATTTTACTCCCCCTGATGATAACATCATTGAATATCTTTGAATACGTACTGTAAAATCTAGCCCAAACCTAACCTAGACACCCTATCTGTTTTGGGTGAAGAAGGGCTTGTTTGAAGTTTGACCTTAAAGTTGGACCTTAAGTATAGTGTTGTTATCCTTGGAAGGTCCTAGGAAGTCAAGTCAGACCTCTCCCTTAATGTAGATCTAAAGACCCAAAGTGAAAGAAAAAGCTTTTATGGGCCATCTCAGTTGAAGACATGGTGTTTAACCCAAAACCCATGGAAATTGATGGTGGTGCTCTATACTTGGAAACCTTTCTTGATTTGGAGTTGAATTGGTCATTGATGAAAGAGAGCCTGGTTGTTGGACCTAAAGCCTAGTTGGACATGGTTTGAAGGCATTCCTCCATGCTTGGTAAGTTGTTTGAGGAGTTGTGAGAAGCCCATCCAAAGATACTGAAGTTAGGCCCATCAAATCCCTGTTTTGGAGTTGCTAACATGGTTGGTCGACTGGTAATTTTTGGACTTTTTATGCTATTTAAAGGGGAGAAGTCCATGTTTTTGGACTCACAATCAGTTCTAAGCCTCTGGAGAACGTGGGAAGAACCCTAGAACCTCTCCTCCAAAGCCAAGGAAGATCCTCAAGCATCCGTTCAAGTTTCTTCATCGGTTCTTCTTCTAAAAGGTTAGTAATTGATTCGTTTCTTCTTTAATTTATTCTTTCTTCTATACTTATGATCTTCTGATTATGAGAAAGGTATTATACTACTATAATGGCCTCTTCTTTGATTCTATTAGCCCTAGAGTGGATTCCCCAATTCACTCGATGTTCTTGAAGCCATATGGCGATGATTCTTGAATTTGACCTTACCTAAGATCTTGATCACTCTCTCATTCTTTTTCTAATGATCTTGGTGATTGTGGGAAAGGTCTTACACCAATGTTACAACCTTTCCTTGTATCCCCATAATTGTTGGGAGGCTCTTGTTTCCCCTTTTTACCTTGAGAATCTGCTATTGGTTGATTTTAGGAGGGAACCCTTGGGTAATCCTCATGAGAGGTAACCAAATTAGAAAACCCTAATCCTTTACTAATTGTTAGACTGTACCCAATACCTTTCTTGATTTTAAATACTATTCTTTATTTCTTAGAGTGAATCCCTCATTCACTCTATATTCTTGAAACCATATGGTGATGTTCTTGTTTCTTGATTTTACCTGAATTTTTGATTACTCCCTTGTTATTGTTTTTCCTACCAAAGTTGGTGATTTTGGGGAAGGTCTCATACCATTACCATAACCTCCCCTTATGTCCCCATGATTGTTGGATGGACCCCTATCTTTCCCTTGGCTCTTTTGTGAGCTACCCTGTGCATGTTGTTAAAAAATTTTGGGTTATCTTCAAGAAAGGTTACCCAATTGGGAACCCTATTATTTCTGTTAATTTAGTGGATCCTCCCCAATGCCATTCTTGATTTTGAATTACTAAACCTATGTTTCCCTTGTTTGGTTTGGGTGTCTTGTATTCTGTGGGTCCATGTAATTATGGTTTTGGTTGTATTTGTAATTGAAACAAGGTTTGGGTCAATTACTAATACTGGGGTAAAATTATAACTACATTGGGATTAGGGTTTTAGGTTTCCCTATAAATAGTCTCTATGGGATAACCTATAGGCATTAATCTCTATGGGAGATTGGTGAATCAATCCCTATAGGGGATTGGGAAACCCATCTTGAGGATAAGGATGGGGGGCAAGCAAAGGGTAGCACTTTGTGGGTGTGAGAGTGGTGTGAGATTTTCTTGGAAATAGTGAAACTTCTTTTTTCTCTGGTGGACGTAGGCAGGGTTTTTCCTGATAAGCATGCATTTACCATTATTTATTTGATTTAATTCCCCATACTTATTTAATTAAAGAGATCTAATTGAGTATTTTTGTGTATTTTTCAGGAATAAGGAGATTTTGGATATTAGAGATAATATGGAGTAAAGTTGGCAAAGATATTAGCTATTGGTGGATTTTAAATCATGGCATTCAATCTTGCTGCTCAAGAAATCATGAAAAGTGAGATCTTAGCCAAATTGGAAATAGGTGGAGGTCTAAGGAACAAAATTGGTAATAAATCTGAAAATCGGGTAAACAGACCTACCTTCAGTATTTTGGGCATATCTCTCTCGTATGAGCTTGGATTTCGATGATTTAAGAACCCTAATTTTCTTTTATCTGTTGGAACATCCCCAAAGCTTTTCTTGATTGTGATTTATTATTCTTTATTCCCTATGGTGAATCTTTATTCTCCCTAGTCTCCCATGAGAGCCATGGACTATATATGTTGAAACCCTAATTTTATGGCTCAATCAAGATCCTATCTTTTGACCATTATTTGACGCTTTGATCTTCTTATATAGTCTTAATATGTTCTAGGAAGCTCCCTTTCGAATTTTAGTGCAATCGGACTTCAAACGAAGAAGTTATGACCAAATTAGGGTTTGCAGCCCCGTACTGTTCCATTGGTCGACTAGACCAACCTACCAACCAATCGACCAACCAAGCCAGTAGCCTCAAATATGCTCTGTTTGCTTCCGTTTGACTTCTAATCTTCTAGGTCTTGTTCCTAATTATTATTATATGCTTGTTTAGGGTTTAATTGCTAGTCTTGGACCTCTTCCTCTTTATTTTTCGGAATTCTACGAAGTTACTTAAGGTAAGGATGGTTGATCCCTAATAACCTAATATGCATGTCATTGAATTAGATTACATGATCATTACTACTGCCATATCAGCTTTCTTATATTTGTATTACTGTTGTAGTTTCTCAACTACAATAGTACTTGTTCTTATAATTCAATTATTATGTCAATTAAGTATGAACGGTTACTTACTTATGTTTTATATTATTAGTTGTGCATGTGAATGATTGATTGGGAATGTGATTGCCAAGGTTGTGATTGGGGATTGGGAAATGCCCTTTTAGCATTTCTGTCTTTGGACACCAGTGGAGGTGGTATGGGACATTTTCCTATGGTGCCCCTTGACGCTTTTCCTAATTACTAGTTGACATACCTAGGGCATGTCTAGAAGTGTTTGGCTAGGATGTCCCTATTATATCAGACTCGATCGGAAGGGAATTGAAACCGAGCAACTCGTGATAACAATGGGGATTTGTGGGCGCTTCGGATACTGGTAAGTTATATCCATGAAAGGACATGAATCCCATTGTGGATACTCGCGAGAGGCCATTCATTGGTACAGTTGCAGAAGTGGAACATGGGCCCTGGAACTCAAGACCGGTAACCAACCCGTGAGATGAACACAGAACTTCCTGTTAACTTGGTGTAACTGACCAATAGGGTTGATGAGTCCGTAGTCCGAGTTGGTTGTAGCCATAGGATACGCTGACTCTAGGGTGAAGGATACCATAAAGGATCGCCCGGGGCGAATAATGGAAGTATCTGGAGCTAAGTTGATATATCTAAGTAGAAGACTTGCATTTGGCTAGGCTTAACCCTGACATGCACTAGTACTCAGACCAAATGAAGGCGTGAGATAGTGTTGACCTAAACCCCAGCCAAGGTTGTCCGAGAAGGTTTCATTACCCATTGCCAACTCGAGAACCCAAAATGCCGGAAAGGCTGAGGGAGAGTGATTTGAGACCCTACCCATGGAAGTATGGTGCTATGACTTAAAGCATGTATGTCAATAGAGACCAGCATACATATATAGAGTTAGAAGCATATCTGCATTGTTTGTTTCATATCATTGGGCATTCTGTATGATTTGCTATCATGTGTTATTATGTTATTATGGGTTGAACTGCCTTGCTGAGTTCATCTGAACTCACTCCTTTTTGCAACATCTTTTGTTAGACTTTCCTACAGTTACTACTACTACTGTTGATTATGATGGTCAGTACTATGAAGACCAGGTTGATGACTCATACAGTACTGGCTATAATGACTACGTCGGTGAAGACTATTTGTACGAGACTGATACTTATCAGGAGTAATTCGGTTTTTGCACTTGTGTGCCAGCAATGGGATATCGTCTCATCCTTTTTTTTATCTTTATTAGATTCGTTGAGACTTTAGTTGTTTGTTCCCTTTCCTTTGGGAATCGTTTGTAATATTTTTGATCAACTTTTCCGCTGCTACTGTGGAGTAAGTTTCCACCTCATTCTACATTTTGATTTATTCTATTGGTATCAGTTTCCGCACTCTGATGTTCTTTTGTGATCCTTCTGAGATCCTTTCTTGACTTTATTATTAAATTACTTGAATACAATGATTTGTTCTTGCTTTGATTATATTATTGTGCTAAGTGGATATGATCATTCCTAAACTTGATCTTCGGGGCTGTGGTTCACTCCTCCAAGTATTCCAGATAAGGAACCAGCTGGCTGGATGTGACACGTACATTCTAATATCATACACCAGCTTCTCAAAATTTGAAGTAAGCAATGCCTCAGTAAATAAATCTGTCAAATTATCACTTGAACGAATTCAATGAACATCGATTTCACCATTTTGTTGAAGATCATAAGTGAAAAAGAATTTCGGTGAAATATGTTTCGTTCTATCTCCTTTGATGTATCCTCCCTTCAATTGAGCTATGCATGCTGCATTAACTTCATATAATATTGTTGAAACTCCTTCTAGTAGAAGACCGCATGCTTCCTGAATGTGTTGTATTATTGATCATAACCAAATATATTGTCAATTTACTTCATGAATTACTATTGTCTTTGCATGATTTGAAAAAGTGATAACTATAGTTTGTTTTGTTGAACGCCATAAAATAGCTAACATTCACTTATTAATAAATAGTCTATTTGAGATATAGTTTTATGTAGCATCTTGCATCTGCAAAACTAGTAAGTTGATATCCACATTCGTAAAGAACATCACGTCAATAATTCCTCAAAGATACTGAATGTACTCAATGGAAATATTTTATCCATGTAAAATCGCTTCAAAACCTTCTCTATAGAAATTGATTGATGAACGAATATTCTATTGGTCTAATGATCAATTTGCAAGCCAAACCAATACTTTGTCTCTCCAAGATCTTTCATTTCGAATTTTTTCTTCAAATAGTCTACTGCTTTTGGAAGCTCTTCAGGAATTCCAATAATATTTAAGTCATCAACATATACACTTATTAAAATTATATCTATATCCTTTAATAAAGGCACAATAATAAATTTGGATCATTTTTGTACCTTTCTTTAGTAAATATCCACTAAGGAGATTATATCATATATGCTATGATCATTTTTTAAGCTTTATTGAACAAACTTCCTAGGAATTTTTATGTGCTTCAGGCATTTTGCATCCTTCAAAGATTTTCATATAAATTTCATACTCGAGTGAGCCATATAAATAGGTTACAATAATATCCATTAGACGCATGTCAAAATTTTCATATATTGTCAGACTAATAAGATATCTGAAGGTGATTGCATCCACCACTAGAAAATATGTTTCCATATAATCAATGTCAGACCTTTAGGAAAATTCTTGTGCCATAATTCATGCTTTATATATCACGATTTCATTCTTTTTTCTCATTTCATTTTTCGCACAAAAATTCATTTGTACCCTCACTGGCTTTATACCTTCAGATGTTGGATAACAGGTCCAAAAACTTTATTTTTTCAAGTGAATTCAATTCTGCTTGAATTGCGTCTTTAAATTTTAGCCAATCATTTCTTCATTTACATTCATCAACAAATTTATGTTCAAAATCCTCGTGTTGTTGCATTATTTCAACAATTACATAACATGCAAAAATGTTGTCGATAACTTTATATTTTTTGTTCAATCTTTTTCTTGATATGACCTAACCAATCGAGATTTCTTCATTATTTTCAGGTACCTGAACCTCTTTTAGGATTTTATAGAAAGTTATGTCTTCAAGATTTTCATAATCAATAGTCTCCATATTATGACCATTTTAATCATTTGTTCATTTCCTTTTTCTAGGATTTTATTCTTGGAACCGATTGATCTTCTACGTTTTAAACATAGTTTAATTTCATTTTCACTGATAGATGTCTTGCTGGTACATCAATCTTAATTTGAGCATTTGCAGCTGGAATATGAGATTTAGTAACTCTTAGTAAGTCAACAAATCTGGCAGTTAACTCATAATATTTTGTAAATACATTATCTTTTGAACTTCAAGTTCACATTGCTCAGTGCGAGGATCTAAATGAGAAAATGATAATGCATTCTAATCAATCTCTTTTTCCAATTATTTATTCTCTCCCCCTCATGTTGGAAAAACTATTAGCAAGTTTTGCTTTAAATAAACCTCCAATCATTGGCAAGATATTGAATTATATAAGGAGATTCATATCCAACAAATATTCCCAACTTTATTTGGGGACTCATTTTTATGCGTTGTGGTGGATCAATTGGAACATAAGCTGCACAGCCAAAAATTCTAAGATGAAAAATATTTGACTTCTGACCATAAGCCAATTGTAATGATGAGAATATGATAACTTGTTGGCCAGATGCGTATAAATGATGTTGCATATAACATATCTCCATGCTGACCTGAGACTTTGTTCTCATAAACAATGGTTTAGCTATTAATTAGAGTCATTTAATAAATGATTTTGCCTAACCATTTTGGATATAAACATGACCAACAAGATATTCAACTGTAATCTCAATTGTTATACAAGAATTATAAAGCCTGAGATGTAAATTCATCAACATTATCAAAACAAACTGTCTTTATTTTATAATCCATAAATTGTACTCTAAATCTAATTATTTGAACAACAATCTCGCAAATACCAAATTGTGAATTCATGATGAACATACATATGACCACTTTATAGATGCATTTACTAAAATTGCATATTATCTGAATGGTCCACATGATGGGTGAATAGGCCCAAATATTTCACCCTGTATACGTTTCAAAACTCAAAATGTTCAATCTCTACTTTAGCTTGTGAATATCTAATAATAAAATTTTCCTTGAGAACAAACAGCACAAGAAAATTCACTTAATTGAAGAATTTTTTGGTTCTTCAATAGATGACAAATGATTATTATTCCTTTTTTTTTTTTTTTTTTTTTTTTTTGTGCATCATACTTAATCCGGGATGGTCCAACCGATCATGCCAAATAATAAAATTATCGAAATCAATGTTCTTTTGATTTACCCAAGCATGTGTTTCAAGTTTCAACTATGCAAATATTCGTATAGTACTGATGTGGAGAAAATATGATCAAACCTGGTTCATGCTTGGTTTGACATTCGACTCCGGTCGGGACGAAAAGAATCGACTCGCTTCCGAGCGAGCCGGGTCCAGGAGATAGTTTGCTGAGGAAGAAAACTAAATCAACCACAAGCTCGCCCTAATCAGACTTATGGATTAGGTTAATTACCCTAATGATGGCAGACACAACTTGGCGGCTGTCACGTATCACAATTGAAGGGATAACCATTTATCCTAGGAGTCCTCTACTAGTTCTAACTAGTAGAAGTCTATCGCTCAACGGATCTATCTGTTGAGATCCAACGGCTATCCGAAGAAGGCTCATATACATCCAACGAAGGAGGTTCGAAGGTACATTCTATATAAACATCGCCTCCCCCACCAGGGAGAGGGATCTAGGTACACACACATTGAACGTGAACACTCAGATGCTTACTATCTGAATCGTATTCCGTTATTCATTCCTTAGCTCTGTGTTCCAGCAAAGCCGTTGTGAAACCCAGCCCTAACCTTGACCCTGAAACCCTGTTGTTTGTAGGTCCGACAACCCGAAGTAAAGCAAGAAGTCAGCTATGGGCCATCCCAGTGGAAGACTTGGTGACTGGCTTTGAATCCATGAGTGTTGATGACAGTGTTCCATTTATGGAAACTGAATCCTGATGAAGATCGGGTTAGTTGATGGACTTGGAGTGAAGGCATTTCTACCTATTAGGTAAGTCATTTGGTGTGTGTGCAAAACCCCTTGATGTTTGGATTTGATCTGAGCCTTCATTTCCCTGTTTTGGTCTTGCTGTTCTGATTGGTCGACTGGACCAGCCGACCAATCAAATCGACCAATGGGTTCTGTTTTTGCTAATTAGGTCTTGCTTGCTCTATTTAAGTTCAATCTCGAGTCTACTTCGTAATTGCTGCCTCCAAACTCTTTGGAACGTACCAGAGACCTCTGCAAGTCATCTCCCTTGTGTCCTTGGTGTTTATCTTGACGGATCTTCGTCAAAACTCGTGTTCTTACACAAAAAGGTATGTCTACACTCTCTTCTTCTTCATCATCTTTGTTTTCTTTCCTTTTTGGGTTGAGATAGTAGAGAAGATGCTGCATTCACTGTTGCAAACATCTCTTTACTTAACCCTCATGATTTCCTAAGGATTAATGGCTAAAGCAATGATCTTAAACATGATCATTGCAAGCTTTTGAAGGAATCATGATCTAAATCATGATCTTGTCTCCGTTCATCTTTGATTTAAATTCTGATCTTCTTAGATCTATTTTATTGATCATGCTAGTAGTCAATCGTTGTGTTTTCTTTGCAAGATCTATAATCTATCAATCTCTAGTTATTTCTCCTTTATCATACCATGCTTTCTTCAAGAATCATGACTGATACATCTATGGTAAGTTTTGTTTCCTTATTTAGACTCATGTTCTTCAGTCTTAGATCTATTTTCTTGAAGATCTATGCATGTTTTTCATGATTTCTTTATCACAATCAATGATCCATCATCCTATTGTTCTTGTCCATGATTTTTACTATGAATTCTTCAAGAACCATGATTGATCTAATTATGGTAACTTTTGTTTCCTAATTTGTAACTTGAAAACTTGATTCGATTAATGTTTTAAAGTCCTCTATATACTAGGATGCTGCCATTGTAGTTTACCCCTTGTTTAGTACCCTTTTGAACCACCAAATTATGTTCTATATTCTAAAAACTCTGATTTTGAAGGCCACTGTCTCGGTTGGTCGACTGATTGGTGGACTGAGAAAGTAGACCAATCCAATCGACCAATGAGTACAGCAACTCCATATTTGGTCTGTTTTGGATGTTTTGATATCTTTCTTTCTAGGTATCTTTCCTAATATGTTGTATACACTTGTTTAGGACCTTTTTCTCAAGTTTGTCAAGATCTTACTTGAATTCTTAAGTTTCCTTTGCGAGTTATAAAAGGTAAGGATGGTTACTTCCTTAACTACATAGATTGCATATCTTAGTTTCTATATTTGAATCTTGTTAGTTTATTTCTTTAATTAGATTCTTACAATGTTATACTACTGTTGTACTATCTTGATATCAGTAGCATTACTTGTTTATATTAAATTGACTCATGTATGATTTACTTACCAGTTTTATACAAGATGGATGTTATTATTGATTTCTTTCCATATATGAAGTTACCATATATGTGATGTTATGGATTGATGCTTGTGTATGCTTAAGTATGGTTTGGAAAGGAGAGGTGCCCTTTTGACACTTCTGTCCTTGGACTACTACGGGAATATTATGGGATGTTTCCGGAGATGCCCTCTGAACACCTTCTTAAACTATTGGATGACATATTTAGGGCTGTCTAGTAGTGTTTGGTTATGATGTCCCGTTATGTCAGACCCTAATCGGAGGGGTATTGAGACCGAACGACCCGTGGTAGCAATGGGGATTCATGGGCGCTCAAGACCGGTAACCAATCCGTGAGAGGACAGGAATCACATTGTGGATACTCGAAAGAGGCCATTTATTGGTAGGGTTGCATATGGTTAGACTTGGGCTCACAGGCGCTCAAGACCGGTAACCAACCCGTGAGAGGACGTGAGAGCTTCCCGTTACCATATGTGGATGACCTATAGGGTTGATGAGTCCGTAGTCAGGGACTATGAGGACTCTAGTGTGAAGGATGCCGGAAAGGATCGCCAAGGGCGAGGAATGGACGTATCTGAATCTGACTTGATATAACTGAGTAGGAGACTTGCATTTGGCTAGGCTTTGACCCTGACATGCGCCGGTACTTAGACCAATGGTGATGTGAGAGAGTGGTGACCTATACCCCCAGCCATGGAATGTCCCGAGGGATGCCGGACCCACTACCAAAAGGAGTTGTGTGATGAGACCTTCCTAAAGAAGTACGGTGTTATGACTTAAAGCATGTCTGCCAATAGAGACCAGCATACATAGAGTTAGAATCATATTGCATCATGTGTTTCATATCATATAGCATGTTACTTTGCTTTGAAATCCTACTATTTATGTTGTTATGGATTAACTGCCTTACTGAGTTTCTTTCGAAACTCATTCCTTTTGTACAATGTTTTGTTAGACTACTATACAGGTTCCGAGTATCATGGCTGCTCGTATGAAGAAGCGCAAACTGAAGAGGCATATCTCCAGGAAGGTGATTGCGGTTACGACAATTACACTGAAGATTCTGCGGGTGGTTATGTTGCGTACGATGCTTAGTCCGACCATAGAGTGGAAGCGCCCTTGCGCCATTTTTGAGATTTATACTTATAGAGATGTTGTCTATAAGATTGAGAACAATTTAGTTACCTATTGTACCTGCTATTGGGATTAGTTTTCATTCTTTTCCTTTTCTTTTAGTACTACATTTCCGCTGGTTGTAGAGTGGGATTCCGCCTCACTTTACTTTATTGATTTGACATTTTGATTGTCATTCGTACTCTGATTATATATATGGTTTATTCTTTCCTTATTTGGATCTTTGGTTTATCTTTTGCACATTGATTATTATTGTTCATGATTATGTTATTGTCTATGTGGGAGGTTGATTACTCGATACTTGGTCTTTGGGGCTGTGGATCACACACTCGGGTATGCCAGGTAGGGTACCGGCTGGGTGGATGTGACAGAGTGGTATCATAGCCCAAAGTTCGAGGAAATCCTAACCACAGAAAACAATAACGGAACATTCCTGAGTCATAGATCTGAAATGACTCATCTACTCTTAGAAGTGAATAATAGAACACTTGGATTAGAAACTTAACCAATGAAGCATAATTGAATATTTCTGAATAACATACCATAATTATACTTAAACAATTGTCACTTAATGCAATAAAAGAAAAGTGCATAATACACAATAATTAAGTGAAACAAAATGAACTTCATTAATTTCAAAAGCTTTTACAACGATTACATCAGATAATGCATAAATGAAAATCCTAAAGTACAATCTATCTAGGTGATCTCCTCTGATCTCTGAAAGATCTAAAGTCCTCTGCTAGCTGAGTCACCTGATGCTCTATCCTATCCTGTCGTGACTCCATCCTCTCATACATCTGCTCCTGTCTGACCTCCATCCTCTCCAGCATGGAAGTCATCGATCTCATCTATGCACCAAGATCTGAAGTCTCTGGAACTGCATGAGATGGGCCACCTGTCTCAAAGTGTGATGAAGGAGGAAAATCGTGATGCCCCGGCTCAGCCTCGTGCATCTCTGTATCATCTTCGGCCTGATCATCACTATCAGGACCGACATCCTCTCCTCCATCATCAGACTCATCCTCCCCCTCTGTCTCCTCATCATCCTCATCCTCTGGACCAGGAGATCTCACTGTCTGTCTCAGCCTCATCTGGCGAATGGTCCTAGTCCCGATCGTGTATCCCCGAGAACCAATGTCCACTGGTGTATCCTCGAAACTCACTCCGAAATGCTGGAAGATCAAAGTCAGTAGTCTCCCATAGCAAAGATTCCGCATGCTAGGCCACAAAACCAGGTCTAGCATGACCTGCTAAATGATGTAAGAAAGGTCGATCTCGAAGCCCATGTAGATGCGGTAGATGACTAAGGCCTCCATCACTGTGACTCGATGGTGATGTCCAGCCTTCGGCATAATGCTTCGGCCGACAATGCGACCGATGATCCGTGCTGAATCGGTCATCCACCCACTGGTCCACGGAGTGTGGCATCGGCGACTATCCCACAGTGTAGAGCAAATCTCATGCAACTCATACGGCATCAAGTAACTGTCGATCCTTGCCCCTGCAGGTATCCACATGCACTGTCGTGGGTAGTAAGGAACCCGCAAGATCTCAGCCAATGATTTCGTGGAGAAGGGATTCATGTCTGAAGGACCCTGCTCCTGAGGACTAGCCGAAGAGGATGTCCTGGACCTCTAGACTCCTCTGTAGATGTAAGGTTGCTGAAGAACAACCTCACCAGCTCCGGATATACCGGCAAATCCTCGGTGAAGAGATGTGTCCACTGCAGAGTGTCGAATCTCTGCCGAATCCTAAAGACTCTGAGCTGACGTAGGTGAAGTAGACGTCCCATCTTGATGTTGCAGTAACTGAAGTAGGCCTCGTACAAGAACTCGGCCTGTGGTGTATCGAACATGTCTGGTCTCCGAACCTCCTGTCTAGGCTCTGAAGGAACTTGACCTCTGCCCCTGAGTGCCCCTACAATACGACCACGACCTCTACCTCGTCCTCGTCCTCCTCTCTGCATAGTGTATGTCTGTGGAAGAGACAAAAGACATTGCTAGTTAGTGTTATTTCATGATTTCAGCCAAAAGGGTATGTCCGTAATTTTTCGGAAAAAAATTCAAATTTGGGGAAATTTTGATTTGAAGATACTAACATGTGCACAATACTTGGAATTGCATGATCATGAACTTTATTTGAAGAAAATCGATCGAAAACTTGGTTAAAAGTGGAAAATTCAGCAAGAAGGAAATTTGGGGATTTTGCAATTTAGGTCAAAATGGAATTTTTGAAAAGTTGGAAATGGTTAAATCAAATTATATGGACATATCTACAATATCATCTTGAGCATGTAGCATTTGAATTTGTGCGAAAACTCCTAGCGGTTTGTGAGGAATCGAAATTTTTCTAAAGTTAACGATTTCGGTACGAAAACATTATGAGATGTGCAAGAATGTGTTAGAACTTGTTGTCTATGCATGTCATTGTGTTTAAAACCTAGGGAATATGTTTCTAAGTATTCCTAAGCATGATTTCTAACATTGGATACAAGCAAACATGGTTTTTGTTGAAATGCAAGCATGAGAAGATGAAAATGGAAGAAGGAATGAAAGATTTACCTTGTATGTGATGAATGTGTGTTGATGTGTTGTTGTTGAAGCACAAAAACACCTCAAGAACACTTGGAAGAACCTTTGGAGACTTTCCCCAGAGCTCTCTCACTTTTGGAGGAAGATAGAATGAAGTTAGAATGAGGAAATGAGGCTTAAAATGAGAATTTTAGTATTCTGTGAGCATTGGTCGACTGGGCCAGTCGACCAATCAATCGACCCATGGACCCAGTGACCTCATTTTCTGTTGAATTTTTGGAAAATGTGATTTTTGTCCTATGTATTATTGTTTGATGACTAAGTGGATGTATTTAAGCATGATTTAAATTTTGAAATCATTTGGCTTTTGGATTATGTTGAAACTTCAAAATTTGGTGTTTTTGATGTTTTCAGTTTTTGCAGAATGGTTACTCTGAGAAGTGGATGTGGTGGATCCAGTAACAATGGTGGTTATGATGAGATATCTCAAGGAGGTGGTGAGATACCCAATGGTGGTTATGATCAGCATACCAACAATGATGATCAGGGTACCCATGACATACCCGGTGCCCCGAATGTTGGAAGCTTTCGTGATATTGCCAATATCATGGGCAATATGATGCAGCAGCAAGCAGCCCAGTTTAACCAGATGCTGGCGGGTTTCATGACTTTGCATAATGAGACTCGTGCTGGTGCTAATGTGAATCCTCATGCCGCAGTCCTGAATGCGGGAGGTTTAGCTGGAACTCCTCATACTCGTCTGATGGAGAGTTTCCTGAAGATGCAAGTGCCCACTTTCACTGGAGTTACCAAGGACCCCTTGTTTCCTAACAAGTGGCTTCATGAGTCGGAGAAGGCTTTTCGACATCTGCAATGTTCTGAAGCCAAAAAGATTCTGTTTGTTGGCCAGAAGTTGCAACATGAAGCTGACGCATGGTGGACCTCCACTCGGCCTGTTTTGAAAGGTTTGCATGTAGGTGTTGTAACTTGGGAGTTGTTCAAAGAAGCTTTCTGCATGAATTATTTCCCTGAGGCGGTGAAAGATGCGAAGGAAGTTGAGTTTATGGTTCTCACACAAGGATCTTTGTCTGTGTTGGAGTACCAACAAAAGTTTGAGGAGCTTCATTTCCTTGCTCCTGATTCTCTAAAGCTTGATCTCACCAAAGCGAAGAAGTTCTTCAAAGGACTGCGCCCGGCCATTAAAGCTTACCTCAATGTTCAGCCTATAGTGAGCTATGCCCAAGTGGTGCAGAACTCGAAGAAGTTGGAAGAAACTGAGAAGGAGAATGCACGTGTGCAAAGGCCATGGCAGCCTAGCAACCCTGGATTGGTGGATCGTAATGATCGGCGTTTTGTGAGACCTACACCCTACTCCACTCCTGCTTTTTAGCCTAGGAGTGTAGGTCAGAGCCTTGGTTTTCAGCAGCCCGGCTAGTTTAGACAGTATGGCGGGAATCGACCACCAGTGAATACTAGTGCTAGGCCTGTGAATGTGAATCCTAGGCCTTTTGTTCAGAAGCCCCCTGTTGCAACTACTCCAGTTGGACCCAGCAATCATGTTTGCTTTTTTTATAAGCAAGCTGGTCATTTTGCTCGTGCCTGTCCGAAGCAGCCTGCTCCTGTGGTGAAGAATGCTCCTGCTCCGCCCTCTGGTAGAGTGTTCAGTATTTCCAGTACTGAGCAAGAAGCAAGCCATGATGTGATTACAGGTACATTTTTAGTCGCTTCTATTCCTACATTTGTCTTATTTGATATGGGTGCATCTCATTCGTTCATATCATCTGCATTCATCAAGAAGACTGACCTAATCCCTGAGAAATTGTCTAGTTGTTTATTGATTAGTACACCTACTGGTCCTGTTGTGAAACTAGATAAAGGGTTAGTTAAATGTCCTATGTTGATTGGTGAGAAGAACTTGGAAGCCAATTTGGTACTTCTTGATATGAAGGACTTCGATGTCATTTTGGGAATTGATTGGTTAACAGCCCACAAAGCTGTGTTTCTTTGTTCCTCAAGGAAGATTCAGTTCCATATTTGTGGAAGTCCGGTCTTTGAATTTCAAGGTGAGGAAGGGTTTGTAAGAAGATACTGTCTGCAGTGATGCAAGTCTATGCCCTAGTGGATGATGCTTCATCTGAAGGCAAGAGTAAAGTGGAGAAAAGAGTTGACGAAGTCAAGATCGTCTGTGACTTTGTTGATGTCTTCCCCGATGATCTATCAGGAGTGCCTCCAGATAGAGATGTTGAGTTTTCCATATATCTCATCCCTGGTGCTGCCTCGGTATCTAAGGCTCCGTGTAGGATGGCTCCTACTGAGTTGAAGGAGTTACAAAACCAGTTGAATGAGCTCATTGATAGAGGTTTTGTACAACCTAGTGTGTCACCTTGGGGAGCTCCAGTTTTGTTTGTCAAGAAGAAAGATGGTAGTATGCGTCTGTGCATCGACTACCGTGAGTTGAATAAGCTGACCATCAAGAATAGATATCCGCTACCCAGAATTGATGATCTCTTCAATTAGTTGAAGGGTGCAACTGTGTTCTCGAAGATTGACTTGAGATCTGGATATCACCAGTTGAAAGTGAAGCCAAGTGATATCTTCAAGACAGCTTTCCAAACAAGGTACGGCCATTATGAGTTCAGAGTCATGCCTTTTGGTTTGACTAATACTCCTGCAATGTTCATGGACCTCATGAACCGAGTATTTCACGATGTGCTTGATAATTTTGTGATTGTATTCATCGACGACATCTTGATCTATTCGAAGAACGAAGAAGAGCATGCGAGCCATCTAAGTTTCACTTTGCAAAGATTGCGAGAAAAGAAGTTGTACGCCAAGTTTAGCAAGTGTGATTTCTGGCTCAAGAGAGCAGTATTCCTCGGCCATGTGGTTTCAGCTGAAGGTATTCGTGTCGATCCTGAAAAAGTCCAAGCTGTGGCTGATTGGGAAAGACCGAAGACGGTGACGGAAATAAGAAGTTTCCTTGGATTGGCGGGTTACTACAGAAGATTTATTGAGAACTTTTCTCGGTTGGCTGCTCCCATGACTAAGTTGACCAGGAAATAAGAGAAGTTTGTTTGGTCTGACGTTTGTGAGAAGAATTTCCAAGAGTTGAAGGATAGATTGACAAGTGCCCCGGTTTTGACTATACCTGATAGTTCCGGTGGTATGACAGTCTATACTGATGTGTCAAAGATTGGTTTGGGTTGTGTACTGATGCAACATGGTAAGGTCGTAGCCTATGCTTCTCGGCAATTGAAAGATTATGAGCGGAATTACCCCACTCACGATCTAGAACTTGCCGCTGTTGTCTTCGCTTTGAAGATTTGGAGACATTACCTTTACGATGAGAAGATTGCCATTTTCACGGATCATAAGAGTTTGAAATACTTCTTTACCCAAAAGGAGTTGAACATGAGGCAAAGAAGATGGTTAGAACTAGTCTCTGATTATGATTGTGATATTCAGTATCACCCTAGTAAGGCAAACGTTGTTGCTGATGCTCTTAGTAGGAAGATTCAGAAGAAGACTTTGGATTTGAATACTTTGAGTCTACCCTTGTTGTCCTCTATTGAGAGTTTTGATTTGGAAGTTGTCCCTGAGAATTCCGATTTCGTTCTTTCTGCCATGACGGCAAGATCTGGCCTTAGAGATAAGATTGTTGCCCTGCAGAGTTCTAATCAAGAACTTATGGACAAAGTTGAAAAGATTTTTTCGAATCCTGAGTCGGACCCCGACTTTGGTATATCCATGGATGGTGCTTTATTGTTTAGAGGTAGACTGTGCGTGCCAGCAAATGCAACAATTAAGAAGGAAATATTGAAGGAAGCACACCAGTCAGTCTTTATTGTACACCGGGGAGCACCAAGATGTACAAGGACTTGAAGGAACATTTTTGGTGGATTGGTTTGAAGGCTGATGTTGATAATTTTGTTGCCAAGTGTGAGACTTGCCAACGTGTGAAAGCCGTTCGTCAACCCCCATCTGGATTACTTCAACCCCTTCCTGTTCCTAGTTGGAAGTAGGAGGATATCTCTATGGACTTTGTGACTAGCTTGCCTCGGACAGGTAAAGGCAATGACACTGTGTGGGTGATTGTTGATAGGTTGACCAAATCAGCCCACTTCATTCCTATGAAGATCACTCATACTCTAGATAAGCTAGCTAGGCTTTATGTGGACAATGTGGTTCGTCTGCACGGAGTGCCAATGAGTATTGTCTCTGCTCGTGATCCTAGGTTTACCTCAAGGTTTTGGAACAGTTTGCAGAAGGCCTTGGGAACCCAATTGAATTTGAGTACAGCTCATCACCCACAGTCGGATGGACAATTTGAGCGAACAATTCAGACGTTGGAAGACATGCTCAGATCTTGTGTGGTGGATATGGGTGGTAATTGGGATGAACACCTAGCTTTGGTTGAGTCTGCCTATAACAACAATTATCAAGCAACAAAAGGCATGGCTCCATTCAAGGCTTTGTATGGAAATACTTGTAGGACACCATTGTACTAGGCTGAGAAGGGTGAAAGAAAAGTCTTAGGTCCTGAGATGATTGAAGCTACGAGTGCGATGGTTGATATGATCAGAGAAAGGATTAAGTCTGCCCAGTCAAGATAGAAATTTTATGCTGACAAGAGAAGGATTGATCTAGAATTTCAAGTTGGAGAGAAAGTTTTCTTGAAGGTTTCACCAATGAAGGGTGTGATGAGATTTAATGTTAAGGGAAAGCTTAGCCCTCGTTTCATTCGACCTTTTGAGTTTTTGGAAAAGGTTGGACCTGTTGCTTATCGATTAGCATTACCTCCGCCTCTTGCTGGAGTTCATAATGTGTTTCATATTTTGATGCTTCGAAAATACATAGAGAATCCGGAACACATTTTACAGCAAGCACCTGAAGGACTTAGTGCTGATCTTACCTATGATGAAGAACCGGCCGAAATCCTGAATAAGAAGGACAAGCAGCTATGGAATCGCACCATCCCTTTGGTGAAGATTCGGTGGAAGAACCATACACCTGAAAAAGCTTCTTGGGAGAAGGAAGAAGACATGAAGGAGAAGTTTCCTCACCTCTTTGGAAGCACAGGTACGCTTTCAATTTCGAGGACGAAATTTCTTTAAGGGGGGAGAATGTGAAACCCAGCCCTAACCTTGACCCGGAAACCCTGTTGTTTGTAGGTCCGACAACCCAAAGTAAAGCAAGAAGTCAGCTATGGGTCATCCCAGTGGAAGACTTGGTGACTGGCTTTGAATCCATGAGTGTTGATGACAGTGTTCCATTTATGAAACTGAATCCTGATGAAGATCGGATTAGTTGATGGACTTGGAGTGCTCTCTATCATGGTTCGAAGGCATTTCTACCTATTAGGTAAGTCACTTGGTGTGTGTGCAAAACCCCTTGATGTTTAGATTTGATCTGAGCCTTCATTTCCCTGTTTTGGTCTTGCGGTTCTGATTGGTCGACTGGACCAGTCGACCAATCCAATCGACCAATGGGTTCTGTTTTTGTTAATTAGGTCTTGCTTGCTCTATTTAAGTTCAATCTCAAGTCTACTTCCTAATTGCTGCCTCCAAACCCTTTGGAACGTACCAGAGACCTCTGCAAGTCATCTCCCTTGCGTCCTTGGTGTTTATCTTGACGGATCTTCGTCAAAACTCGTGTTCTTACACAAAAAGGTGTTTTTATTCTTTTAAACAAAAACAGATACCAAACAGACCTTCGCAGACTACAAAACTCCCCCTGAGGATGTAATTGAAATACGCACAAGCTGAACAGGATGAAGAAGACTCTGGTTTCCTATCAAGGCGGTGGTCAAGTGGTGCTTGGACGGATTGGGTGATACATCTTTTAAAGCTAACCTTTATTCAGTCCCCAGGGCAAGACCTGGTGGTCATCCCCAATGGTTTCACGTTCTTTTCTGAAACCTTCATTATTAATATTGTTGTGAGCTGACTGGCAATTTTCTGATGTAGTTCTTGGAGGTCATTCGGTTGGAAGGACATGAATTTTCCCAGGAGGATGTACGTTGTTTTTTCACCGGATATGTTTCTATGGCAGCTGAGAATTATTGTTGCTGTATAAGGTGGCTTCTGTTGCTTCATGGGATTTTGCAAATAAGAGATTCAGCTGGCCCTGAAGTGCAGCTTCCAAAAGGCGCACAGGCATTGTATTCTGAATGGATTCCCCATTGAATGTATTTCCTTGGGTATTTCGCAAATTGACCTAGTTGAATCTTCAATTGTGTTAATAAATTATAGAGATATCCTTGATTTTTGTTTAGCTCATGGAGTTTGTTGGTAATAAATTACTCTTGTAGTCAAGATCTCAAATCATTATTTGTTTATTTGTGTGGCAGCTCTGTAGTGTGGTTGATGAAAATGTAGCTGGTGCCTGTGCTCAGTTTGTGTTTTCACCCATTGATGAATCCTTTGGAGATGATGCTCCTTTGCTGCGGTCAGGTTTTCAAGTGATACTATCGGATCCTAAACAGTTGGGTGACAACTCTGAACATAGATAGCTGCTTGTTTGCCTTATTTTTCTTCTTGTTAATCTCTTTTAAAATTCCTTGGTTTTGCAGGATGGGCCTGCAGCAACAAGAACGCTTGAGAGAGAAGATTGTTCTTCTGTTTATGGAAAAAGCATTATTAAGATTGGCTCTGAAGCCTCACTTGGCAAAGCAACTCATTGAACTCCACCACACCAACAATTAAAATGGAGTCAGTATACACTTAAAACAGGTTTCATGCTTCAAATTATCTGTTATGTATTCTGGATTGTTATACGATGTTATAGAAAATCAGAAACTCTAATTAAATGCTTCATTACTGTGTATCTTACATTTAGTAAATGGATTTCTTTTCTTTTCTTGAGGGGTGGGGTGTGGTCTTTATGTAATTAGTTTTACTGTTCTCTTTTACAGTCAAATTTGATCAGGACAGTTGCAACAAATTATTCATTGGATATTGGCATTCAATGGGGGAGAAGCACTGGCTGTCAAAGTAAAGAGTTACCAGAAGCCACATTTGTTGGTTCCTTTTCTTTTCCTTTCCTTCAGATAGTTCTGTTAATACCAAATTCAGTTTTGGTCTATAAAATGCTCTAGGTAAGCTGCTATTACTAGAAAATGCACATTCGAGGAGGCAGCACAAGCTTACAGTGATCCTGACAAGGGATATATAATAGGGCGAGCTGTTGTTGAGATAATGTAAATGGTAATCTCTCCTTGTGTTTTAAATTTGATTTCAGCTTTGGGGTTTGCAGCCTCCATTTGTGGTCCTTGCTCTTCAAATACACATTCTTTTGTCGTTTCAGTTTGTATATTCCTTTTTTAATTTTCATTTATGCTTGCTTCTATAGATGAGCAAGAGAAGGCATTGAAGCAGTTAAGGAGGACAGTAGTTCTTAATGCAAGACCAGTACCTAATTTTAACAACCCCTTCCATTCAGAGAAGTAAGCAACCTATATTATATGGTTTATTTGGCTTTCTTCCATTATTATCGACTAGTTTCGTCAGGGATGATTTGTTCCATTGATCAAACAGGTCAAGTAAGGAGACATCAAAAGCCAAGTCCCTAAGCTGCATGTTCTGGAGTGGAAAGAGAGGAAGAAGCTGATGATGGTTAGTGATGCTATGTCAAGTGCAACTTCATCTATGAGACACCAAGTCATTCATCCGATGCCCCCAAATAACCATCTTCTTCTTCTTCTTCTTCTTCTTTTTTTCATTAAACGTGCTAAACTAAATGTCTATGGAAACAGGGGCTGACCGACTAAGGGGCCGGGGGACCATGGCCCCCGGATTTTTAGAAATTTTCTCATATCTCATCTCTCTTCTCTCCTCTCTTTTTTTCTATTTATTATCTTCAGTTTATTTTTGCATATTTATTCTTCTTTTTCTATAAACGTGTGATAAGGAAATTTTGGAAAAAAATCTTCTCCACAATTGAGTACTCTTTCTCTTTCTCATTCTCAATTTATTTATTGTTTATATATTTTTTATTTTTAAAATATTTTTTTATTTATATTCTCTATTTCTTTATTTTTTCTGCAATTTTATTTGATTTTATATTGTGAGTAAAATGTCTATAATTAGTAAATTAGCTAACTACTATTAGTTTGCATTCTCTTACCTTAAAAAAAATGATTTGCATCTGACTTTTTAGGGTTAATTTTTTTTGTGCTGATGCTTTAATTTACATATTTTTGTCAAATATGTGTTGGCCCCACAAAATATATGTGGACCTATTCCATATAGTAACATAATTCATAGGTGATACCCCCAATGGGTCTTATAAAGGCCCATACAACATGTGTGGCGAAAAAACATTGGTGCTTCCCTAATCCGAACTTCTATTCTTGCCCCCCCCCCCAAATATTGAATCCTGATTCCACCACTGTATGGAAAACACTTGAAATAGTCGATCTCTAATAGAATATGGAAAATGAATATTCAATTGAATGAATAATAAGGTACAACAGGGGTATATATAGGATTACAACATATGAGTTTCATCACACGGTCTCTATATGACACAGTGTTAGTCCTATTAGTCTCTTCCCTAGAAAGAATTAGAATCAAGTCAAAATAGTTCATTTTGGGGTTCCCCGAAGCCCCAAATAGATTGGATCCTTTCTGCCAACGAAATGAACGCAAAGCCCACTCCAAATGCTTCTCCAATCCAAAAGTTAATGTGAAGTGTTTGTAAAATTTAAAAGTAACCGCAAGCACACGGTATCGTGTACCTAACGGGTCGATCTCAGGGAGATATGCCACTTATAATTCAACTTCTTAATAGTAATGCGAGAGTGGAATGATTCAATTTTTTTGTTAACTAATTAACTAAACTAAACGATCCTAATCTATATGTCTAATGCAATCGAATTGAAACGAAAAATAAATTAAACACAATCAATGCATAAATAAAAGACAGGAAAAAAAATGCGAACAATAACAAAGCAATAAACAAAGCAATAAAAGGAAAAAGAAATAGCTAAAATGCAGATGCAACACCACCCGTCACTAGAAACAGAGGCACGACTGTAGGTTTGCTCCGGTTATGTGGTCCGAGATAATGAATGAATAGGCAAAAAGTAAATAACAGAAAGTAAATAACAAAGCAATAAACAAAGCAATAAAAAAAAAAGGAAATAGCTAAAATGCAGATGCAACACCACCCATCACCAAAAGCAGAGGCACGACTGTAGGCTTGCTCCGGTTATGTGGTCCGAGATGATTAATGAATAGGCAGAAAGTAAATAACAAAGCAATAAACAAAGCAATTAAAGGAAAAGGAAGCCTTAACCAAAGAGAGGCACGACTGTAGGCATCTCTGATCAAGGATCCAGGGGAAGGGAGAACAATAAATAATGCTAAAAGTAAATCCTAAATTAAGAATATGGAGGGGTAGATAGAAGCGGGAATGGAGGGAGGAGAGAAGATTAATAAAGAAAGTTACTTACTTGCGAATTGAACAAACGATTCGAATCTCAACCAACCCTAACAACCAGATCTAGATCTAGAATGATCTAAATCTGCAATTGCTAGACCCAGAGAAAAACAAATCTAAAAAAATTGAAACTTGAACTTGAAGCTTGAACTTGAATTGCATTACATAAAAAGATTAAACTTAAACATTGAATCTAGAAATTTAAATCTCACTAATGCAAGCAAAGAAAACTAGAGAAAACCTTAATAAACTAAAGAGAGAAGAAAGAATGCTTCTACTAAGCTCTAGAACATTTTCCCTTTTTATGGAGTATGCTCTCCTTGTATAGAGTTTACATGAGATATGAAGTACGGCTGAATTTGAATAAAACTCAGGGTTACCAATTAGGGTTTTGACATAGTAATCGCGCCAACTTAGAGAGATCAGATGCATAATTCCACCGTTGGATTTGAGGTTTAAGTAGTCGTGAAGCTTTCCTCCAAAAATCAGCACGATCGGACATCGGATGATCGTTCGATGAAGGGTTTGATCAAAACTGGACAGAGGCACTCAAAAACGGGATTTTTCCTTTTTTTCTTTTTGAATATAATTCTTTTTCCTCTTTTTCTTTCTTTAATTAAATCCAAGATAAGATATAAGATATTGAGGTATGCAAGGACTCTTTTCCATTTGGACTCTCTCAATAATATCTCTGTAGATTTGATTTAAAATCTCAACCGTAGATCAAATTTGCCTTCTTTATCTCTTCAATATTTCGGAGTTGGCCCATAATCACACATCTCTAGCCCATCATGCTCCAGATCAGGCCCATTTTCGCATTTGAGAATTTGAATGGACTTCTTGACGTGTAAAATAGTATGATTCAAGCCCAAAACTCCAAATATTTGCTTAAATCTTGAAAAGTCCTAAAATCTGTAAAAACAACATAAAACCCAAGGTAACTCCACTTTAAGTGTATAAAATGCATGATTTATGCCCTAAGATTTCACACATAAATGTGCTCATCATAAAGATAATCAAATAAGATGCCTCCCTCTATCTTTTCCCGCTTTGCTAATCTTCCCCGACGTGCGGGCCAGCAGGTGGTGGGCACAGAAGAAGAAACCTAAGAGAAGACGCCCTTATCTTAGGCCCTCGTTTTTCAAAGAACACAAGAAAGCGCCTTCCAGAGGTTTTTTTGTAATTGAATGGATTTGTGTAAGTAGGACCCTTCAAATTGTAAGAAACAAACTCAACAAGGAAGAAGCAAGAAACTAGTATCTAAAAGGAAGGACAAAATCAAAACTCTATTTCCTCATTGGATGTTGCTACCCCTACTTTAACTTCTTCCTCTTCTTCAGGTGATGAGGAGCTCTGCACTGCCATTGTGGAAGATGAAACTCCATGCCACCATTGGCATCTGACTATATATTACCCAAGAATGCAATACGACGGGGACGACAACCACCATGATGGATGGCTGCATCGAGAGAAGAGAGCTGCGAGGAGTGATACTGGTTGATGTTCGGTCTGGATGGATCTGAATCATACGAAACAATGCAGGTTTGATGGAGTTTCACTTAGATTTTAGGTCTCAGCTATCTAATAGTTGAAGAATGATCATGCCACGTGTCATACTCACACTTAATGCTAATAAATGGCCACTATTTTATTAGCTGCAGAGGAAATGAGAACCCCATTATTTTTTTATTTTTTTTTTATTTTTTTCTTCATAAAAGGGGATGAAAGACCCATGAAAGAACAAACTAACAAGATTAAAACCAGCTAAATCTGCCCAAAGAATCCCCCTCTAGATTAATAGAAGGATTTGAAAAGAATGTCAAACAATTAATCAAGTTCAATATATGGCACCTTATACATCTAATGAGCAGCACTGTTTGCCTCCCTATATATATTAAAACTCACCAAACCATTAGAGATAGCCAATGATTTAATATCAGCTACTAATCTCACAAAATGTTTCTCACACCCTTTGACTAGGATCAAGAAGGAATACAGCTTTCGAAGAATCAAACTCCACATGGAAAGGGCGAAAGGCAATTAATTAATCTTTCTCTGTGGCCAACTAAAGTCCATTTGGAAAGCTAATGATTCACCTTTAAGCCCAACTCGTTTCACAAAACCTCACTTGCAAGCAATTCTGATGATCACTTGCTAATAATCAGCTGCCAGCTTTGATGCATAACCACAAATATTTGGAAGAAGCCATCGATCCCTTACAATTGCTGGTAGAAAACCAAGTGCGATGTTGAGTAGGCACGAGCTTATTCCCCAAATCCCTATAGCAAAACTATTGTTTTTTCTTTAGCAAAATACAGTTTCTCAATGCATGCATGTTGTTTTCCTTTTCATTCATGCAAAAATTGCATTCATGCTGGTCCAACAAACTTCATCTTCTTCTTCTTCTTCTTCTTCTTAGTGTTGGGAAAGAGGCTTTCATTGCACCACTAAACATAAGAAGAAATAGATACGATACGAGCTTTGACCTTCTGAATTGCCTTCCAAATTTTCAAGTCCAAGAAGGCATTGCCTGGGCTCGAATCAAGACTTGTCAAATGGTCAAACACAGACAAAGTAGAAAATATTCCTTCTACAGGAGGCTGCCAGATAAGCATATCTTCTCCATCACCAATAGAGAAACTGCACGCCATAACCTCCAGAACAACACTACTACGTAAGGTTTTCCATACTGGGAAAATTTAGATTGCTTATAGTCAAGGGCGGAGTCAAGATTGAATATTTGGAAGCCCGAATAATGAATCTGGATCAGCTCTCTGTTGAACAAGCACTAATGTCCTTTCACCATACATATTATGTGGGCCAATGTGGAACCCACTATGAGTCCCACTTCTGAATTATTTTATTACATTCTGGAATTCACATTAAAAATTTAGATAAATTAATAAGAGGATTAAAACATAGATAACACAATTATAAATAAATTATAAAAAATATATTGAAATATAGCATAGAGGCCAAAATTGTGGGAGAAAAACTTCAAGAATCATGAAAGAAAAAGGATGGAAAGAAATTTTGGGGAGAAATTGTAGGAAAAAAGATAGATTTGAAATCTATTAACTAAATATAGGGAAACCAGTCAATTTCCATAAATTAAGTAAAAATAAATAAATTCAATGATTATAATTAGATATAATAATATTAATAGCTGAAATTCTAAACATCTAACTAATAAAACTTAAAATTTAAATTGTTATTAGTAAGAATGGAAATTTTAGTAGAAAGTTTTAAGGATTCAAAAATAAAATTAAATGATTACTTTAAATCTAATAACATTGATGGATGAAATTTTAAACGAAATTTAATTTTCTAAGAATAGGAATTGAAATTTTAGGGATTAAAAAAATCAATGATTATGATCCTATATGAATTCTAACAACATTAAAATCGCTATTAGTATAATCAAAATTTTAAGAGAAAGAAAGAACATATGAATTATAAAAAATTATAAAAATAAAAAAATAAAAAAAAAAAGACAAAAAATAGGAAATGAAAGAGGAGATTTATGAGAGAATAAATAAGGAAAAATTCATGGATAGTGCATTGGTTTTTAATTAAATATACACCCATCATTTTTATCTTAAACTTTCATTTTTTTTAATTTGGGGGGTCAAATATTGGTATTTCACATGTGAAGTAAGAGAAAGAAGGAAAAAAATATAGGACTATTTTAATTTTAAAAGATCCTGGGGAGCATGGCTCCTGGGCCCCAACTTGGCTTGCCACTACTTATAGTGAAGGATTACTTCACATTGAGGGGCCATACTTTTTTTTTTTTTTTTTTTTTGTTGAAATTGAGGGGCCATACTTAACTACAAGAATTCAAGTCCAGACAAGATTGTGATCCTCTCACACCCCTTTACCACACATGTTGTAAGGAACCCACCCTCTGAGCAATGATAACATGGGCTAGAGATGAATTCCTCTTTTAAATATATGATAGATAGAAGAATGTAAGGGGAGGATGATCATCCCAACTCAAGAATAGGGGTTTAGACGAACAAGATTTGGATTGGATAGTGGTAATACCATATTGCATCCTATTATATTCTGACGGATTCGAATAATATCCTATCGGTTTTCGGACGGATTCAGTCGAATTCCGATGATAATCGGTTAATTATTTTCTTAAGTAGATTATTCTAAATGGACATGAATACAAATTTTCGAATACCAATTTACATCTTTACCATTTTATTTGTGAGGGGTTAAGTTTGAAATTTAAAAGTTTAGCAACTTTAATAGCTATTCTCGGAGGGGTAAGGTGGTAATTTTCATCTCCGTCACCCTGCCACCACCCCTGGCCTAAGCTCCTTTTCATTCTCTTTTTGCTGTAAAAAAACGTAAAAGGCTATTAGGTTCTCGCAGTCTCACTTCCATAAAAAGCGATCGAGGAACTCTTAAACCATATCTACTCGGCTTACACTGATTCAGGTGAATTCATCTGTTTCTGTTTTTTTTGGCCAAGAATTCTCTGTTTCGTTTCTTAGCTATTCAACCTCTCTTGCATTTCGTTTTTGTGTTTTTTTCATTTCTTTTCACTCAAGTGGTGTCTCGTTCTCATTCTCAAGCATCACCTTTTGTGGGCTTTCATTTTTTTTGTTCCGTGTTTTTGTTTTCAATGATTTTCTAGCAGAACCTTCGAAATCCATTCGTTGATTTGTGGGCATAGGAAGGTCAGTGCAGTCCCAAAAACGGGAAGATGAGATGAACCTTTCTTCTTATGATCCCCACAACGTACTTGTTGACAAGCTGAGTAATGAAAGCTCTCCTGGATGAAGCTTCTTCATCTGAAAAGGCCTATCTAACCCTTGATCTTCTTTTGAACTTATATGTTCATTGGTGATGGGATCTTGACTCCTCGCATGTTGATTTATTGTCCTTCTTCTTGACTCTTTTAAAACTTGTGCTGGTTTAGTTAGATTGAATTATCAAATACAGCAAAAATGATGAATCTCATCAGATTTCATATTTCTGTTTTATGTTACCTTTAGTGTCTGATATTTAATGCTTAAGCTACAACAGTCCTCCATTGATTGTTTCCTCCTTCATCTTCTTCTTCCACATTGTCATCTATGTAGTAATGCAGTTATACATGTTTTGAAGTCTTAACAAGAGGGAAAACTGGGTATGAGACTAATTATTAATTAATGAAAACTGAACAAGTATCTGAAAAGAACAAATTGTGTTCTGTTTGGTTTTGGAAAATGTTTACTATTTTCAGTTCAATATAAGATTATGCCTTTTAGGACAACAAGAAGCCTCAACATGGGTTTGGGCTAACCCCATGAAACATGTAAATATCAAATGGACAGCTTCAGCTTATTCGTGTTAAGTATTGTGATTGACTATATCCTAATCTAGCGTGTGGTTGGTGCTTGATTTACTATAATTTCGCTTATAATTTGCCAAAAGACTTACTTTTCTTATTCTCCATATTTCATTCTTAAAGCAATTATTTACCAGAACATGTCAAATGCTCAACAAGAGAAGAGATTGAAGGGAAATATTTCCAAATGCTTGAGATGCATGACGCTACTATTGGTGCTGCACTATCGGATCAATGGTTTACCAGGTATGGTCCATGAAACATCAATAATTCTTGTTTATTCTTCAAGGGTGGATGAGAAGAGAAGGTATGGAAAGGGAGTAATGAGACATACCAATATTTTACTTAGTATATCCCTTAATTGATGGGTGGCCATTCTTGAATACTAAAGGCTGGATAAAGTAAGTATTTCTCAGCCTTTGTCAACTATTAATTAAAAATAAATTGGAAATCCTGCTATACAATTCAACTTATGACTTGACAACCATGGATCTGGTGGCATCTATTAAATTGAGGCTACTAAGAGCTAATCAATATACTTGTATGGCTATATATATTTTAAGCGACATAATATAGGGTACCAAAAATGCCTGTTTTATTAGACTACCACAGGTACAGAATGTCAGATGCTCAACTAAAATGCTCATATAGTGGTCGTACAATTGCTCGTTGTGATACTTATGATTGTTCCTATTTTAGACCAACAGGATAATTATATCAGCTGTTTTATAAAACTGCCACTGAATATCATATGGTTAACTTTACTTGTCTGTGCATATGGTGGTGATTAGATAAATCATACCAGTAAACATCGATATGTGTATATGTATCCATCTGTGGTTTCTTATGATGATGGAAAATTATACACCAAGGTTGATAATATAACCACAGGGTATTTGAAGCACAATAATTGGTTAGTAACCATGGTGGATTATAGCAAATATAGCAGCAGTTAAAATAAACGCCATTACATCATTACATGTAGTTACTAAGCTAGTTAAAGATGATATAAATAAACCATGACTGTATGCCTTACATTATATTCTTTGTGTTCTTGCATTTTCTTACATTAAAAGTTTCATGTTCTTGCATTTTCTTCTTCCTCACTTGCCTGTTCATTCTATGCTGAAACCAAACCATAATGCACCTTTTCTTGCTGATATCTCCCTCTCCCCCCCCCCCCGTATTGCTCTAAATTTCTCACAGAAACTGATGCACCAGTGATTCTTAGTACTTTGTGTGTTAAACCTAAGTAGTAATATGCCAGGCAATACTGCCACATCATCCAGCAGCATAATAGATTTGTTTCAGAGATAAAGTAGGATCGATTTGTTATATTTTGGAGATCTTATAGTGATCTGTTTTGCTGATTTTGTAGGAAGATATTTAATTCTAGATTTGTTTCCCAGAATTCATTTCTGTGGATGAACAAATATTGGTCAGATAAAGTGGGCGAGATAGGTGACAAACATGTTGAAATAAAGGTTGATGATAAACAGAACCAGACTCTTCTCCCAAAAGAAGTAATTAATTCTGACTTGCACATTTGACAGGAATCCAGAGGCTTTACTGTAGCAGAAGATTCAAATGTTTATGTTGCAGAGAATTCTTCTAATGACATGTAGACCTGTTGTACAGCTGTCACTTAGCTGATGGTTCTAGAGTGTTCTTGTTTAACAGCCTGTACTTCCACTTGTATATATATCAGTGGAGATCAATAATAGATTAACAATTCATTTAGCACACTTTACATGAAGAAAAGGAAGCGTCTTGATGTTGATTTGAACAAGTGATCGAGGAATATGAGACATTTTGGAGCATGGACATATTCAATCTTCTTTAAACAGTCAACATAAGCTACTAGACTTGCCACCATGCATCTTTTATTGACCGGGAAGCCATTAGACATATTTAACTGAAGGTCGAAGAAAAACATGAAATAGTCTCTTCTTTGCAAATTATTAACAGGTTCTGAGCACACTGAACAGGAATCCAGCTGATTATACTGTACCAGAATATGCAAATGTTTGCATCATTGGAGGTGCACAGCTGAAAAAAGAAGCTTCTTAGTATTGACTTGAACCAGCGACCATGGAATATGAACCATTGTAGAGCATGGACAGATTCAATGTTTATAGAACACTCTGCAGGAAGCTATTTGACTTACCACCATGCATTTTTCCTTGACCAGGAAGCCATTAAACATGTTGAACTGAAGGTCGACCAAAAACATGATAGTTTCCTCTGTGGGAAAAGTTAACAGTTCTTACTTGTTGATAACAGTAATACGGCTGATTTTGCTGCACCAGGAAATGCAAATGTTTGCATTTTTGGAGCTGCACAGCTGAAAAGGAAGCTTATTAATATTTCGTTGAACAAGCAAATGGGGAATTTGAAACAGTTCTTGAGTATGGATGGATTAAGATTTAATATTTTTGGAATACTCTGCAGGAAGCCATAAGACTTTCAGCAATGCATTTTTCATTGACCAGGTGACTAATTGTTTCTTGTCGTTAATTACAATATATTTAAATTTTTTGGGGTAAGGTAATCGATCAACTTTAGGCATACATCTATGGACAGTAGCCCCAAACATTTCTTGAATTTGGTCCTTTAGTTGGCATGAAGACACAAATGGTTAATGCAAATTTTATATGAATTTGTTCAATTATTTTATTGCTATACAATAAATCTGATATCATACTGTAATTGTGATCGATAAATGTTATTGTTTTATGGTAGAGAATTGGTGAGAGTAGTGACACCAGAAAACTCCAGCTGATATATCATAGTATAGGGAGGGGGTCGCCAGGTGAATGTAAGTTTTTTTAAGAGAACTGTGAACATTACAAAAAGTCCGGTCTACTTTTAAACTCTGTTTTGGTCTAACATTCATTTATGTTCCTGAAGGAACAGGGGATGGCCAAACAGGTTGGATATGTTCCTTCACACCCATAAGAAGAAAAATAGACTATCTAACCATGTAAAATCTGGAATAGTTATGGAAAGTAGTTATCTGTTTTAACTTTCAAATAATACTTGTATGTTTGCTAATTTGGCTTTTCTGTTGCTGTGTATGTTATATGCTGTTTTGGGCATTGTGCAAGTCTAAAAGATATGAAACTTTACAAATCCAAGCTTGACACCCAGAGCTAATTGAGAGACTTCTAAGATATATTTACATGTTGTCTTGATGGATGACAGAATAACTAGCAGAATGAGGAAGAGAATTGAAAGGAAAACTAAGAATGAGAAAGGAAGATGGTAGGAGTTATGCAATCAATGATGGCTATGTTGAGGGCTATGAAAGCCAACATAGAGTGTGATTAATGCAAATCTCAGATAAAGGAAGCTCACAGTTTTTGGTGCAATGGAGTAAGTTTGGAATCGATTAAATGACTGTGGTATGTTTATTTCGATACATATGTGTGCGACTTATTCTGACCATTCAATCAGCTGATGCTTAAGGATTGAGGCCATTTCATAGGTAAGCATTACTTATGATTAATTACTTTGTTTCTTACATTCTCTTAGTAATTCCACATGTTCTACTTGGTATAGACCAATATTAAAGTCATACTTTTCTAAATAAAATACTTTTTTCCTTTTGTTGCTGCAACACTACTTGATCATCATGTATTTTTATTTATACCTTTGATTTGATATTTCTTTTTAGAATGGAAATGTTTCTGGGCATGAGCTTTGTTATGCACATCTACTTAATAAGTCCAGTAAATGAGGAAGGGATATTTTGTCAATTGCCAATAGTAAATCATAGTATCATACTCTATTCCATCGATTGATGCAAGAAATCTTGCAGTATCAAATGCTTAATTGCAAGTTTAATGGTTTCACATTTGTTCAGGCATCATGATTCAAGGTGGACTTCATTGGATATTATGGGGTGGGCTTTACAGAAAATGAATGATGTTATCATGTTTGTCCAACAGATTCCCTCCTTATCTGGATATATCCATCCTCTCTCAATTCTGATGCCCACATATTCTTAACAATCACAACTTCGTCTCTCTTTTCCCCTTCAGTTCTGAATACTTGTTTTGGTTCAGTTCTGTTCAGTTCATTATAGTGGGAAATTTACCTTGGAGTAGAACTGAAATTTAAGCTCTCCCACTTCTATGGCAGCCGAAAAGCTAAGTGCATCAGGGCCGTTGGCTGGAACATTTTTATATCCATCAACGAGGACCATAGGTAGGTTCTTTTTGCCATCACCATTAACTACCCATTGTGGTCACTATCTTTTCTCTTTGCTGTGTTTCCACGTTGAGTTCCATCAACCTTCACATCTCCTGGTGACCTTCACAGAAGTTTCTGCAGCTGATGATGATGTCAAAAGCAAGGTGACCTTGTTCTCATCATGTTGAGCAAGGATTGCCATAGGATGGTTTAAGGTTGGTTTATCAAATCCAGATTATGTTCTTTTCTGAGTTCTAGACTTCTCCAGAGTTTGTCCAGAGCAAATGCCAGAATTACACTAGAAGAATTGTGACATGCACTGCAAAGAGGGTTGTTGAAAAGAGAGTAGTGCGTCGATAAGGATTTAGTTCATTGCTTGAAGTCGAAGTTTGTGTAACAGAAAGTAGGAATGCATATGACAAGGGATTTGGATTGAGCGGCAACTTTCATGAATTATTTGATTTCCTAACTGCACAGAAATTCTGTCTTTTATTAGCTTAAAGAGCTTGCTTAATTTAAGGACTAACCCTAGTCTTGATTTTGTAAACCTATTCTTTATAGCTTAATGAACTTGCTTGATGATTTGAAACTTGCTTGTGGATGAGTTTCTGTTCAATGTGTCCATTTATGTGTCCTTTTTTACAGGGCTGAGATCGTTGCTTATGCTTCTGCTTGAGCTGAGTTGTTCAGAGTGTCCAACCGTATGTCTTGTTACTTGTTTTGTGAAATATTTTCTATATATTCTAATGTGATCAATATTCTTAACATCTTAAGTCTGTATTTTAGTTCTGCTTTGGCTATAAATGCTTCTAACTACCAATGAAGTTTCGTGTGTTGCATGTCTCAAGTGGATGTGGGAGTGGAAATTTTGTTGAAGGACCAGAAATAAAGGGTAGTAGTTTCAATGTGCTCTTCTGCTTGGAGGAACAAATCATGCTGATCCTTCCAAACCCTATGAAACTTGGGGAACTTTTCTCCATTTTTGTTGACTCAAATGTAACTTGAAGATCTGGTTCCATTAACATAATGGCTCAGGATGGACTTGGGCCTTCACGACCTAAGCCCATCTTAATTGTCTCCATCTCTCTCTCTGTTCTCTCTGATCATCTTGTGGCCAATCAGGCTTAGCCCATCCAACCCTTGAGTGTTGTTCAGGGTAGGATTCTTATGGTTTTAAATCAGAGCCAGGCTTGAAACCTGTTGGGGTTAGGGTTTTGAAAATCCTGATTGAATTGCCAATGTAGGATTGGTAGAGTGGTGGAGATCCATACTTCTCAGTGGAGAGGTCATGGGTTCGATTCTTGTAGACTCTCCCCCCCCCCCCCCCCAACCACCACCCTGAGGATGTTATCAAGGTGCACACAAGTTGGCTCAGATAAACCCCAGCTTCTGAGAAGAAAAAAAAGCCGACTGAATCCAATCATTTTGCAGCCCTGATATTGATGAAAAAAAGAATATTGATGGTTTTCTATTTGTAACTTGAGGATTTTATACGTATTGAGTGTGGGGATTATTAAATATATCATGATATTGATAGGTTTTAATTTTTACAAGCAATATCATCTTTATAATTCATAGATTTGAAATTTGAGTCTAAGATCCTCTCTCTCCCCTCTATGTATTACTTTCACATTTCTTCATCATATACGAATTCTACTTCTGAACACTGACAAGATGGGGGCGAGAGATGAATTCTCAAATATATGGTAAAAATTTGTAAAAGTGGTTATCTTTGCATGACATGACATGAATGGAACGTTTATAGGGATAAGGATAACCAACATGCGAGGAGCTAGCGGTGGAACAGTGTGTGAGAGGGAGATATATAAATTGTTGCAGGAGTTAGATGTATGAATGAGCGCGACCAGACATGAAAGGAAGTACATGAATTTTGGGTGCAATTGATTAATTTATAGCACCGAAACTAATAATGCATGTGATCACCCCGTTGGGATAAGTGTCACTCTCTCAATTGTGTTAAATATTCTCTCTCTATCTTTCATCAACCAGTTATTTATTTATTTATTGTCACCATCATGGCAACCTTGTCTTCATGTCGGTCCCACACTCCAGCTATTGTAGTGGATGGGCATGCATCTAATCTAATCCAATGCTGTTATAAAAGTTGTGGTGCGTCACCATCGAAAGATAGCTCAGTCAGTAATACTGCACTTCTTATTGAAGAGGTCATGGATTCGAGCATTCTTGTGGTATATCCATATATGTAATAGTCTCTATCCCTTATTATAAAAAGAATATTGTGTGCATCATTAGCCATAAAAGTCTAATGGTAGTAAATACAATTTGAATGTTTCCCCGAAAATCATAGACGCGGAGGGAGACAAGAACTTTGCTTGATGGCAGCTTCCAGTCACCTTCCACAATACCTAATGCCTATATCTTAGATGGCCAAGGCCAGCACTGAACTGAATTGCTACCAATTGTGATGGATCTTGTAGAGAAAATATTGGTGAAGATGGATCCATAGCTCGGAATCAACATGGCATGATTCTTTTTGCACTGGCAAGTGGGATTCTTGAGGATAATATTACCCGTTTGGAACTATTTGCTATCAAGCGTGGGATGGAGACCGCAATAAACATGGGCTTCGACTGAATTGAAGTTCGGTCAGATTCAATGGTGGCAATCCAATCAATACAAGGACATTTCTCTACATCTTGGAGGGTCATCGATTTGGTCATGGAGATTAGGGAGCTTAAGAGGAATTTTAATCTTTGTAATTTTGTCCATCATGTTCGAGAGATTAGTACATGTGTTGATTTATTAGCTAGATATGTAAATTCCTCTCAGGAAATACTCTTTCTTGTAGATGTCATCCTGTCATGTTGTCCTCTCTTCAATAAAAAGCTCCATTTAAAAAAAAAAAAAAAGTATGTTATGGAGAAGTAATAGTATTGGATAGGATTGCAATTGCTAGTAATTCTACTTGATGCGTCCAAAATCTGCTCAGCCCTTGGATCTCCACGTAGTGTCCTGCAAAACAAAAGCGTCAGATGTGGCCCGACCGCTGGGGTCGGGAGTCCACCTCCGAAGGCTAAGTCAGTTGATGAACTTAATCACAAACGGCTCTGCTAGAAGCACAGAGCTAATGAATGAAGAAACGGGAAAGGTGATCTAGATAGCAGGACGCTGATAGTTGAGGTCTATCAGTATGTATCTGAACCTGAGTCTCAGATAGTATTCTCCTTCATCGATTGATCCGTCCCTCACCTTGTATGGTAGTGAGGTTTATATAGAGTGTACCTTCGAATCTCCTTCGTTGGATGCACTCGAGCCTTCTTCAGGTAGTCGTTGGATCTTATCAATAAGATCCGTTGAGCGATAGACTTCTACTAGTTTGGGCTAGTAGAGGACTCCTGAGATAACCGTTAGGTTATGCGATAGTTATCCCTTTGATGATGATTATCCGCAGCCGTCGGTTTGAGTCTCTTTGTCATCGGGGTGATTACCCTAATCCATAAGTAAGATTAGGGCACGCTTGCAGCAAAATAATCTTTCTTGTTCAGCAAGCCGTCTTCTGGATCCGGTTCGCTCGGGAGCGATTCGGTTTTCTCCTTCTCGACCGGGGTCGAGGGTCGGACCAGGTATGAACCCGGTCTGATCATAAACTCTCCATATCACGAGCCCCCCAGACCAAGCGTTCGGTCGATCCCGAGGGCTTGGTTTTTAAATCGGGTTCGTCGTCAAGTGATGATCTCTGCGTGCTTCATTAAATGTCATATCACATTTAATGCGGTGGTCACTTTTCCTCGAGCGTTGTGAGTGTAAGGCCACATGTCTCCGTTGCAGTTGATCTGTCGTGGCTCACATCATCCAAGTGACGGTTTCCGAACGCCTATTTCGGATTCATGAGTTCAAACTTTCAAAACGTCTTTGAATCTTGATCGTCAATTTTGCATCAATCTCGATCGTTCAGATTCCCGAACACTCGTGCGGGAGTTTTAAAAGCGGTTCGTTGTCTTCGTAGGTTTCACTCTTCCGTCTCGGAATTTGAACCTTTGTCGTCTACTTCGCGCCTTCCTGCTCTCAAGCTTTCGTCTCACCGAATCGGTAAGTTTCTTGGTCTTTTCTTTTTGTAGTTTCTTGAAACGAGTAATGGCGGACGATAGGGCTTCTTTAGTACCCCATGTTGGTGATAGCAAGTGATGCTTTTGCTTCTCCCCGCCCCGAACAGTCGGATAGTGATAACAAAACCCTAACCGTCCTCCGGCAGGAGTTCGCTGAAGTTTCTCAAAAAGGTTTTGAAAGAAAAACCGAAACTTCTCCTGTCCTTGTCGAGTCTGGATCTTCCAAGATCGTCGATTCCTCTAGGCAACCTCAAACCTCCGGGTCTAATGGTGGGCCTAGCTCTGTTCCCTCCATTTATAATGGAGAAACTCTTCTTTCCGCTGTTCAAGATTTTGACATTCCTTCCTCATATCAGGTTAGGGCTCCCCACCCTGATGAGAGGGTTGATTCATCCCTTTGGGTGAATTTTCTCCGTACATAGATACACCGGAAAGCGGGGTTCGCTTTCCCTTTTTTAATCCTTTATTTTCCATGATTTTGAATCACCGGAACATTTGTCCCGGAATGCTCCTCCCCAATAGCTGGCGTCTCATCGTCGGCTTCTTGGGTTTGTGTTTTGAGCTTGGCATCATGCCATCTCTTTCTCTTTTTGTACATTTTCATGTTCTTTCAATCTCCCATCCTCCCGGATGGGTTTTTCTTTCCAAACGCAATAGGGCTGAACTTGATTGGAGGGGCAGCATCCTCGCCAAAGGAACTTGCCCTTCTAACCACAAAAGATGGCACGAACGATATTTTTTCTGTCGAGCGCCTCCATCAGATCTTAACTTCCCGACCACCTGGAGGAGATTTACTTCTTCGTCCGAGAGTAACCGGGGCCTTCCCTTATCCAAAGAAGACGAGGCGGCCATCTTGAAGATCAAATCCATTCCGTGGTATCAAGAGATACATGGATATGAAATGGAGTATAACTCCATCCTACAAGATCTTGGGGCTTGGCTCATTGTGAGCTTCTAACCATCATCCTTTGATTTGACTGAAGTGAAATGTCTTGAATTCGATTCTTGTCCTTCTTCTTTGCGGTGCCTCCCCGTAACGAACCCCGAAAGCCCTGCGGGTAAAGGCCGCTAAAGCCGTTGTGACAGCCGAACAACGATCGCCCAGGGTCTTGACTGCAGATCAAGAGGCTTCTCTTCCCTCTCCCGACCCCTCTTACAGGGGTATCAGGAATATCAGGCCTGTAGCTGATGTTTCGGGTAAAGGGAAGAAACCAATGGTGGAGAGGGCTACCGTCTCCTCCTCCGTCCGAACCAAGAGGAGGCATGACACAATTGATGCTCCCTCCAACAAAAAATCCAAACTTCAACGGATGGTGAGGAAGTCTTCCTTCCCCAGTGGACCCTGAAGATGACCGACAGGGTCACTCGGGATCCTGAGAAAGCTGCAGAGTGGAGCTCTCTCGGTCTTGCTCCTTCGATCGCCAGGAGTTTGAAGCCCTGGATGACACCTCCCTTGTGAGTCAATCTACAAGGTAACGGTTTTCTTGCTTATTTATGTTTTCATAATTTCTTATGACTTCATAATTTCTTATGACTTCTTATGATATCTTCTGTCTTCCCAGGAATGCTGTGTTGAGCTTTTATCAACACATGGAAGCATTGAGCCATGTTGGTCGCACCAGCTCCTTGCCGCAAACTTGTGAAGAGAAATTGGCCAAGGCCAATTCTCGAAATAGATCACTGGGATGCAGCTCTGTCAGAGAGCTGCAGAAAAAGCATGAGGAAGAAGTGACCTCCCTCAAGGAAGCCCTTGAAGCTTCAAGAATTCGTGTCTCTCGCCGCCGAGCGCGAGGCCAGGAAGCAAAAAGGCAGCTGCCACGTTGTTTGGTGACCGCCTTGAAATTAAGAGTAGGGATCTCGAAGAACATCTGAAGTTGGCAATCCCTAGCAAGCCTGAGCATATCAAGCCAAACCTTCGGAAGGAGTGCATCCGGAAATACCTGAACAACGTACCTTTCTCCGAATTGCTAGGTTTCTACAACATTCAGGCTTACCGCATGGGGCAGAACGACGTTTGGGAGCAGATCCTTGGAACGATCCCTGACTTCGACACTGCTCATTTTCGTGAGGTATGCCACCCAGAGGTCTTTGGGAAAGTTGGTATGGATCTCCCAGACTGGGCCCAGGGAGTAGATGATCCTTTTCCAGCTGACCCTCAATATAAGGCATATCTAGATGACGAGCCGGCACTTCCAGAGGAGAAATCACAAGCCGAGTCTCAAGTTGTTGCTATAGAGGATTCAGCCGATGATATTCTTGAGGAAGGCTCTTCTCAGGATCCTGAGAAAAGTCATCCCGACCAGGGTCCCTCGGGCAACAATGAAGAAAAGGCTTAGGGTGTTGTTCTTTTGTAAAGATGTACCCTCATTTTAATGAATAGACATTTCTTTACTCATGTTGGTCTCAAAATTTCCCCATCTCTTGCCGAAGTATTGCCTTGAATATCAAAGTATTAATGATAAAACTTATCACTTAACTCTTCATTCCTCGCCGAATAATGATCTTGTAGAAATATTGTGAAGATATGTTTCGGGAAGATGCGTTAATCTTCCCCACTACTTCATTTATTGCAAATTCCGCACGTTTCCCTTCTGCGAAGTTCAAACGTCTTCCGCTTTTTGTGTACCATTCACTATTTCCAATGAATCGAAAATACCTCCATTATTTTAATGGCGGTGCGACGATTGGAGGTTTCTCTGCACCAGGTGCTCGCTTCCACATGTTCCCTGTGTGGCATCCCTTCGACCGTCGATCTTGCTTTTTACGGATTTCGAAGCGTCATTTCGATCGGGTCGTCGGTTGTCCTTAGCCTTTAACCGTCGTCTTATACCCGAGGCTATTTAAAGCCTTCGTGGGTACTCTCCATCTATCCCGACTTCGCAAGATAGATTTGCTAAAGTGCCAAAGCAACCTTTCGTCCTTCGGCCCGCCTCCGTATTCCTCGTACTTCGACGACATGCTCTATCCATTTCTCGAACAAGTGAGTTTTAGATTTCTCATCTCCTTCCCCTTTTCCCCCCAATAGTAAACCGCACAGTAGTTATACTTGGGGTTTAGTATTTTGGTCTGCATCGGATGCTTTAGAAAACTAGGGTTTCCCCATTGTTGCTTTGTCGTTTTATTTCTCGATCGATACGGCTGTTTGTTTTTTGTATAGTGGCTCCTAAGATCAACCCATACTTTATCGAGCAAAATCTCGCAAGAATAGCGTTCCGTCGGTGGTGATTGGGGCCGGTGCGGTGGTTTTAGCTAGTGAATCCTCCAAGCGTAAGGCGATCGCTGGCGGTGAATCTTCAAGTCGATTCCCGCAGCTTCGTTGATGCCGTCCCGTGCCTCCTTTGCCCGAAGTGATCGCTCGTCTTTCCCAGAAGATCTTGATCACTCCGTTGCCGATGGTCCCGGCGGCAATCCCGCTGGTGAGCTTGTTGGTGAGCCTGTCGGTGCACCCCCGAAGGAGACTCTTCGGGCATCCGAGGCAACTATGTTGGCGTCTCGATGAAGGTGTGGCCCCAGCAGTGCTGCTCCTATTTCTAACTCTAGTGCTTGTTTGGCATTCTCCTCCTCTCCTTCGAGTTGGAGGATTTTGCCACCAGGAAGCGCCGTCGGATGACAAGTGATGCAGCTCATCCTTCTCTTGGTGTAGTTCGTCCTTCTCTTGATGTAGCTCATCCTTCTCATCCTTCGCCCGAATTAGTGTCAAATGAGTTTGACAAAGCGTTGGAATGGTGTACTGTCTTCGCTCGAATGACTTCGAGAGCGCAGTTCTTTCCAAACTTCCGGATGAAGTCTTTACGAAGTCACCGGTGATGTAAGTCTTTCTTCATTTTCCCGTGATTTTGAAAAATTACTTTTCTCGCTCCTCGCTAACTCGAAAGTTGTTTGCGGGAGTCTTGCCGGTAACTTCCACAACCAAGTGGAAGCAGTTGCTAGACTCAGAGGTTGAGCAATGAAGTTTCTAGGCTTCAGTGGAATCTCTCGAAGCTAAAGATGTTGAGATTGCTCGCCTTCGGAATCTAGCTTGGGAGGTGGCAGGAGAAAAGAATTCGATGATTGGTCGTCTTCGGTCAGATTTGGATGATGCCGGGGAGAAGATCCGGCGATCGGAACGGACAGTTGGAAAGTCGGGAGCTAAAGGGTCCGAAACATTACCCGAAAGGCAAGTTGTCGTTCCTTTGCCCGAATCCCTTCCAACCGATGTTCGCAGAGCCCGTGTCTTCAAGTATTTACACAAGTAAGTCTTTTGTTGATATGTTGAATGCTTACAACTTGCAGGCGCATCGGGATGGTGAGAACGAAGTATGGGAATCAATACTAAGGAAAGATCCTCATTTTGATACTACTCCCTACAAGGTCTTGTTTGCCATCCCGAAGTATTTACCAACCCGGGTATTCCTCCTCCCGACTGGACCAAGGATAAGATTGATCCTCCACCTTCCGATCCGGATATTATGCAATATCTAGAAGATTCTCCCTGTTTATTCTCCGCTGGAAGAAGTCAATTATGACGAGCTTGTGCCGAATGCGAGTTTGGTCAAGGACCATTCTTCTCCCGGACAAGTTGGGCAAAGAGTATGAAATCGCAGAGGATTTTCTGAATATTGGAATATTTTTGTAATCCTCATTTCTTCTCTTCTTTTCCTTGACTCCTCTCAATGTTTGACTCATATGTTTGTTCTAGCAAAGTCGCATCGATCTTGTATAACTTGTTAACAATCACCTGTAATGACCTTCTTCTTTGATCGGAGATTGTCTCCCAGCTCTTGTAATTGTTTTGATACTGGCCTCTTTGGATCTTCTCGAAGAAATAAGAAATTACTTTATCTTGAACTTTGCTAGCCACTTGAATCGTCGTTGTATTAGGTCTTAGGTCCTGAAACAATGCCCACTTGGATCCGGGATCTGTCGGAAGGCCCCGGGTTTTAAACCGATACCTTACACTTAAGGATTCCGGAGAAATACAATAAGTCTGAGAAGGAACTCACTCGGGTTTTAAACCGATGCCTTATAGTTGGATCTTGTTCTTGAATGTGGTGTATGATGCCCCCCAATCAAAAGATAGTTTGTTGAAAACCAAAAATTGCATTGATTGAGTTGAAAATGATTACATCGCGAACAAAATTGAAATCATCTTCAAGGATAAAACTTTTTGAGATGCCTAGCATTCCACAAATGATCCAATTCTTTTCGGGAATCAATGTTCTTCAGCTTGTAAGCTCCTGAACCGACCGGTTTCACAACCATATAAGGTCCTTCCCGGGAAGGGTCCAACTTTCTTTGGTGACGCGGGTCGGAAGCTAGGGTGTTTCTCAACACCAAATCTCCGGCTAAGTACCGACGATTCTTCACTCGAGTATTATAATGAGACGCTATCCTTCTTTGATAATGTTGAGTTCGTGCTATTGCCTTTGCCCGAACTTCATCCAACAAATCAAGACTATCAAGCAGTCCTTGTTCATTTGTTTTTTCCTCGAACTCACGATCCCTTAACGTCCCCGCCATTATCTCCACCGGTGCCAATGCTTCGGATCCATATGCCAACCTGAATGGAGTTTCTCCGTAGGTGTTCGAACCGTAGTTCTATAAGCCCACAAGTACATTATATAGTTCTTCGACCCAAGAAGCTTTGTCAGCCTTCGAGTCTTCTCTTTATTCCTTCCAAGTAGCGTTCGGTTAGTAACCTCTACCTGGTCATTGCTTTGGGGGTATGCCACCGAGGACATACGATGCTCGATCATATATGTTCCATGTAATTGCTCAAATTGTGGACAGTGAACCGAGTACCATGGTCGAGTGACAATTATCTTTGGAATCCCAAAGCGATATATGATTGTTCAAGCACAAATTTCTCCACTTTTCTCTCAGTAATTGTCGCCGGTAATCGGCTTCTACCCATTTTGTGAAGTAATCAATTGCTACTATCGGATATTCTCGTCCGCCCGATGCCTTGGTGAATTTGCCCATGATATCAATTCCCCACATTGCAAAGGGAATGGGATTTAGAATTGAAGTCATAATCTCCGCCGGGCGCTTCGACATCGTAGCATGAATTTGACAGTTACTACATCGACGAACGTAGTCCATAGCAGCTTCTTGGATCTTAGGCCAATATAACCCCAGTCTTAGAATTTTGTGGGCCAGTGGCTCGCCACCCATGTGAGCGCCACAAATTCCTTCATGAACCTCAGCCAAAGCCGAGTTTGCTCCTTCGAGGCCTATACATCTCATAAGGGGTCCAGCATAAGATCTTTTATATAGTCTCCCATTCCGAATGACAAATCTAGCCGATCGAATCTTGATCAACCTTGCTTCTACCGGATCCTCGGGTAACTTGTCATCTCTTAGATATTCAATTATTGGATCCATCCAAAGAACGTTCCGATTCAATATAAGAAATTTCTTTCTCATGATAACTTGGAAAAGTTACCTCTTCAATATAGACCGAAGGGTCTAGATTCTTTTCCTTGGCATTGGCTAGTCGGGATAGCTTATCCGCCACCGAATTTTCATTCCTCGAAATCCGAGATATCTTCAAATTCCGAAATTGGTTCTGAAATGCCCGCACTATCTCCCGATATTTTTGCAAGCGTGGTTCTTTAATGCCATACTCCCCCCGGACTTGGTTGACTATAAGCTCGGGAGTCACTATAAATAGTAATATCTGTAATAGCTAATGCCTTTGACAACCGAAGTCCTGCTATTAGGGCCTCGTACTCCGCTTCGTTATTACTCGCATCAAATGCGAATCTCAAAGCATATCGAATAATGAATCCCGCCGGACTTTTTAATAGAATTCCAGCGCTGCTCCATCTTTATTACTCGAACCATCGACATATACCTCCCAAGTGGTTGGTATAATGGGATCTTCAATGGTGGGTTCCACTGGTGCAGTAGTTTCTACTACAAAGTCGGCTAATGCTTGAGCCTTGATTGCAGTCCTGGGCTTAAAGCTCACTTGGAACTCACTTAGCTCAACCGACCAGGATACCATCCTTCCAGACAAATTAGGTTTGTTAAGAACTTTACTAAGAGGAAAAGTTGTAAATACCTCAATTGGATGAGCCTGAAAATATAGCCTTAGCTTCCTAGCGGCCATCATGAGAGCCGAGCTCGCTTCTCAATCTGCGAATATCTCGTCTCCGCATCCAACAACACGTGGCTTACATAGTAAATCGGCCACTGTTTCTTATCTTTCTCCCGAACAAGTACCGTATCGACCGCGGAAAGGGATGTCGCTAGATATAGCTGTAATATTTCCCCCTTCTCCCGGTCCGGACAGGATCGGTGGTTGTCCAAGTGCATCTTTTAATTCCTCAAAAGCTTTCTCGGCACTCTTCAGTCCACTTTGCTTCCTTATCGCCCTTCAGGTCTTTAAGTGCCTTGAAGAAAGGCAAACATTTTTCTCCAAACTTGGAGATAAATCGATTTAAGGCAAGCAACTCTCCCTGTCAAACATTGTACATCCCGAACGGTTTTGGGAGCCTCCATGTCAATCGAGCTTGTATTTTGGCAGGATTTGCCTCAATTCCCTCTCGTGATACCATGAAACCCAAGAATTTACCCGAGGAAACTCCAAAGGCACATTTTTCGGGGTTCAACTTCATTTGATGTTTCCTCGCATCGAGAAAACCTCGATCAAATCTGCAATGTGATTTGCTTTTGTAAAGCTTTTCACCAAAGCATGTCGTCAACATATGCTTCAACGTTCTTTCCTATCAGCTCTTTGAAAATCTTGTTGACGGCCCTCTGATATGTTGCTCCTGCATTTTTCAAGCCAAAAGGCATGACCTTGTAATAATAGCTTTCACGATCAGTCATAAAAGCCGTATATTTCTCATCTTCCTTATTCATAAGGATCTGATTATACCCCGAGTAGGCATCCATGAAACTTAAAGTTTCATACCCCGCATAGCATCTATCAAGAGGTCAATCCGAGGCAACGGGTAACAATCTTTTGGGCAAGCTTTGTTTAGATCCGTGTAGTCTGTACACATCCTCCACTTCCCATTCGCCTTTTTCACCATCACCACGTTGGCCAACCAAGTTGGGCACTCGATTGGTTCTATGAAACCAGAATTTTTAAGTTTTTCAACTTCATTCCGAACGGCTTCATACTTTTCAATAGAGAGTTCAAGAGTTTGTATCACTCGATTGGGAAATTTCTTCTTTTCTGTATCACTGGTTTCGCCTTAGGGTCTATCCAGAGTTTGTGCTCTGCAATGGCCCGATCGATCCCATGCATGTCCTCAGCAAACCACGCGAATACATCTTTATTCTGTTGAAGAAATAACTTCAACTCATCTTTAAACTCTTCCAGTTGTTCAGACCCGACATAAGTAATCTTTTTCGCATCCTCGGTACACAGCTGGATTTGCTCTAGTTTCTCCACTGGTTCGGGCCTTTGCATCTCTGTCTCTTCCCGATCATCTCGAACTTCTATGGGGAGGGCAGTAACCTTCTTCGGACCCTCCTTGTCTTTTAAATAGGCAACATAACACCGCCGAGAGATCTTCCGGGTCGGAGGAGACTTGACCGATTCCCATATCAGTCGGGAATTTTATCTTCAGGTGTTTTGTCGAAACAATAGCACCTATCTTAGATAAAGATGGTCGCCCGAGAATCATATTATAGGCTGGTAGTTCTCGAACTACCAAAAAATTGATTCGGACAATTGTTTCCTTAGGAAAACTTCCAATGGATAAATCCAACTGAACCGATCCTTCCGCCACTGCAGATGACCCTGCAAAGCCATATAGGTGTGTTGATGAAGGTTTCATCAAATCTTGATCCACCTTCAATTTTTGATACACTTCGTAAGAAATTAGGTCAGCTGCAGACCGTATCAATCAATACTCTATGCACTTCCCGCCATGCAATCTCTACCTTGATGACTATAGCATCATCATGAGGTAAACAAACATCTCTCTCGTCTTCTTCGTTAAAGGTGATAGAATCTTCACCATTCAGCTTCTTCCGCTTCTGCGCCTCTCCGGCTCCAACAAATTTGGATTTGGTTTTTAAACTCCGGAATGATTCGAGCTCTGGACCCCCGAAGATGGTAAGGATCGGTGACCGAGTAGCAGCTTCAATCACCTCCTTGCCTTTTTTGGACTTCGGGGCCTCCCTTGATCGTTCCCGAACCGACCGAACGATTCCTTTTAGGGGCAGCCGCACGTGGCCCGCGTGGCTCCTCCCTTCTTCTCGCTAACAAACCGGACAGATGTCCCCGAGATATCAATCTCTCAATATCCGCCTTCGATGACGACAGTCATTAGTGTAATGACCATAGTCCTTGTGGAATCGGCAATACTTTTCCCGATCCCGTCGCTCTCTCCGGTTTCAAAAGAATTTTAGGTGGCCACTTCAAAATATTTTTTCTTTTGAGGATATTCAGAATATCGGCCCGAGGAGCATTCAATGGAGTGTACTCACTTCTCTACCGGGGGATCTTTGGCGCCAAGGTTGGGATCTTCCAACCCGATCACGAACATTCTTCTTTGGCTTCGCTTCGTCAGAGCCTTTTGTTCCTTATTGGAGACTTTATTATCTCCTTGGCGCGCATCTAGAATCTCCATGACTTCAGCCCGCTTCGGCATCTCTCGTACCAACTCAAGCATAAGTCGTGGGTATGTCATGTAGTAATAACTCCAGGAGTTTCCGATTTGTGAGTCCCGTGAATAGAGCGGTTCCGGCCACTGTTCATCCAAGTTTTCTATCTCCATCGTCACTTTGTTGAATCTTTTCGGAAACTCTCCGATCGATTCGTTCTTTCCCCGTTTGACAAGAAACAAGGTTTCTTCCGTTTTCTTGACCCGTATCCCACTGGAATCGCCCTATGAATTGGCGTGCCAATTCGTCAAAGTTTACGATCCTTCCCGAGGGGAGGTTGGAAAACCACTTTTGTGCCGCTCCAGTTAGAGATGATCCGAAAACCCCGCATAAAATTTCATCGAATTACTCGAAACCGCCATGGTCTCGTTGGTAATAGCCAATGTGAGCTGTTGGATCTCCGGAGCCATCGAATGTTGAGAAGGTAGGCAAACGGAAGTTATGGGGAAACCGATATCCCGCGATTGGCTCGAGAAAAGGAGTCTTCCGAATGACCGAGTAAATATCCTCGGTTATTCTTCCCTTAGCCAATTGCCCTAACTTCTCATTGATGTTGGCCAATTCTTGACCAATCTGGGTCGGGTGATCTTCAAGCAATACGATCACGACCTCGATTAACACGATCATCACGTACTACTCGATCATCACGAACAGCCCGTCCTTCACGAACGTTTCTCTCGTCACGAATCGCTCGATCATCACTAACGGTTCTTCGACGGTGGGTGAGTGAGTTCTTACCCCAGAATCCAACCTTGTATTTGAATCGGTTGTACTCTCTTGCGGTCTATCAAACCGATCGCCTCGCCTTAGTTGATCATCAATCCTCCGAAGTCCTCGATCTCCTTCACGAAAATTCTGATCAACATTCCGGTCTTCACCATTCTTTGGTCACGTGGCAATGCACGTCTCCCGAATCGTGTTGATCGGGTTCTTGTGGTAAAACCACTCGTCCGGGTGAGTAAGTGGAGTGCTTGGCTCACCTCCAAGAGTTGAATCTTTACCTGATCCAATTGATCTTGGATTGTATCGGGAGGATTACGTCCTCCCCGGCCCTTATCCACTTCGATAGGATTTTGGCTTTCCGGGGAATATCTGGATTATTCACCCCGGGTATCCGAACACCGGAATTGCGTTGTGCAGCGGCTGCTGCTGCGATCGCCGATCTAGTCACCATGGCTTTTTCAAGTCTTTCCCACAGACGGCGCCAAATGATGCGTCCAAAATCTGCTCAACCCTTGGATCTCCACGTAGTGTCCTGCAAAACAAAAGCGTCAGATGTGGCCCGACCGCTGGGGTCGGGAGTCCACCTCCGAAGGCTAAGTCGGTTGATGAACTTAATCACAAACGGCTCGCTAGAAGCACATAGCTAATGAATGAAGAAACGGGAAAGGTGATCTAGATAGCGGGACGCTGATAGTTGAGGTCTATCAGTATGTATCTGAACCTGAGTCTCAGATAGTATTCTCCTTCATCGATTGATCCGTCCCTCACCTTGTATGGTAGTGAGGTTTATATAGAGTGTACCTTCGAATCTCCTTCGTTGGATGCACTCGAGCCTTCTTCGGGTAGTCGTTGGATCTTATCAATAAGATCCGTTGAGCGATAGAATTCTACTAGTTTGGGCTAGTAGAGGACTCCTGAGATAACCGTTAGGTTATGCGATAGTTATCCCTTTGATGATGATTATCCGCAGCCGTCAGTTTGAGTCTGCTGTCATCAGGGTGATTACCCTAATCCATAAGTAAGATTAGGGCACGCTTGCAGCAGAATAATCTTTCTTGTTCAGCAAGCCGTCTTCTGGATCCGGTTCGCTCGGGAGCGATTCGGTTTTCTCCTTCTCGACCGGGGTCGAGGGTCGGACCAGGTATGAACCCGGTCTGATCATAAACTCTCCATATCACTACTTCTCTCTTTTTCTTTTCGTTTTCTTAATATTTAAGTGTGGCAAAAGCTTAATTATAATTATTTTTCACTATTATTTCCCACATTCCATATCTCCAAAAAAAAAAAAAAATTTGATGTCTTCTCACAATTATAGTAAAAAAAAAATGGAAGAAAAATACATGAATAGTTCTAAATAAGATTTAGGTTTAAAATACACTTAATAAAGGTTGGTAAGGATTAAAATAGTCTGGTTTTGAATTAGAGTTGGTAGGAATGGATTTCAAAATGTAACATTTTACATGATGTCATATGCCACTCAATCTTTCATGATTTAACAATCTCTTCGACTTCTTTAACATTTTCTCAATCTTCTCCTACTTATCAACAAAACTTCATGTCGAAGGTCTCCACATAGGTTGGGTGCACCTTAATTTTAAAAGTACCTCTAGCATATACAAGAAAAGGTCAAGTCATAGATAACTAGATTTTTACTCAAAAAAATTGAGAAGATGGAACATGCCAACATGGTAAGGACAATAAATTTTCAACTCTACATTAACTAATTTAATAATTTTTTATAAGACTAATTTTAATGTGAAAACCATATGAAAACTTAGCAATGTTTGAAAGGTAGTTTTCTTTTTATTATTACTAAGAGGTAATAATATATTTTGTATTTGTGATTTTTTCATTTTCACTAGATTATGAAGTAAGTTTATGGGCAAGGCATTGGCAAACCATCCAACAAGAATGAAAAACCACACACCCTCTCATGTATCATTGTTTCTTTGGTAAGTTAATATGTCCGAAATCCCCCCCCCCCCCCACACACACCTCACTGCCTTTTTCAATTTTTGAGAATTTAGATTAGACTGTGTTAGACACTTAAAGTTAGAAAAAAGGATGTTGGTGAAATTTCTTTGAAAATTTAGTTATGTAATGTCACAACATTATGTCATCAATGGAGCTAGAAAATCACACAATTTTGTAAATCTACTAGATTCAAAAAGTAGTTACAAAATAAATAGATTCATGTAAAAAGAAATTACCTTGTGTAAAGCACAGCTAACCCTACCGTTCTAGAAGTCATTTTCTTGTCTGGTAGAAACTAGTAGATATAGGGAATTTTCTTATTAAATGAATGGGGGGTGGCGAACAATGTCATTTTAGGGTTTTTTTTTTTTTTGTACGAGTTAATGTCTCTCTAAGTTGATAGCTAGTTAGTTAAATGTGTTTTTTCAAACAAAACAAGATGCCAAAGTAGGGTTCAAATATGTACCGGCCTAAACTAATACTATTTTTTGTCTTTTAAGTCATATGGATGATTCCTCTTTGCATTGACATCACGTCAAACACATAAACGATATTATATCAAAAGGGTTTTTTGAAAAAAGCACGATATTGTGTCAATAACATATTTTGCATTAAGCATCTAGACGAAAAAAAAAAAAAACTGAAAAATAGATACACACATTATTTTTTTTATTTTTAGAAGTACATAAGGTGAACCATATAACATATCCATCTTGCCCACTATATGATATCTCATGATTCCTATAAAAACCTTTTGTTCCATGAGATCCAATCAAATTTAAGGGTCAACCTTTAAAGTGATTGACTTTGAATCATTTCCTATAATAAACACTTCCGTACAAAATATGAGTTCTAATTGAGTGTGGGAATGGTTTATTAGATTGCGTTAGATTTGAGTTGTATCAAGGGTTTACTCCATCTTTACTCAACCAAAATTGTAATCTTGTTCAAGTAATCTACACAAGTATGTTTACATAATGTGATATGGAATTACTTTCCTCTCTCTTTAAGGTTAAATGATCCAAACTTGTAAAAATGTGAAAAAAAATATGAAGTAAAAAATATTTTTCATTGTAGATTGCTCAGTTGGTGAGATCAACACACGGGTTCGATTCTATCTGATAGTATATTATGTAGTACCTCGTATCTCCAATACATAAAAATTGTCACTTTCAAAAAAAAAAAAAATTTTTCAATATGCAAATGAATTTGAAATCTAAAACATATCCCTAAACTATACCTAATGTGACATTTTTAATGCAAAATAGAAAGTTATTATTATGCAAAATGACAGGTTTACCCTCATTGAAAAGTTGCATGAAAGAGGTAAACTTTTTTTTTGGGGGGATAATCTTGTATCTTTTCTTAATGAGCAAATTAACATATACCCTTAGGTTTGTCAACACTTATGTTTATGTCTCCTAAATTTTTTTCTTTACAAAATGTCCTTTTGGCTTTTATTAATTTTAAAGTTAGGGAAAAAAACATTAAATTCTATATTAATTTATTTTTATATTTTAATAACTCTTTTCGCAAGTTGGTAGAGTGGTAATATCTATACTTTTTAGTGGAGAAATGGTTAACTTTTATTATATATCATTAAATATATATTACTATGTAATTACATGATTAGCTTAAGATCATTCACTATGTGGTCATTAAATTTCACTTTATTTTGTATGTATTTCTATTTGTCTTTCAACAAATGAACAAAGATTACATGTAAAATATTATCATTATTAAATATGATATCAAATTTCTGTAGCTTATGCAATCACATGGGTTATAATTATAAGAGTTTCTTCTTTTGTTTAAATTTTTCTCAACTATTCTAGGCTCTTTTTGGTATCAATTATCATTCTCAATTATGAGAATTTTTCATTATTTTAAATTATTTGGCATCTATTATCAGTTTTGTTTTTATTTAAAATGATAAAAAAGTCTCCAAAATCCATAATAGGTTTTTTGTTTATTATGGATTATGGTGAGAATTTTATTATCTTCATTTATGCAAAGGTTTACTTTAAATTTTATAGTTAAGCTGAGGGTAAAATAGTCAATACATATTTTTTAATAAATTTCATATATTTTTTTTATTTTCTCTTTTCATTACTTGCTCACTATCATTTTCTAACAATTTTTATTTTGATATACCAAATTGATTTTTCATTCCATAATTTATTTTTGACAAAATTCACCAAATCATTTTTCATTCTTGACTAATAATGAATTCTTGTACTTAGTTCTTTTAAATAGGCAAAATAGAGAATAAGAATTGATACAAAAAAGAGCCTTAATCCTTATTTACTTTTATATTTTTCTGAAAAGTTGTATCTCTAATTCTTCAAGAAAAAATGAACTATTATCTCTTCTTCTCCTTTAATATTTTTAAATGGTCAAATTACATTTATTTTTATCATTTCATTCTATCACCATGATTTCTTCTCTCTTATTATTATTATTATTTAACTTTTACTTCCAATTCTTTTGTTTTGATAGGAATCCGTTATAGTGGTAGTTTTCATTTTATTTTATTTTTTTCTTCTTTCGTAGTTTTATTTTTTATTTTTTTCACTTCTTCCATAGGAATTTCTTAAACCTAATTCGATGAATTCTTTTATTTTGTTATTTTCCCCTTTCTACTCATGTTATAGGAAGCGATTAAATAAATGTTAAAAAAAAAAAATCCTATAAAAGAGGCAAAAGGCTTTTTAAGAAAATATTAAAGGATTGCTCCTAATCACATAGAAGGGTTTGGATCCCCTCCAAGGAGGATATCGCCCATGGAGTACCCAATGAACCCTCAGAGAATTCCACGTGTCCGATTCCAATCTAAAAGCTATGATAAAACAGCTCATTTTTTACTCAACTTGAAACCTACACTACTGTAAAACTTGACTAAAATCCCTAAACCCGATGTAGTATCTAAGTTTCCCTCTACTTTTCAAATAAAACTCAACTAAAAAATACAAAGAAGAAGAAGACGTTGAAATCACTCCGTTCTGTTTCACTGGAGTTAAAATAAAACTCAACTGAAAGAAAGAAAAAAAATTAAATTAAAATCTAAATAGATTGACCTCTCAGAGAGTATTTGGATCTAATGGAGAAGATGAAGACGAAGCCTGTAAAAACAAGAAACAGGGTGAAGGGTGAAGAAGACAAAGGCTGAAGAAGATGGAACGATAGATGATTTGGAAAGTGGAGGAAAACTTGAAAACTAAATCAGGTTTTGAGATATTAGTTTGGTTTTACAATAGTGTGGACTTCAAGTTGAGTAAAAAAGGAGTTGTTTTATCTTAACTTTTAGATTGGAATCAAACACATGGCATTCTCTAAGGGCTCACTGGACACCCTATGGGAGATATCATCTCTGAAAAGGATTTAGACCCCACATACAATGGGTTTCATAAAAGAGCGATGATGGAGGAGATGATGTCCTTCTGACTTCATTATCAAGGAATCATTTTCAGAGATGATATCTCCCATAGGGTGTCCAGTGAAATAGACCCCACATACAATGGATACTTTAGATTGGATTTTAGACTCTGGGTGTTCGTTTCACATATGTTCAGTTAGGGATCAATTTGCTACATATCATGCATGTGAGGGTGGTACTGTCAATTGACAATAATTCGAAAAGCAGGGTTGTCGAAGTTGGGACTGTGTGGATTTGCATATTTGATGGGATTGTGCGAACTTTGACTTGGGTTAGACATGTGTCAAATCTAAAGAAGAATATGATTTCATTGAGTAGTCTAGGTTCTAAAGGTTTCAGATGGTCATCTAAAAGTGGATTTATCAAGGTTTTAAAAGGATCAACCAGGGAAAAATGGTTAGTAAATTGTACAGGCTTGCAGGGAGTGTTAAAACGGTGAAGCTCTAGTGACACTCGAGCAAGGGGTATAGGTAGGCAAAATTTCTAGGTTGTTCAGGCGTCAAACAAGGACAAATTTGGAAAGAAACGGGTGACTTTCGTTTCAGATTTGGTGAGTGACGATGATCTCTTAGAGCTGGCTGTGACTGAAGGAGAGGTGGAGCCATATCACATCATACAGCGGCCGATGATGAACTGTACTAAACATCCCAAGTGGGGGGGGGGTGCGTCATGCTAATTTAATGATGATGGTCAGGAAAACATCCCTGAAGAGGATGTGGGTCATGTGGTAAGGTGTAGTGGATACATAGAAATGGGTGATTGCATATAAACATTATCAAAGGTTTTCTTCAATGTGGTTTGCCGAATTTAAGCCAAAGTGGAGATTGTTAGGTTTTGATGCCTTATATTCTATGGGTCCATGTAATTAAAGTTTGAATTGAATTTGTAACTGAAAGTTGAAATAGGGTTTGGGTCAATTATTAGTATTGAGTTAAAATTATAATTATATTGAGGTTATGATTTTAAGTTTTCCTATAAATAGTCTATGTGGGATAACCTAAGAAATAAAATAAACAAATGGTAGTATTTTTTAGGTGTGAGAGTTGTGTGAAGTTAACTGAAAATAGTGAAAATTCTTTTTCTCTGATAGACATAAACAGAGTTTTCTGAATTATGTTAAATTCATCTTGTGTGTTTTACTTATGTTCTTTCTTCATTCGTTGTTATGCATCCATATCCTCAACAAAAATAAAGAAGAAAAAAATCAAAAAAATCACTTTAATAAATTAAAAGAGGAAAAACAAAAAACAATTTAATCATTTTAAGAAAAATAAAGGAAAAGGAAGAGGTAATAATTGACTTTATCGAGGTATTCATGGTGAAACTTTTTGAAAATAAAAATAAATAGAGAGAAAATATAAGAAGAAAAAAATAGAAAATTTTCTTTCATTTCACTTCCTTCTCCTTCCCCTTCAAAGCCTAAATAGTTGTTTGGAAGAAAGCAACTACGAAACTTACACCTATATTTCCCTTGGTATATAGTAGTAAGAGGCAAGCATCTATCACCGGATTAGGATAGAGAGTTGAACCCGCAACCTCTTAGTTTAAAATTAAAACATTGAAAGCTAGATATGATGACTCAATCAGAGTTGAACCCACAATCTCTTCACTAAGAGGTGTTGGTTTCAACCACTAGAACAGCTTTGCGTTGGCCTAATCTAATGTTAATCTAATGTTTAAATAATAAATCAGGTCCCATTACAATTTTTGAAAGTTTAATCAATCTTCATTATAATAGGGGTGGACAAAAAAAAAAAAAGAAGAGCAAGTCCAAAATGGGCTTCCATAAAGAGCAAGTCCATGTCCCCCTAGCCCTAAGGAAGCTCTATCCATGCTCATTATATTGGTAGATAGTAGAATGAAGGTTTACAAGAGGCATTCATCAATCTGCTCTAGAGTGCATTCCATTGTGAGCTCAACATGGAATTTGATTTGGGCAATGGACATGCAACCTAAGGTGAAGTCATTACTCTGGCGTATATATCATGAAGGTTTTCGTGACTAGGTTTGAATTGTTGTTGAACCAATTTATAAGTGTTGCGTCCAAATTTGACCCCTTCGAGTGGACCATGCTTGAGTTTGGTTCTTTGGCTTGAGATTTGTCCACAGAGAGAGAAAGCAAGTGTGGGTCGAATAAAGTGGTTAGTTAACCACCTCTAAAGTTCAAATCAGATTTAGGAACAATATCACCCCAAGAGGTGCTTTTAGTTACTCGAGCTGAAGAGCTTAGAAGGTAGAGGGGTAAATGAGCATTACCATTAACATCGTATTTATATCATTCATTTCCCCATACCCATTTGCTATTGTATTCATACCAAAATTGGACCGTAACTTCACAGTATGGTAATGATTTGCAAGTGTTGATATGAAAATGGTAAAGGCATAACTTCGGATTTGGTACTGATTTTCTTCACCATAATAATACTGTACTGTATAACTAAGGGTCTCAATTGTGTACTGAAATTGTTTAACAGTACCGAACCGTGTCGTCTAAAACACACCATACCACACCGTTCAAAATTTAGTACGGTATATACCGAAACCGAATTTCTTCGGTATGGTTCCGGTTTCAGGTACTCATACCATCACTATGTACCAAAATTGTACTATACCAAATTAAGGAATATAAATGTAATTTTACAATTAAAACACTTTACCTTTACCCTATTCCTAATTCCTTTGTTTCAGCTTTTTGTTTCATCCTTCACTACTTCTTCTTGGAATGTATTTGGTTTGTTTCTATTAATTAGATTTACTTGTTTTGTCTCCGTTATTATCATATTCTATCGATTATTTGATCACAATTTCATTAGGATCTTAATGAACTAATAACAAAAGTTGCATGGATTTGTTTGTACCAAAATTGAATTATACTCAGATACCGTGTTTAAATCGTTTTTCCACACCAATTTAATACCAAACCGTTTTTGTAAATATTGAGACCGTACCATACCGTATAAATTCAATACGGCACGGTTCTGATTTTTGGTATTCAAAGTTGATTCCGTACCGATTGACACCTTTAGGTATTATTGATACCACATCGTTTGACATCCTAAAGTTTAGGTAGCATTTGCAACATGAATTAATTAAACTAATGCAAATCAATCAACTCAATTGTATGAAATCAAACCAAACCGAATCCGAGCCAAAAGCTTATATGAAACTTGAAGAAACCAAACTAAGCAAACAAAATAAATAAGGCAGCGTTTATTTGCTAGAATAAAAGTGGGTTGGGAAAATTCTTGAAAAAAAGTGTAGATTTCTTACTTTTCCCTTAAATCCCAAAATTGTAGATTTTTTGTTGACTTGGGGTGGGAAGTGAGAGACAAATTTTTTGAATCAAAAAACTTGTCTGGTGATGTGGCAGCCCAACTTTTTCACCTCAAACCATTTTAAACCCCAAAAAATTTGGTGGAATTTTATGAAAAAGTTTGGAAAAATAAAAAATAAGACCCACTACTATCATTTTTCCATAAATCCTTTTATTTCATTTCCTTCTCCCTCACCCCACTACATATGAAGTCCACGTATTTTTTTTCCCACCCTTTTTTTTCCACCCCGCCTTTGCAAAATAAACGACAGCCTAAAAATAAAAAGGAGCAAAACCAAACCCAGTAAAAGCCAAATTTCCGCTGGTCCAATTTTACCAAACCAACCAACCGACCGAATTTCCATTTATGCAGTAAAGCAGTATCTTCTAACGGTTACCTACTTACCTAAAAGAATAAAGGCAAATTACATATAAACCCTCTCTATATTAGCAATCAATTATATCTTAAAAAATCAGTTACAAATGTTTCTTTATTATTTCAGCATACGTTATATTTATAGTTTTCAATTAATAGTAATTGAATTACATATTTATAGTTTAAAAAAATCAATAATAATAGTAGAGGCTATTTGTAATTAAGTTTTCAGGATAATTTTCCAAAAATCAACATTGATTAACATATCAAATTCAAGTCGATTTGCCCCCACTTGCCCCGATAACCGTCCATCCGTCATTCCTGTGATTCCTTAGCTTCTAATTCTCTTTCTATGAAGATAAGACAAAATACCCTTTTGTAGTAATCTGCTTAACTACCTTAGTTAAACACTTAAGCAACTTAATCTTCTTGTTATAACAAATTGCCAATTTGCCATCTCAATCTAATCCAACTTTCTGGTTCTACGCGACTAAGACTTTAATTAATTACTCGACAGAAACGTATAATTAATTAATTAATTAATTAATTGAATTGTGTCAGAGCTTCGATCGCTGGAACCTGTGGTTAATGGCGGCAGCATGGGACATGATCCGTAGCTACCGCCAAATATCTCCCAACGTCAGCCGTTATTAACGTCGTCGTTTGGTCGCCGTCCGCAATTAAATTATTACTTTTTAAATCTTTAAGTTATAATAAATTAATAATTACATTTACACACATGCTGGGGCCTGGGGCCTGGCGCCTGGGGCAAGTCAAGTCGGACAGATTATGGATTTACTGTTACCGTCAGTTTCTATACACGGTAAACGTTTTCTGTGTTTGCCTGCCACAATCGCTTCAGTTGTCAGCTGTCATGTAAAACTTGACGGAGATGGATAACGGAGAGTGGGTCCCACTGAAGCAGTACTACTGCTCCCGAACGAATCACGATTGTTGCGCCGAATTCAAAAAAATTGGAATCCCAGCATGGGTCACCTATTTTTGTAGAATAGTGAATAGCCCCGTGGTCCTGCATTTATTTACAATCATAGCCCTTTTCACTTGGTATCGATATGATAAACCGGAACGGGAACCGGATCTGTGAACGATTCTGCCCACTTGGTATCAGTTATTGCCATATTATGTGGTCTTTTGAATGAGTCCCTTAAAAGAAGGGCCAAAATCCTAGGGTCTATTCTAAGTCTAGATCACTTATTTGCTTTATTGACGTTTTTTTACCATACATTTTGTATAAAGTTCATGTGAGACTCAATAGGGATTTCACCCTAAATTAGAGTTTGAATCACCTAAGTGCTCCCCCATAAGTTTTTCTACCATATGTTTTGAATGAGGTCCATGTAAAGCCTCTCTTGAATTATTTTACCAATTTTAAATTTAGATCTCACACAAAATGTGTATCGAGAAAACATCAAGAGTTAGGGAAGTGATCTAGACTCGTCTATTCACTTAAATACAAGTTTTAAAGTATCCCACAATACGATATAATAATAGCCGATTTATATCCATATTTGATATAATACGTGTTGATATGTCTCTTTATTGGATTGCACTAACGCATTGGTCAAGACGATACAAGACGATACAATTTTTCAAAATTACTACTAGACACACGATGCTTGATACTGATAATTTAAACTTTGCTTAAAGATTTTATAAATTGGTCCAACTCTAAGGCCAATTTGAATCCATATTGGAGGAGACCGATGAGACCTTGGACAAGGAACCGATATGGGAGATACTAATATCGACACGGATCGGCTGATGAGTGATGAATAATGTTAAATTAAAAGATGCGTCTCTTGCTGAAGCATATTAATGTCCCAACCCGGAATTAATAAAACCCTTTTCTTTAAAAGAAAAAAAAAAAAAATTGCACCTAAACGGTAATTTCGAAAATTTAGCAAAAACGAGGGTGATTTTGCAACTCCATCTCCCGATTTGTACGGCGATCTGCAGAAATTTCGTGTTTCTGCAACAAAGCATTATAGGATCGTAGATTTGTAGTAGCGATTGAGACATTTGAGTGTGGGGAAGGACTACGGACTAGAGGTGAAAGGAAAATTTGCTTCAATCTGCATGGTAGTTCGTGTTGGTACGCTTTGATTTTGTGTGACTTCGTCTTTATTTCCTTTTTGTTGCAGTAGTGTTGATGATGGTTGAGACTTGAGAGAGCTCAGATACCTTTCTTAGTTCTTGGCTTCTTCTTTTCTCTCTGTTAGCCACCATGCCTTTCTGGTATGAAAGGAACGGGAGATAGAGAAAGTGTAATCGATCACATACACGTGATATCTTTGGGGACAAAAAATAATTGTGAATTCTGATGGAACTGATCTTGTTTCCTTGTTTGGTGGATGTTCTTTTTCCCAATAGTTTCGAGGTTTCGGTAAATGCAGTGGAAGTGAGACTGGTCGATTGTTCTGGTTTGAAGCGGTTGGCTTAGGAGAGAAGATTTTATCTGGCTAAAGAACAGAGGGTATCGTTTCAATTGAGTAGCATTTTGCATTTAAATCTTTCTTTAGGTGGATTTTGCAGAGATATGAATGTCACTTCCGGCAAACAGAAAGCGGTGATTTGATCGTTTTGATCGGAACTCGATAGACAAGCGACCTGATCTGATCTGTTTCTTCCGTGGTGGATGTTTCTCATTTGTTGATTCGATGCCAGCTCATTTACTCGAAGAAACATTAGAAGTTCTGGGCCTTACGGCCATGTGATTTGTATTGTAAGTTCCATTGAAAGATCACTTCCGTGTGGAAGAGACTGAGATTCACCTTCGCTGTGTTAATTTACCCTAGGGTTGTGCTGTGCTGAGCTTCTGGTGGTATTGCTTCAGTAAATTCTTGAGTATTGCAAACGTACTTGCTTCACTCGAGCTATCTTGTTTTCTGCTCTCAGAGCCATCTTATTCAAGATTTTTATTTCTTTATCCGGTACTCTGGCGAAATTTTCTTAAAAAGGAGAAGGCGAAAAAGAAAAAGGGTTGAAAGTAAGAGAATCCTCGTTCTGAAGAAACCTTTTTGGGTGCAGCGGTGTTTCAGACTTGTTTCTATTCATAGGAGAGAGACAGAAATAGAGAGAAAACACTCTGATCAGGCGAAAATCGAAATTACATTTCTGTTGCGTGAAAGCATCTGGTACACTTAATCTTCTGAAGCAAGTTAAAAGCGTCTTGTCATCTGTGATTTCTATTATTGGAGAGTGGAAGTCAGCACGTTTATTAGGGTTTGTGTTTAGTGTTTGAGTAATTTGGTGGGGACGAATTCTTCGATTAGTATTTGGTTTGTTTACCGTTTGCTCATCTTTTCCCACTTGTGGATTTATTAATCTCTGAGCTCCGCCTCTCAATGGGAAGTCAAAATCTTCTCGTGATGGGTTTGAGAGATTTCACCTGTTGAAAGAGGAAGATTTGAATTTTCTTTTGAAGGAGCTCTTTTTGAAAAATCCTGGGTCTGATGAATCCACCACCGAAGCATGGGAATCAAGACAAGGGCGCAGATGTCCCTGTGAAGGTTGTCGTCGCTGTGAAGGCATCCAAAGAAATTCCCAAGACGGCCCTTGTGTGGGCTTTGACTCACGTTGTTAAACCAGGGGACTGTATAACGCTTCTGGTCGTCGTTCCTGCGCAGAGTTCAGGTATCGTCCTTTTGGCTCACCTACAATTTTTTTCATGGCGTTTTCTGCCTTTTTTGGCTTACAAGGGCCTTCATTTCCGGAAGCAATGAAAACTATAGAGGCTTCCTGTGATTAATCTTTGGCATTTCAAAGCTGTTTGTGTTTCACTTTCTTGGCTTGGCTTTGTGGTAACTAACTAGTTTAGTTTGGTTGATTGGTGGTGGAACATTATATGTGATTTCAGGGAGAAAGCTATGGGGTTTTCCAAGATTTGCCGGAGATTGTGCCAGCGGCCAAGCTGGAACCAGCTTAGAGCAAAAGTGTGATATTAGAGACTCCTGTTCCCAAATGATGCTTCAACTGCATGATGTATATGATCCTAACAATGTGAGCCCTTCCTTTTCTCTTGATAATGACTTCACATGCTTCTCCAGTATCACAGAATTTGGGTTTTCAAGCTCTGTTCCCAGACTAATATTTTCTGCTTTAAAATTATTGGTTGCCAGGTAAATGTCAAAATAAAAGTTGTCTCTGGATCACCATGTGGAGCAGTGGCTGCTGAAGCCAAGAAAGCTCAAGTTAACTGGGTGGTATTGGACAAGTAATTACATGTAGAAACACCTTGTTACTAATTTGATCTTGCAACTTTGGAAACATAGGAATATAAAGTGATAAGTGCTTGTGACACCAAAGAATTTTGTTCTTAATATGCAATTCCCTCAGCTTTTCATTATCCTCTCCTTTTTATATGCAGACAGCTGAAACATGAGGAGAAACGCTGCTTTGAGGAGCTCCAGTGTAACCTTGTGGTTATGAAACGTTCTCAGCCTAAGGTTGTTCGTCTCAATTTGGTTGGGTCACCTACAAAGGAACTGGAACTTGCCGGTCATTTGCCTTCTGAATTGGAAGAATTATCAGAAAAACATTCAAAAGACAGCAGTGAATCTCAGAATTCCATTAGAGGGCCAGCAGTAACTCCTAGTAGCAGTCCAGAGTTTGGAACCCCATTCACTGCCACTGAAGCTGGAACCTCTTCCTTATCAAGTGAAGATCCTGGAACTTCACCATTTTTCATTGCTGAAAGAAATGGAAATGTGAAGCAAGAAGAGTCGATAGCTTGCAAGGAAACATTTAATCTGGAAGATTCTGACTCGGACACGGAAAGTGAAGATTTGAGTCCTTCAACGAGATTTGGTTTTAAGCCATGGATGGAAGAACTTCGGCGTTCTGGCCGCCAGTTATCAAAGAATGTTGAAGGAAGCTCACAGAGATTCAATGATAAATCACAGATCTCTACAGCTAAAGCATTAGTAGAGAAATTCTCAAAACTTGATCGAGAAGCTGGAATTGGAGTAAACTATAGGCCTGATATTGACTACAGTGGAAATGTAAGAGAAGCTGTTTCACTATCCAGAAATGCGCCTGCTGGCCCACCTCCGCTTTGTTCAATATGTCAGCATAAATCACCTGTTTTTGGAAAACCTCCACGGTCGTTTAGCTATGCTGAACTAGAACTTGCTACAGGTGGATTTTCGCAAGCTAATTTCTTGGCGGAAGGTGGGTTTGGGTCTGTACACAGGGGTGTCTTGCCAGATGGCCAGGCAATTGCAGTGAAGCAACACAAACTGGCTAGTTCTCAGGGGGATCCTGAGTTTTGCTCTGAAGTGGAAGTTCTAAGTTGTGCACAGCACCGAAATGTTGTGATGTTAATTGGGTTCTGTGTTGAGGACGGTAGAAGGATGCTGGTCTATGAATACATCTGCAATGGATCTCTGGACGCTCATCTATATGGTGATTTTTCTGCAGCCTATAAAAAATTTACCATCATGATTAATCAACTGTTTGCACATTATGGGATAAAAGTTGGCCATAAATCCAATACATTGATTATCTTCTTCCTTTAAGATAGGGAAAGCAATCACTGATTGGATACATTAATTTCCATGTCACTTGTTGCTTTTGAGCTTCCTAAATGCTTCATATTGATGTAGATTATAGAACAACATAGATATCAGGAATCAGAAGTCCTATCCCTTTTGTGGCTTTGTTACTCAGTACCCCTTTTGGAACAACCATCATCAAATCCTTACTCAATTTCGAGTGCTAGTATTATTCTATGCAAAACATATATGTTAGCATATCATGACTGTTGATGGAAATTGTAGGATATAAAACTATAGATTCTAACTGGTGAAAAATTTATTAATTATGATCTGGCAATTTGCAGGACGAAATCGTGATCCATTAGAATGGTCTGCACGACAGAAAATTGCAGTTGGAGCTGCAAGAGGGTTACGTTATCTCCATGAAGAATGCAGGGTGGGCTGTATAGTCCACCGTGATATGCGGCCTAACAATATCCTCATAACCCATGATTTTGAACCACTGGTATGGCATTTTCTCCTCTCCTCTTTGTGAAAGATTTGGATGATTATACTAACATGTATTTGCATGTCAAAACTGTTTTACATTCTAAATTGAATAAGAATCTGTTTCTTAGGTTTTCAAAGATGCAATGATGCAATGATGCATTGCTTCTTGTGACATAATAACATGCAAGATTGATAGCATTAGTTTTCTGTTCACGGTAGAGGAAGAACGCTTTGAGAAGTCTCTGATCTTTTTGTTACTAATCTGCCCAAATCACGAATAACTTCTAGGATGTTGACAGTGTAAAACCTTGTCAAAAAGTGTTCTAGGAGGAACCGGAGAGAAAAAAGAACCACTTGTCATAATTACATATGAAGACATTAATTTTTGACTTGTCTGGTTGATTTCTATTTAATTTCTGTTTCAGTTGTGCTACAAAATTTGAATCAATAACTTGTTTAGAAGCAATTAATGGGATTACATAGAGATGCCATGCTTCATGTGGTTCAAAGGCTAAAGTTCTTCTCATAGGTAGAGGAATGCTTGCTTTGAAAAATAAACCAACTTGAAAGTTCCAACAATTTTAGAAGAAATGGCAGAATCTGAACAACTTGAACTATTTCTATCATTCTCAAAGCACGATCTGCTCTCTATCTTTTTGCAGTATATCCCACTAAAGCATATGTAATATGACTTCACAATTTGAATTTTGAAATGTTCCAGTAATTTAGCATCATTAGTTTTGATGACATTTATCATAGGCAAGAGATTATCCATAGAAACCAGGATTTAATGATTGGGAAGGATCAGACAGATTGGCCATCATGATAGGGGTGATACTTGTCCAGCTTATGCTGACTGATACCACAAATGTTATGTAATATATTCCTGATACTAAGATATTCTTTTAGGTGTAATAGATTCTGAGGTTGAATCTTTGTACATTACTGAGATTATTGCCTGCTTAGATGTATATGGAAATAAAAAAATAAAGAGAATGCCAAAGAATTCTACTTTAGAAGACAAGAAATTGTCAGACCTTCACCTAAATCATTTTTCTTGGTAAATGTCTAAAGATGGAAGATATAGGGATGAGAGGACTAGAACTCATAATCTTTAATGCTTAACAACATAATGCTTGATGCAACTGTCTTGTGTTCTCATGGAGTGATGGAAAATTACTTTTATTGCATTTATGTTCTAACAATATAATATAGGCTGTTATCTGATGCAATACTATCTTCTAATTTGTGAAGGTTGGCGATTTCGGCCTGGCTAGATGGCAGCCAAATGGAGACACGGGTGTAGATACAAGAGTAATTGGAACAATTGGGTAATCTTATTGTAAGATTTACACTATGGTTCAATTGTGGTATCAGTTATGGCTGATGAAATCAGCTTTTGGCCTTCATGTAGGTATTTGGCTCCAGAATATGCCGAAAGCGGCCAAATAACAGAAAAAGCTGACGTGTATTCGTTTGGAGTGGTGCTGATTGAGCTTGTTACCGGGCGGAAAGCACTTGACATCTACCGGCCGAGAGGCCAGCAGTGTCTTACCGAATGGGTATGTGAAGACAAATCTAGATTAACCAGAAAAGTTCATACATTCATGTTGGTTGTAAGAAAAGTTAGGGACACTTCTCCTTTGTGGTTAGAATAAGTAGTTTTCAACTTTCTTTCCTCCATGTATTATGTTGTGTTCTGCATATTCTTGGGTATTGACTTTTTTCAATATGGAACAGGCACGCCCCTTATTAGAAGAAAATGCCTTTGATGAACTGGTGGATCCACGCTTGGGCAACCCTGATTCAGAGCATGAGGTTTATTGCATGCTACGTACTGCTTCCTTGTGTATCCGGCGAGATCCCCGTTTTAGGCCGCGAATGTCTCAGGTAATTGCAAAATTGTCCCTCAAGACACTGGATAGGAAATTCAAAATTAACTGATTAGTACAACAGCATCAAGGAACTTGGAGGTTTCATTTGATTAGCTTGTGTAGTTTACATAACTTCCTCAAAAGAAATGTGGCCATGGTTCAAAAGAATGTGGGTCGGTATTAGGGGTCCTTTAATGGTTGGCTATGAAATAGAACCTTGGTTGATTACAATCTTGATCTCTAATTTATCTCTGGAGCATCTATCTCATCATCTTCCAGGGAAAATATTTTATTAACCTTGCTTTTGCCTTTGCTGTCTTCTTTTTCAATGGAAAAAGGTGCTTCGATTACTGGAGGGTGATATGTTCATGGATTCCCATAACATGTTAACACCCGGGCAAGATGTCGGAAGCAGAAGTGGAAGGATGTGGCCAGAGCAGCAGCCGAAATTTTACAGTGGTCCTCTGATGAAGGAAGCATCATCAGAGGGAATACGTTCGAATCCCTCCTACGAGGCACTGAATGCGGCACTGAATGCTGTTTTCCGGGACAGAGAAAAGACGAGGAGCACATCTTACAGGGATGATCAGTAAAACCATAAAACATGTTAGACATCGTAGGACAAATATTTACAGTTCTCATATATTTATATATATTTTTTGTATCTTTTCTGTTCTTTCTAGTACTTGCTATGGTCAGATTCTTAGCTTGTACAGTATTCCTGATTCAATTGTTGTGAGGGGAACAATTGATGCTAAATGCGAATGTCTCACTTTACTGATAATTTGTCTCCTGAATAAAATATAAGCAGTAATACAGGGCTTTTGAAAGTTTTCTGTGCAGAAAGAAGGAAAGGAGGTGGGAGGATCAAGAAATGATTTTCTAAAGTTGGTAGCTTTAGAGAAAGAGAGGAGAGAATATTTATTCGAATTCATGACTGGTTTGGGCGGAAAGAATGAATTCAACGGAATTGAGCTGGATATGTTTATATGGTCGAGGTTCCCACGTACCTTCTTCTTGGTCAAATTTTAGCTTTGAGAAAAGCTTTAACGGTTCAACTGACCTCAAAATTTTTAAAATATATAGAATAATAAAAAAAAAAATACTGAATTTAATATAATAAGAACTAGGTGAGTGGTAGATTACCAAAAAAACTAGGTGTCTAGTAGCTGGAGGTTGTCAACTATGACTTGATGGGTTTTTGCTGGTTGTGCAAAATGCAGAGTATGGTGTTGTCTGCATGTTGCATGTCTTAGCTACATCAGTGGTTCTCCATAATTCGTATGGATGAATTTTATTTTATTTTAGAGTAAATTACAGATTGCACGTTTTAATGAGGCTTAACCTCTAAGTCGTATGATTACACATTTCTAAATTTACGAATTGCACGTTCGTTATTTTCCATCTAAGATATTGTTAAGAGTGAAATGTTTATATTCCTCTAATTATAGTATATTGACCAATCTACCCCATTTTAACTTGTACACACCCACCCTTAGGTGGATGAAGGGAGAACTTCACCCATCTTTTACCTACATTTTATCGGACCACTACTGCCAGAAACTAAGGGTGTCAATCGGTACTGTTTCAGTATGGTGTCAACTTTGAATACTGAAAACTAGAACCGTATTGTACCGAATTTATATGCAACAGTATGGTTTATGTATTTGCAAAAATAGTTCGGTACGATTTTGGTATTAAACCGGTGTGGGAAAACAGTTTAAACACGATATCTAGAGCGGCACAATTTCGGTACAAACAAACCCACGCCACTTTTGTTATTAGTTCATTAAGATTCTAATGAAATTGCGATCAAACAATTGATAAAATCTAATATTAACGAAGGCAAAATAAGTAAATCTAATAAATAGAAATAAAGCAAGTAAATCTAAGAAAATGAGTGAAGGACGAAACGAAAAGTTAAAACAAGGAATTATGGATAGGGTAAAGGTAAAGTGTTTTAATTGTAAAATTCCATTTTATATTCCTTAATTTGGTACGGTACCAATTTGGTACAGTTTCGGTACTGACAGTATGAGTATTTAAAATTGGAACTGTACCGAAGAAATTCATTTTCGAATTTGGAACGGTGTGGTTCAGTACAGTTAAACAATTTCTCTAGTTCTCTCAGTTCTCTCTTTCTTCTTTCTTAGATTGGTAGACTTATCTCCTTTTGTGGATGTACCTCTGACTACACAGCCTTCTATGCAGAGGTAGTACGATCAAAAAGGTTTTGAATTTGAACTTTCATCCGTTCCACACCTTTCCATCTCCTAACCCTAAAATAAAAACAAGAACAAAAACTCCCTTTTCCTGCTCCCCCACTGGGCTTTGTTAAACGTTGGAATTCTATTCCAGCTCAAGATCATGGAATCTTCTATAATGCATAACCGCCTAAAAATTTAAATTTGAGAAGCTAAGGCGGGAAGTTGGTTTTGGATCAAAACAAAACAAGTCTAACCTTTGAATTCAATGCGAGTTAAAAAAAAAAAAAAAAAATGAAAGAAGATAGTAGAGAAAGTGAGAATGTTGTTCTTTTAGAATCGACATTAGGAAAGAAGACCCAAAAAAGACTTCAGATTCTTAATGTTTTCTACTACTTTAAAGTGTAGCGGCTCTAAATTTTTCCAACTAAGATTCGATTAGCTTAAAAATTTAAATTCAAAACTCATAGCCCAAGGGAAAAATAAATAAATAAATTCGAACCAAATTTAAAGTTAGAAGTTAGAACTCTATACCTTATCTTGGTTTTGGCTGGACTTTAAATGGTTCCATTCCCTTTTGACACCTACACCCCACCACCCAAAGAAAAGAGAGAGTTTTAAGGTTTGGACTCTTGTGACTATATGGGCCAGGCCCAACTCTAGATAAGAGTCAACCCATTGGTGGGCTTTGACATGGGCTGAAAACACTCACAAGAAGCAATCCTTTATTGGTTGAATGAACACCTTCTATGTGTATCCATATTGGATATAGCCAGTCTAATACATATCAATACTTCCTTAAGGGCACGTATTAAGTTGCATCAAAATGTATTGGTTAGTACAATATAATACTCGATAGGAGGTGATACGTCTTTTAAAACCACCAAATCGATACAATACTTGATCCTGATATTTTAAACATTGAATGAGTATAATAAAGGAAAATAAAAGCGACATACAATTGTCTCTTCAAAACTCGCTTTTCCTTCCACGTGGACTAGGAATTTGAGATCAGTGTCGGCTTCTTTTGACCCTGTTGTAGGCCACGGGTTGTAAACTTCTTTTTCCGGAGAAGAAGCAATGACGGTTTCTAGGGAATAAGCATCGGCTAACTCTATGCCAGCAGCCGCGGTAATACAGAGGATGCAAATGTTATCCGGAATGATTGGGCGTAAAGCGTCTGTAGGTGGCTTTTCAAGTCTACCGTTAAATCCCAGGGCTCAACCCTGGACAGGCGGTAGCCCAAGATCATGGAATCTTCTATAATACATATTTGCCCAAAATTTTAATTTGATAAGCTTGCGAGGGAAGTCGGTTTTGGCTGCCAACCAAAGAAGTCTAGACTTTGAATTCACATATGGAGTTAAAAAAGAAAGGAAATTAAAGATGATAGTAAAGAAAGTGACATTGAGGAAAGAAGAAGCAAAAAGACTTAAGGTGTAACTTAGGTTACATTTCTGAGAAAAAAAATTTTTAATTTGAATTCAAAGCCAAATTTGAAGTAAGAACCTTATAGGTTATGTTAATTTTGGCTGACCCTTAAATGTTTCGATTCACTTTTCACAACTTTACCTCACCCAGCCACCACCCAAAAAACAAGAAATAATTTTAAGGTTGGGCCTGATTTGGACTCTGTGATTGTATGGGCCAGGCCCAACTCTAGACAAGAATCAACCCATTGGTGGGCATTGGGCATGGGCTGAAGACACTCACAACAAACCACCACTTAGTCTCATTTTTGTTTTTTATAAGGGACGTATGCCTGCATCGTTTAAGGGCCTGTTTGGTTACATGAGTATGGGATTTCAAATATCTAGAGATTTCAAATCTATAGAGTCATAATTTTTAAAATTAAATGTTTGGTTGTGAAATGAAATTTTTGGATTCATCCTAAAAAACTATTTGGTCGACGTGATTTTTGTGAATGTGCAAATGTATAGCTTTTTTGAAATTTCTGGATTTCACCCCTTACCCATAAATCTACAGATTCACGTTTTTAGTGTAAAAAGGTAAATCTCTAGATTTCATGAATTTGAAGATTTTTACAACCAAACGGGTATAATTCTCAGATTCATGAATCTAGAGATTTGAAATCTCTGGATTCAAGTAACCAAACAGGCTCTAAAGTATCAAACGATACGACACGATACTAGCCAATACGTATCTATATTGGATACAACTAATCTCTCTCTCACACGCACACATCTTTTTTTTTTTTTTTGGTTTGAGGTTTATTCGGACCAACTTGCGCATACCTCGATTACATCCTCAGAGGGAGCTTTGTTAAGGGTCAAATCCATGACCTCTCCACTGAGAAATATGGATCTTACCACACACTCTCAGAGCGGGTGCTAACATACTCTCCAGGGCGGTCTGGAGAACCTTCTCCCCTGAACAAGACTCAATGGAGATCTCTCATGAACACCAATTTACCCAACAAAGTGCAAGAAAACACTCGAAGTTAGATGGATTCACATAGTTGAGTCAATACCCTTTGTTGCCATCACCAACCAAAATTAAAATTCCCTATTTTTGAAAAAGTTACAAGAATTTCACACACATAAGAATCTAATTTATGATTTTTTTTCATTAATTTATTAAACACTTCCCTTTCTTGTTCTATCCTTGAGCTTGATCAATGAAATGCCCTACCATTTTGGGAAAAGAAATGTGATATGGTGTTGAACTAAAAGATGCCAACCATGGTGTTGATTATGCAACAAAAAATAAAATATTCTACATAGGTTTATAGAGTATATATAATCTTCATCAAGCAACATTGTTTCCATAGAATATTCTCTATATACACCAACAACATAAAATAATAAAAGAAAAAGTCAGAGGAATATTATTTTTCCTGACTAAATAGAACCCAATTCAATAAAATGAAGGCAAACAAGATTATGATATGACACAATTGAGTTAAGAGATTCTGATATGAGAATATCTTCACGACCTTTGGTCTATTTTTTACCACAAAAGACATGGCATTGCTTATTCTATTTAAAAACATATATTTTGTTTTATCTCATATTTTTTATGCAATGTTATCTTTATTTGGTACACGTGTAGAAAATCTCTTTTCTATAACAAAATATTTTTGAGGAAGAGATCTTTGTCTAATCATGTTTCAAGAGTATGTGTTGGTGACAAAATACGAATGAGATTCCATTATTTATGCAGGTAAGATTACAATTTTACGTGTTCATATCTAGACAGTGACTCGAGACCGTTCTTCCACCTCTCCCTTTTCTTTTTACCAATTGGGGACCATAAAGAGTTTTTCTAGAACCTTGGAAATATATTCACTAAAGATACCATTTGGAGTGGAGAAACTGGACCAAAAGCCATGAGGCCTACCACATATTGTGATCTTACAAGCACTAGATGAATTGATTGGACTGCGATACACAATTTCCCTACCACGTTCCTTGTTGAAAACAATACATGTTCGACTATCTTACCAATCAAATAAGTAAAACGGTATTTAAAGATAAAGTTGAAGATGTTTCGCAATGTAACAAAAGAAAAAAAAAAAACGTATTGTGGACACAATTAGAACACAAAAGTCATAGAAAGAAGTCTTCCCTAATAACCCTAACAATAAATGGCAAAATCATTTTTTTTCTTATCTTGCTTACACAAAAAAAAAAACAAAGCAAATTGATTCACTATGTTGGGTCATACTATGTATCATCTAATAACCCTCAAAAAAGTTTTTTTCCTTCAAATTTAAATTTAAGCATGGCAAAATTTTGTGCTTTTGGCACAATGATAGCAACCTCTTATGAAAACTTCGGAAATTTTAGGTTCGAATTTCAGTCAATCCATTTAATACTACTAATTTAAGAGTAGGTACTTTTTTTATTACTTAATTAAAGAGCACTTGTTTAAACCATATTATTTTCCCCCCTTGTTGTGTTTTACACAAGTGAAAAGAAATAAATTCTTTTTGTCTTTTGGGTTCATATCTATCAAAAGAGTAACAATAACACTAAAAAATTTGCCTTGGAAAGGATTTATTCCCTGGATTTACATTCCTTTCAATCCAGTAAAACTTTCAAGTTACAGTTGTGTTTAGTATTAATTTAATCAACTAATGGCAATTAGTGCATCATAGCATCTCATCCCCACTTACTTAACACTGTAAACATTTTGAAAATTAGTACTTAGTGATCAATTAAAATTGACCTGCATTTTCTTGTTTTCCTTTCTTAGTGGAGTACCAAGCATATTCATGTTTACCACTTAATCCTTTCAAGATGCAAGGTTTAAAATAACAGACCTAAATGCCTGATAGATATTATAGATTCCTTGTTAATGTGACAGTAAGTTATGCTCTCCATTTAGTTACAAGATCCTTAAAATTAATTAACCAAGTTGAGTAGTTTATGATAAATAAAAAGCGCGAACTCGATGCCAAAGGCTTCTATATAGATAAAGTTCAAAGGAACAATTTTTCTATGCTGTCTTACCTCGATAACTTTTGCTGAAATGCTGTTTCGATGTCGTGAACTCAGTGGAAATATGAACTTTATCCTAATCTTAGGTGGATAGACATGAGATTTAATGCACTTCAACACACCCTCTGTGATTCTTCTTTATCTTCTGTTTTTCTCATTAATATAGTACCCCTAATGCATCATTTTGGGTATAATGGAGCTCAACCACTACAATTAAGACATTAATGGACTTTCCAGAAAGCTCATGATGAATGATATCAAAAGACTTTATGCATTTTTCTTGAGGATTTTGTAACCCATATTGGAGTCAAATTCCTTAACTTCTAAGATACATTCGGATCCATACCTTATCAGTTTTTAGAGGTGGACCTCTCTTAAATGTGTGGTAGACAGGAAGGTGTGAGGGCAACGTTATAGCTGCCTTCAGAGATTTTGAACCACACTCAACAGGGGTACACCAACAAGATTTAATAGCTGATTGGCATCATAGATTTAGTGTTTTATCTTGCATCAAATGCATCAATCAAACAGTATCAAACACAAAATCTGAGGACTGTTAGTATTTTGAACATATTCAGCCTTACCCATGTTCAGAAGACTTGAAGCAATGAACAATGAACTACCTGAATCAACTGAGATTAGATAGCCAAGGCCCTGCTGTTGCTAAAGAGGTTGATAATCTTTCATGGAGCTCATTTGGTTTATGGATTGAATTCCCCTACCCAAGGTATTTTCTCCTGCCAGAGAAACCATTTGCTGGACATTAATCCACTGAATGCTAATTGCAGTTAAAATACTTCCCTACTAAAGAAACTGAAAGAACCCATGTTGACACCATTATCTATATCCACTAAATGCTAATTGTAGTTAAAATACTCCTTTGTACCAACTACAAAAGTTCCATTGTACTTCACAGGAAAGAAAAAAAAAAAAGGAAGTGGATCTCATCTCCTTCATGCATAGATGTACTGCATTTCAGATCTTCTCAAAGAGCAAGATAAATAAATAAAAAGAAAGGAAAAGGGAGCTTACAAAGTGGCTTTCCCACAAAAGTTCCTTAAAAAGTTCAACCAATCAATAATTTTAATCAAACTCACAGTAATCTTCATCCATGACCTGCAAATTAGATTAGCACATAGATTTGATACCACCAAATGATTTGTAGAAGAAAACTAAAATAGCAATAAATTTATGATTAAGAAACTCATAACTCTTCCTTGAATCTGGAAAGTGAGTGAAATGAGTTAGACTTTCACTAGATAAGAGAAGATAATCCATAAATGATACACTTTTATCTTAAGCCAAAATATAGCAATCCTCAAGAGGAAAAATCCCAACTAGTGGCACAAGCAGTAGAAGCACGATAAGTTTCAGATAAGAAGTGATTGTAAATACCTAGTTGCAAGACTAATCAAATATATTTCTTCTTCTGAATAGATTCAACTCCATTACTATATTGCAAAATGAGTATATGAATATAATAGGCAAATGGAGGTTCTTAAAGAAAAAAATAGTGAGAAGCACTACATTAAAATATCCAACAGGGAGAAAATAAAGTGGATTAATTAGGGAACCCATTTAAATATGTTGATAACATAACAATGGTGCCTCTTGAATAAGACAAAGAAAGCAGGAAAGCAAACCTTCAAGAACTTACTTAAACTATTGTACTATTTTATCTCAATCTCAAGCCATTATCTTGTTTTTATTATCAGTTAGTTTGTCCAAGAAAAGGATATAATTTCTCTTTCTACCCCATTGTTCAACCCCCATGTAGTTTATAAAAATGATCATGGTAGGTAATCTGAACTCATTGGCTTATAGAAAAGTAGGAAAAGAGAAAAAAGGCAGATTGGCTTTGAGTGGTATCTAACTGCTTCTAATGGTCCCTCTTCAATTCTATATTTTTTTCAGGTATTATTAATTCTCTCTGTGGGAAGAATGAACCAGTGAAGTGGGACAAAAATGCAACTTGTCAAACAGTCCAATCTGTGATTACTATATTTCAGAAACCTAGTAAATGCAACGTGCAACCATTGCAACTATTCTAACTAAAATGTTCATTTGATGAAGAGTTCGCATGTGGGTATTGGGTAAGATAACCTTAACTCCAATGATATCAATGTTTTACTTTCAATTATTGTAGCTTTCTTTTATTGCAGAGAAGCTTGACTGGTATACAGGGACCTGCCCACTTGCTTATAAGTTCTGGTAAGTGGAAACAACTGCTGAACAGTGGATCTAATTAAGAGCATTATTAAATAAAAGGGGCTTTTCTAGCCTACCAGAGAGGAAACAATATTATATCAAGTTAATGCTTAGCCAGTCAGATGCAAAGCATGATTGATTTAATTTCTTAATTTAAAGTTGCATATGAGGAATAAGATGTTTGTTAAAATGACCAAATCAAGCCTTCATGCGGCAAACATAGCATCTGCCATTAAGATTGATGACTACATTGCCTACATTACATTGTATAAACCAAGCTCTGTTAACTTAGTGGAGAGAGAGAAGGCACAAGGTGTAGAATTTAGCTAGAATCCTGTGCTTCAGTACAGTAATAAAGTTGCTCCATTGCATGTATGTTTTGGCAGATTTTCATGTATGTGTTGACAGATTTTCTTTAAAGGTGGTGTTAGTTGATCCACCTTCCAAGATAACCCTTCTCTTTTCTAAGTCATTTTAGCCTTTCCAGCTAACCATATCCATAGATATCTTAGAACTTTAACTCTAGGTTCGTGTCTTCCATTAATAGACAAGAAGCTCAGGTGCTGAAAGCTAATCACCATTCGATCACCTGCTACAAAGGGTCATCAATTGAAATGTTTTAATCATAAGGTCCATATTGGTAGGGGATGCATATGGTCATAAGCACAAATCTAGGTATACATTAGCACCAGGAATATGTGAATCTCATTCCCAGAACCCAAAAAAATTATTTTAATGTGGGACTTGTACCAAATGGAAGAACAGATAAATGCATTTGTAAATGACAATAAATAATTAACAAGGTCCCCACATAAACACTACAATGTGTACTGTGTAAATAATGGGCTACCCTATACTTATAAATTAAAAATAAATAAAATTGAGAACCACACAAATGATGGTGGGACTCTCTTTTAACTTTTGTATTTATTTTTGTTTTGGAGATCCATAATGGAAAATATCCAACAAAAAAACTATGTCCATCCAATTATCCTGCCTATACTTTCCTTCTTATTAAACGCTACCTCCTCCATCATCACTCACATTCATATAAGCCACCACCAAACCTAAGTAGTGAGCAGAGCATAGTTCTTATCTTTCATTCTCTGGGTTTTATGTGTGGGTGTCGGTGGTTAGCTTCTGAAGTTTTGTCTCGGCAAGAATGGGTAGGAAATGCTCACATTGTGGGAACATGGGGCATAATTCAAGGACCTGCACCATTTACAGAGGAAGTGTTGTTGGAGGTTTGAGGCTTTTCGGTGTTCAACTTGAGATACCCTCTTCTTCACTTGCTATGAAGAAGAGTTTTAGCACAGATTGCTTGTCATGCACTTCATCAATCTTGTCATCCTCACCTGCTTCCTCATCATCATCTTCTCATATTTCCAGTGATGAAAATTCTGATAAAGTCTCCGGGGGTTATCTCTCAGATGGTCTCATGGGTAGAGCTCAGGAAAGGAAAAAAGGTGAGCAAAGATTGATTGAACTTTGTTTCCTTCTTTCCTGTTTTTCTTTATATGTCTGCTATTATTTTCAAGTACAAATAATTGTGTTTAATAAGATGTCTCATTGTACTGGTTAGCCATAATAAAGCATGTCAAAGCTGATGTTGGGTTCTAAAAGTTCTTTCCCTTTTACTTTTTCGGTTGTTTTGTGATTTTTCAGTAAGGCTTTGTTTTGATTGTTTTTATTTTATTGAAAAGAAACCAACTTATTTTCTACAAGTTGCAGGTGATTTTGTTTTATTCTACTGACTTTTCCAGCATACTATGTTTCCCCCAAAAGAAGGTTGCCCTCAAATTTTTCCCAACAGATCTTCATATGTTTCTGTTAATGGTTATTTATTTCATGCTTCTACCCTTGTAAAAATTTTGATGTATTGCTGATGATTCCTGTGATTGTTGTGCTTTCCTTTCCTTTTTGGATACTGGAAGAGATCCATTCAAATCAAAAGAAACACAAAACCGTAGTCCTTCAACAGCTCTAATAAAGCCAGATACACTAGATAAGTAAAGGAATAGAACCAAATAATGTCAAAGACAAAAACAGAGCCGAAGACTAGCCATCTCTCCTAAAATGAAAAAGGGAAATAGCAGAAAAGGGACCCATGCAGTTCATACTTGTTTAAACCATGTCATAGAATTACCAGTTGTTTCTTTATTTTAAATTTGTATATATAAATTCAAATCTGTGAAATTTAACCCAAATACTCTTTATGTTCACTTGTCCTTTCTATTTTAAATGCTAGTTCCTGAAACAGTTCTCTGTCTATGTGATGGATTTTATTTTTTAATATATTTTAATTCTTTTCTTGTTGGGGGTTGTGGGTGGTTAGGAGTTCCATGGACAGAGCAGGAGCACAGGACTTTTCTTACTGGGCTAGAGAAGCTTGGCAAAGGTGACTGGAGAGGCATCTCAAGAAATTTTGTCACCACAAGAACTCCAACTCAAGTGGCAAGCCATGCACAGAAATATTTCCTCAGACAGAACAACCTCAACAAGAAGAAGCGTCGGTCTAGCCTCTTTGACATGGTAAGATATAACATTCCAAATATCATAGCCTTTTTATGTTGATCAACTCAACTTCTCATCTTTCTTTGCTACCTAATTTTGACAGGTTGGAAACTACAACTCAGTACATCTTCATGGTCGTAGCACCAGTTCTAAGAGTAATAAAGCCTCCATTTCATGTGGTTTATTGCCCATTACAACCCATTCTCTCACAAGAGTAGCTACTCAGCCTGAAGGTTATAGAGACAACCTGTCCTTGACAGACCTTAATTTGGTAGGAAAAGAAGCAAAGTTAGAAAGGGAATGCCAAGACATGAAATGCTTCACATCAACTTCATGCCTTCTTCCTCTGGTGCCTGTTTTGGGACATGAAGATTCTGAGATAAGACCTTCCAACAAAGAGAATGCCTTAGCTCCTAATGTGTCACCTGAACTAGAGCTTACTCTTGCTGTCCCAAGGTCGATCAATCAAAATAAATCATCTGCAGGCTCACTCTCAATTGGACCCATTAGTGTGATATGATGACTTCTGTTAGCCATTGGTCTATATCCCGTCAATGTTCCTAAGCTCCTATAGGGCAAGGAACAACCAATTAAAAGAATCAACAAACAACCAGATTGAGCCTTATATCCAAATGAACAATCTAGTGGTGCCTTACATTAAGGACAGTGCTTGTCAAAGAAAAATGAATTCTTGTATGTCTAAATTGGTTTGTAAACGCTATGGCAATCAACAATCTTCAAGTAATTCGAAATCCATATAGTTTCTTACTCTGTTATAAGATAACAATGGAATTATTCTTAAACTTCGTCTTTTATTTTGTCAATGCTCAATGTACCCAAAAAAAAATGAAGCAATGCTCACAAGAATCATGCAAGGTAACATCTGATTGAATTACAGACCTATCAATTAAGGTAACTTTACCCTAAGGCAAGAAATGGGTTGGATTCACAAAGGGTAGTTTCTGTGCTGATACATCAAAAACAAAATGAAAGGAAGCAAAAGATGTTCATATGGCACATGAGCATATTATACACCAATAACACACAAACTTACTGAATTGGGAAAAAACATCAAAGATTTCCACAATTAGGTTACAATGATTTCTCTGTATTTTACTGACTGAAAGCATTTCATTTTAGCATTCTCAGAAAGGAGCTTGAATTGGAATATAATTTTTATGCAAAAGAACAAGAAGATTCCCATGTCCAACCAGGTTTGTCCAAATATCTCTATGATTGTTGCTTTGCACCTATTCGGAAAGGCAAGACCTTAGTATTCCTAAAATGTATGACTGAGAAACATACACATCCCTCCAGATACTTTAAATGCTCACCTTCACACATTCAACAAAAGATAAGGAAAGAGAAAGACTCAAAGAAGCAAGATTGTCCACAAAACTTGTAGAAGAGATAGTACCTTTAACCTAACCTTTAAAACTTTTGATCCCATCTCTTGCTTTTGCCTCCTTCTGCTATTCCCTTGGGAAACCGTTTAGGTTTCCCAGGGTTTTGGGGGAAGAGGGGACCGCTCTGTGTTCTCATGGTGGGGGCACCTGTTTGTCTTTTCCCCTGTCCTCATTGTTCAACTTTTGAATAAATAGAAAATAAAAGAACATGGCCCAACAAAAAAAAATTTATTATTTTTTATGGTAATCTCTATTTGTATGAATTATGTTGTGTGATCAGAACTTTTTGTTACCCAATTTCAAAGATGGATCATCTACATGATTGATATATTTTGGTGAGTGATCGAGTTTACTTGATTTTGGAGATTTGTGATGGAAGCTTCATGTCTTCTGTGCATAGGTTAGCATCTTACAGAATATAAGATTTGGGAGACAAGAACCCACAACATTAGATTATTGATTTTATTTATATATACTCAAATTTCTTCCATGCAATTCACGCTCTCAATTCACATAAAATGCATCTTACTCGACAAATTTGTTACTCTTACCATTTAGTAGTGGGAAATTATATGTTAGCAAATTACAACCCTGCTAGATGGATAAACCCGTTTACTTGATTTTTAAGTCTACATAGTAGAAAGTTCTTTTTTACTGCATTGATGCTATGAAATATTAACTCTAAAAAACACAGTCTTGGATCGATGAAATATAAACTATGTCTTGAACCCATCAAGGTTTACATACCAAGATGAATCAAATTTAATTTTGAATCATGGGTATGGTAGTTAGGGAACATAACGAAATAATGACTTTGTTTATTTTATTTTAAAAAATTTCAAGATACCATAAGATTATCTGTAAGAAACAGAAATATCTTGAATTAAATTATCTTTCTTTATTCTAAAAGGAAAATTAAATTTGATATCTATAAACAATGACTCTCTCTCTCTCTCTCTCTGAACTTTTACAAGTTGAATAGGAATGATTTGTCATATTAGATGGATCTTTTAAGGAACAGTGACCTATGAACAGCCAGGCATGTTTTCTTTACTACCTGTAATTGTCTATGAAATGTCAAATTCTTTACTAATTTGAATGTCCATATGCATTGCATGAGTACACTTTATAATGAAAGGTGGCTCTTAAAACACAGAGACGTATGAACATCTGGCCAAAATACACAAGGACAGAAGGTGGGTCCTTCTCCTTCATGAGAGGTTCCATATGAATCAAATCATATGACATTTTTTTTTGGATTTGAGTCCTGGCTGGTAAAGTCATGTGGAGACTCCTAAAAACCATCCAATGCCTTACCATCATTAAGAAGATCTTTAAATTATTTTTCCAAATTTGGGACCAAACCCATTAAGTGTCATCAGCCACATTTGGGAGCTGATGGATAACCATTGGACCACTGTGTGTGATGCAAATCTGTCCAGCAAAATTTTTTGATAAGCTCATCTTTGTCAGGGGAGAATGAATGTTTCAAGGGATTTTGTTTCAGTCATGTATATTTTGTTTAGTTTGAACAATGCACTCCGTTGGATCGAGATCTTGATCGAGATCAAAAGTTTCGATAGCTAGGAAACAGACGGCCAAAATAAAAATCTAGATCGAGATCTCGATCCGACAACTATAACTTTCGCTGAACAACATGTTGCGCATTTATTGTGCAGAACCTTTTTATTCTTTTTCATTTTTCTGGGTAAAAGTCCAGGACTTGAAAGCATGGTTTATCCTTCTTTCAATGTTTCAACCCTCATTTGTTCTTCTAATCAATTGAAAACAAGAAACATGAAGAGGGGGAGTGGGTGCAGTGGTCCTCTGAGTCGCTATCAAAGCATAAATCAAGAGACGAACTGATACATTACATGGAGATAAGAGGCAAATGGTGCAGAATTGAAGACTTGGCGACTTGGGAGTGGCAATAATTTTGCCTTTTTTGTTTTGGTTTTTTTTTGATGAAATGTTGCTTTTTTTTGTTTAAGAGGTGATGGTGGTGGAGTTAAAGTCAATACTCAATAAACAAAAGGACAATGTCACCATTTGGAGACAAGATCACCGGATCCTATTTGATGTTGTCCATATTATTAATTTTACTTTCCATAAATGACAAAACAAATGGGGACAGTGTTAAGGCTGCACCAATTTATGGAACTGGGTTTTCATTTTTTATTTTTTATTATATATATATATTTGTGAATCCGAAGAGTTTATATATAGGGTGGGGGGAATATTACTAATATAGGTGCCGCCGGATGAGTGTGAACCCAGGACCTCCTCGTGGGAAGTTGGGCTTTTAACCGCTCTAAGGGTGTCAATCGGTACGGTACCAACTTTGAATACCTAAAACCAGAACCGTACCGTACCGAATTTAAACGGTACGGTACGGTTTCAATATTTACAAAAATGGTTCGGTACGGTTTTGGTATTAAATTGGTACGGGAAAATGATTTAAACACGGTATCTAGTGCGATACAATTTTGGTACGAGTGAACTTATGTCACTTTAGTTATTAGTTCATTAAGATCCTAATGAAGTTGTGATCAACCAATCAATATAATTTGAAATTAACATAGATGAAGCAAATAATTCTAATTAATAGAGACAAAACAAGTAAATTTAAGAAGAGGAGTGAATGATGAAACAAAAAATTGAAATAAGGAATTAGGGATTGGGAAAAGGTAAAGTGTTTTAATTGTAAATTTACAATTTATATCTCTTAATTTGGTACGGTACCAATTCGGTACGGTTTTGGTACGTACCGACGGTATGAGTACCTAAAACCGGAACCGTACCGTTCAAAATTCGGTATGGTACGTACCATACCGAATTTTGAACGGTACGGTACGATGCGGTTTTAGACGGCGCGGTTAAACGGTTTCGGTACGCAATTGACACCCTTAAACCGCTCTACTAATCCACCATTTCAGAAAGTAAAGTGAAGTTGCTTGAAAAGAGACTCTGGTCAGGTATTATTATTATTACTTTTAATTAACCCAACGAGGGGATGTAATAGTAGCAACTTGTGCGCCCGCTATGTATTGTTCGGACTTTTGAGTTCAACTGAGGTCTGGCATAGTCCATAGAAGCCGGTAGCAATCCTATACCCAGATCAAATCGCATGAGAGTGAGTTTGGAATCACTAGACCACCACCTCCAAAGGTAACCCCACACAAGGTTTAAAATATCTGTCTCTGAACTTTGTAGCAATCAGGTGATTTTAAGATGTATTAGTTGTTTCCAATCTAGATACGTATTTGCTAGTATTGTGTTGTGAGATACTTTAAACCTTGTCCTCACGTCCATTTCTTTACAAATTTACGATGATGAATTTAATTGGCAACAACCAAAACTTATAAGAGTTGAAGAGTTGAAATCTCTTTGGAGTCGGAAGCCTCTTCTTTATATATGAGCTCTTCTCTATAGATCAGTTAAGATGTACTTAAGATGTACTTAAACGGCCGTAACACCCCATTAATTGGAAGGAAATGAAAAAAATAAAAAAATGCAGGTCTCCCAATTTATATAAGTACCCATGTCAACCACGGACTCATATCAGGTCCATCTCATTGTAGATTTGTGACAATGTGTCCCAACATTACATCAAATTATTAAAATCCATTCATAAGTCGGATCAAATGAGTGATTGATGTGATTTATAAATAATTTTCAACTATTTGATGTGATGTTGGGACACATGATACACATCTATAAGGGAATGCCAGAAATTGACCTGATAAATTTTCTATCAATCTCCTCTCATATGTAGCTTTTCTTACTTTGAACAACAAACATATGATATGCGTTTAATAGTGACCATATTTAGAATTTGTATTCTCTAAAATATAATGACATTTTTCATTTACTTTAAAAGGATTACTCAATTAGCAATAACCTAACACATTTTAGTGGAGAGATTATGAATTTGACTCTACATGAAGATATTATATATAATTGCTATCCTAAAAATATAACTAAGGTACACCCTACACAGCTACACATACGTGCTAACACAGATGAACCTCAGATCGAATTATAAATAAATAAGAGACAGAAATTTCCCGAGGCAAATTGACCTCACAATGGTTTCAACCATTGCTTCACTTTAAGCAGCAAACCCTAGATAAATCATGCATGCCAAATTGCCAATAGCTCTTTGGTCGTCTATCCTCTCTCTTTTCCTCCAATCAAATCAAATCAAATCAAATCCCTGTTTGATTGATTATCAAATTCGTTGTTTTCTTGCAAGGAATTTGTTTTCTAAAATTTGATCTTATCAGTTGATGCCGAATAAAAATCGGTTCCAGTGACAATGAAGTTTCCAAAGATGCTTTACGATGAAATTCACTCATGATAGAGCTTTAGGATGAATTCAACATCGCCATCATTCTTGTGTCCAGATTCAATCTTCACAAATGTGAATATTATCCACTTCCCATACCCCAATAATCAATCATATTGAGTTATTTCAAACGTAAAGTAAGGTCATGATCCATGATAGTGATGCTTTAGAGGTAATTTGGCCATATGGTTCTTCTGTATCAGTAGGTAAAACTACATACATAGATTTTTAGTCAAAGAGCAAGAATCCCTTTCCCAGCCCATACGAGACAACTTACCTCATGTGTGTGCTTCAGGCCACACAGAGTGCAACCCAACAAAAGTAATGCAATCAGCCAAAATAGAATTCTTGCTTGAATAAAACCGAGGAGGGCTTCTGTCTTCTCATATCCTCCGAAATGCAGCAGTGTCATCAAAATGAACTGATGGACACAACAAATTTCAAGCAGAAGATGAAACAAACATGATTAATTTTATACTTGTTTCATTTAATTTTTTTTTTAATGATCACCCATCATATTGAAGCAACTTGGGCGGCAGAGATCTGAAGTAATTCAGTCAGAAACTTGGCAATAGGGGGGGAAGGTGAACTAAAACTTTTACATTTCAGCATCAACAAAGCTGGTTTCATTTTCCAACCAGGCCTAGTAAGGGGATCAAAAACTAGATTGAATTACATTACATGGTGGAAACTATTTTACACAAAATTGGGCACAAGGGTCGGTTAGTAACAATAGGTCAGAATCAAAGGTGAAGCTTCAACTGTGTCAAAGATTCATTGACAACTGGATCCTGTTCTTTCGTATCCCATCTTCCAAGCTCTCCATTCTCCTAGCAGAGATTGCCTCATTTGAAACTTTGTAAGCGGTTTGGCCGACATCATTAAGAGCTTTCTATAATAAAGGAAAATTGTGAATCAGTCTACCTCCTTTGAACTCTTGGCTACCTGTTCTCCAAGAGTATCAATAAAACCCATCAGGAAAACCTGGAAATTTCCATTGTTTTAATTCTTATTTTTCTTCTCTTTTTATTTTTTAAAAACTCATGAATCATGAGAGCCTTGGACCATCAATGAAATACGCTTAGCAGTGTCTGCACGAAGGCTCTCTCCTTTAAACACAATCTGGAAATCGAAATCATATTCAGAAGTCGAAACCCTTACTGCAGTAAAACCCAGAAAATGCACACGAGAAAAAAAAAAACTCAGTACCTCATTCTGGCTACTATCAGAAGAGAACCACCGTAATAGCACTCCAAGATGCACGACAGCAGGTATCAACTTGAACAGTAATGGAGTCGTCACCTGCACAACGATTTGGTAAGTAATCTGCACCCTGGGCAATAAAACATAAACCAACAGAATAGGGAAGTCACAAACACCAATAAAGAAAAGCCAAATTGACAGTAACAATCTCATTTCTTGTGGCTGATTGTACATGCTATGAAATTTTTAAAGAAATTTTGTACAGGGTTTTAGAAATTCTTTGGCCAAATACTGTGGACAAGATGCACGCTCTGTGCACCAATACAGATTCCAATGTCTCTTCCCAAATATTTTGAGTGTACGCATACATGCTCGTGTGCCAATATCCACAATCTCTTACAAACTCCATTGAATTTACTAAAGGTAGGGCATAGACACTCCCACTGCTTCAGCAGCATATTTAACATAATGAGTGGCCACAGCAGCTGAGTATTCAGGGGTAATTCCAGAGTAACAACTGGAAATGGAAAGACTACTCAAGAATGGCTACAGAAAGATTGTGGAAGGCACACGACCCACATCCAAACTTACTACTTCCACAACAGGATTTACTTTAATAAAAAACTTCAGAGAATACCATCTTCGAGGAAGAACTATTTAGTATCTACTAATAGACTGACATAAAACCCCACCGCAACGACCACATGAGAAGGGACTGGCAAAAATAACTTTTACTTCCTTTTCACCCCAAAAAACAAAAATAGTCCCACATTCAGTTAGCCTTTTGGACCAGCACAAACTGGACTTCTTTCTCATGATTAAAGGCTTCTCAGCAAAGACACAATATCAACATAGCACATGGAAAAATGATTAAAGGAGCGACATACCAGACTAAGAGCTGTTGTACCAAGAAGCAGCAGATATAGCTTACCCTGCAAAATAATAACACATATCATCCAATTGACTAGAGCACTTACGAGAATAGAACCCAAAGTGCTTGACCTTATCAATTTGTCACTGAATGCATAAAATGTGCATAATAACATTTTAGTTATATAACACCATACTGTCTGAGCATTGGCAGAACAGTTAAGTTGCACTATCATAACCTGTTGGTTGTGGGTTCAAAATTAAAACAGCCTCTCCGGAAAAATAGAGGGTAAGGTTGCATCATCCCAGACCCCCCCCTGTAGCAGGAGCCTTGTGCACTGGGTTGCACTCTCATACCATATGAAGCCAACCCCATTTCAGAATTTCATGATAAGAACACAAGCTTTATTATTATTTGATTGCACATGCTTGTTACTTCTTGTTTTTAACTTACAAATGCAACAACGCTAATGGTAGCATACCAGTACCCATGTCACACAGGGATTGACTGCACAAACATGGTCAGGACCACTGGTTTTCAATGAGAAACCCAGGTCAAAATTTGTTACCACAAGTTGCTTGTTTGCACCAGTTGAGAGTGTGTGTGTGTGTGTGTGTGTGAGTGAGAGAGAGAGAGAGAGAGAGAGAGAGAGAGAGAGAGAGAGAGAGAGAGAGAGAGAGCAACCTCCACCAAATGAAGATTAGAAGCACGACTAAGAAGCACAAAAGCAAACTCCCCAATCTGAGCCAGAGACATGCCAACCTACACAAGCATGAGAAATGAAACCTGAGATCTTTTGTCCAAGATTATATGATTCATTGCAAGCCAAGAAATAATAAGTTATATGGTCAAAATGTTACGAGGAGTGAGGTCTTGTTGCCATAGCCAAATCCCTTCACAACCACAACGATCACAAAAGTTTTTATTACGATCACCAATATAACAGAAGCCAGCAAAATATCTACATGGTTCCAAAGGAAATGGACATGGATTAGCATTCCAATGCTAGCAAGGAAAAGGGCAGCAAAGAAGTTGCGAATAGGTTCAACCTGTGAAAAAAATGACAATAATTAGTGCACATAACATCTCAATTTGACATGTGATAGCCGGAGTTTTAGCTAAAAGCAACTATACATGTAGATAAATCTACAATGCAATCTACAACAGCAAAAAACTGTAAAAATTCCATGAAATCAAGAAAAATAAACCTCAAAACCATACCAACAACAACAACAATAAGCCTTGTCCCAACTAAATGGGGTTGGCTACATGGATTCTTGCCCTCCAATCAATTCTGTTCGAGGCCATGCTAGATACAAGGCTTAAGCTATACATATCATTTCTCACCACTTCTCCTAAGGTTATCTTAGGTCTACCCCTAGCTCTTCTAGTTCCTTCAATATGGATTATATCACTTCTCCGTACAGAGGCATTTGTAGGTCTCCGTTGAACGTGGCCGTGCCACCTCAAACGACTTTCTCGAAGCTTATCACTTATGGGAGCAACTCAATATATTTGATTAAGCATGCTCACTTAACAAGTTAAAAACTACAACCAGTTTAGCTGGGAGGTTCAGAGACTTTTGAATACCCATATTTCTAGGGTTTTTTTTTACAATGAATGAAAGGGCATTTGTTAAATTGATTTCTCAATCAATTGCAGTTTTGCATCTCATTGAGACTTGACAGGTTTTCATGTGCTCTATATATATAATTTTCATCTGGACCCCCTGAGGTTTGGTCGGGGTCACTTTTAGTCCAGTATAAATTTACTTTTGCATATGGCTCCCCTGTAGTTTCAAAAAATGATTAAATAAGGACAAACTTAACAGAAGTCGTTAGGTTAATAATTTTTGTGATGAAAATACCATTATTTTTTTTCGACTTATTTGTTTTAGTTTTTATTCTTTTCTTTTTATAACTTCCTTTCTTTAATTCAATCTACCGTAATAAAAAAAAAAAAAAAAATAAATAAAAAAAAACTTCAGCAAATAATTTCTCCTCACTGAAACTGAATATGCAGGTTGAAGCTTTGAAGCCCCACCCTCTCCAACATCTCAAAACGAATACAAGTCTACAAGGCCGGATCCACTGGGTAAGACATCCGGGAGAGCTGCCGTGGACACTTCTAAACAGACCTACGAGAAGACCTATGAGAAGAGAAGACGAAGACGAGCAATCGGAGAAGAAGAGGAAAAGCATGAAGATGAAGGAAGAGAGAAAGCGGTAGCAGCAGTGGCACAATTGCTGAAATTGAACAATTTTCAAAATCACACAAGTGAGCTAAGCAAAGAAGAGATATCTCCACCTCCTTCCTCCTCCAGCCCAGAAACCCTAGAATCTCTTATCAAAGCAAATCACAGAGAAGGGTATAACGAATCAGGGAAGCTTAATCGAGACGAAGAAAGATGAATTTGCAGCTTTGAAGAGATCTTTCCTGCAATGCAGATGGGTAGGTGTACCAATCCATTAATTGAATGAAACTGACTTTACTTTTGCTTCGTCAATTTTCCATCTCTGCCCTATTCTTTGTTTTTGTTTTTTTTTTTTTTTGTTTTATTTTTTTTTGTTTTTTTTTGTTGGTTTTTTGGAAGTAACTCAGCCTCTCTTCTTTCTTATACTCCAGTGCTCTGTTTTCCGTTTAATATTGAGACTGGAATGGGTTCTAGAAAATAGTGTTTAGTTTTGGTGGGTTGGTGAGAAATCAGATTTAATAAAATTGGGTTCCAAAAAATAGTGTTTATTTTGGTGGGGAGCGACACAGAGGTGGCGGCGCTGACAGCGATTTCTCCCAGCTTTCATCTCCGTCCTTGCTGCTGCGTTCTTGTTGCTTCGGCGCAGAGAAAATGAAGGATTACGTTTCAAAGTCCTGCAAACCCTTTGCTAAGAACCTGGTCTAGAAATTCTCTGAACATATTCTCTTTCATGGTGATAGAAACACTGCTACTGCCATTGCTTCCAAATCGAACTTCAAAATGGAATAAAAGATTCAGGAGGAGATTTAAAACCTCCAATCGCAGGATTAAAAATCAAGACTTCAATACCAGAAAATGAAGAGCTAAATGAAATACATTGTTGCCTTTCGCCTTCATTTTGAGATGTTGAAGAGGGTGGGGTTGAAAGCTTCAACTACATATTCACTTTCATTTTTGCGAGGGAGTTATTTGCGAATTTTTTTTAATTGTTTTTTGTTTTGATAAATTGAATAAAAGAAAGAAACTTATTAAAAAGAAGAAAAAAAACTAAAACAAATAAATCAAAAAAAAAAAAAAACAAGGGTATTTTCGTCACAAGTTATTAAACTAACTGTTTCTGTTAATCTTGTCCTTATTTAATCATTTCTTAAAACCACGGGGGAGCTATATGCAAAAGAAAACTTAAACTGGACTAAAAGTGACCTGGACCAAACCTCAGGGGGTCCAAATGAAAATTAACCTATATATATATATATATATATATATATATACTTGCAGAATTGTTTTAGGCCAGGCCTCTTGTGTCCCTGCAAGACTCTTTGTAGGGGCTTTTCTAAACACTAAGAATCATAAAATCATTTTTTCTTATAGCTATAAATTCCTTCATCTACAATGTCCCTGAATTGCACACAGTGATCTTGGTAATTACCATCTGAATAAAATGCCCTGATCTATCCATCAATTAAGATGCTTTCGACTAATTAAGAGCACTACCGCATTTATGAAGCCAAAAAGAATCAGGATTTTAGATTAAAGTGACAGAAGAAAAAGAAGAAGAGATTGATGTGTTTGGTAACAGTCTAGGAGAACAGCCATTCTTTGTTCTCGGAGAACAGAAGAACAGGTGATAGGTGTTATAGAATGGTTTGTTCTGGTTCTTGAAGAATGAACCAATGAGTAAAGTGGTCTGATGAAAACACAAGACATGTTCTATCAGGGAAACAGACTTGATAAAATGGTTCCAACAGTGAAGATCTCTTGAGACCACCCCCACCCCCATCCTTGCTCGCAAATCCCTTCACCTTGTTCTCCTACTCCTCGCTTGAAAACTAGATTTTTCAGACTGTGAGCCCAATTGGGAATATTTCTATTTCTAGAACGGGTATATCAAACGCCCATTTTCCAAACAAGAATGGTCACTCACCAAAGAAACATGTAAAAATGGTTTCCACAAGAATGGTCTCCACCAGAAATAAAACGTTATGAAAAGCAAACTAAAACTCTGAAGCAAACACATGTGAAATTATAAGAATTGCCTCAACTACAGAGCTTCCATAAATGCAGCAAACAAACTACTGCCTACCAAAATAAATGAAGGGTCCCATAAATGAAAGCATGATACTAAAGAAAACTCAAAATTATGATATATTTGAGCAGAAAACTGAACCAGTAGAAGTCGTAGGACATATCCACTACTTTAATTATAAAACAAAAGGAAATGGTCTTACTTGTTCAAGTGTATGTTGAGCAAGATCAGTTGTTGATATCATCACACCCGCAGCGAAAGAACCCAGTTCAAGGCTTAGACCAAGTTTGTCACTGCACTGAAATGGTAAGCATCCATCCGTCTCAGTAAATTTGTTTCACATCAATGATAAAAGGATCACTAAAATCCATGAAGATAACTAGCTGTGAAATTTTGTGAAAGGGATGCAAAGAAATGCAATAATCCTAGCACACAGAAGAATGATATGAGAAGTCAACCTAAATGAAGTTGGCAGCAAATCCAATTTGAACGAGTCTCCCCATCAATTGATCATATATCTATCAACTCAGCCTCAACCTGACCAAATGGGGTCAGCAACAAATCCTACTTGGACAGGTTTCTCCATCCATTGATCATATACCTATAATTTTCTTAATTTTTGCATTCACTGACATGAACATGATCAATTTAGCAGTCTAATAAAAAACTCTACCTGCCATCTTGACCAAACACACCTACTGCATACCAACAGAAAAGGCTGGTGTAATTCACGTGGCTATTTCCCCTTACCCGACTTCAATGAAATTGAAAAATGGACAGAAAAGAATGGCAGCAAGAGGATCACATCTTAAAATATGAAAAGAAACTCCAAAAAGAAGGGAAAACAGTGCCTTAAGAATACAAAATGATGATGCTGAGAAGGGTAAAAATGAGGACAGAGTACAGGAGCACGTAAAACCAAAAGAAGAAATGAAAATATTGGTCCAAGTAGTAATAGTGGCAGACTCACCCAAGCAACAAGTAAACAGAATGCAACTGAAGCCAATTGATAGAGTTCATTGGTCTGCCCAAGAGATAATGGTCAAAACCATGTTAGAACATTACTTGTAACATTAAACAGCTATTTAGCATCAGAAGAAATCATAGTTCTCTGCATGTAGTTCCATAATTCTACAATTTAGCCCCAGGGATTCATACCTGTGATGACAGGCTGATCATCAGCTTAAGAAACCATGGTAGACAAGTACGAGATAATATTGACAAGATCGCCAGAAATGCTATCAAGATAACCAACCTGATCAAAAAGAAGGATAAGTTCTAAATACAGTGTTTCATGGAAGAACATCAGACTAAGATATCAACCAAGAGCCCACATTCTGCACACAAAAAATTTAAAAAGCCTATATTTGCATCAGAATATGCTAATGGGAACAAAATTTGCTGAGTACTAACTAAATCCACTGAAAATAAGCAGCTAAAATCGTTCCTGTGCGCTTTCTAACATACGATACAAAGAGCAACTCCCAATATCCAGCAAACAAGAGGCCCATCAAGCTAGATAAGAAAGCTAGATAAGAAAGTAAGAAAGAATAGTACTTCAGTCACCACTCCGGCAGAGGCAAAAGAACAGTGTCCTGGAAAGTCCATACCCTCCAAAGCACTGTCCATTTTATCATGCCCCCCCCCCCCCCCCCCTCCTCCTCTCCAAGGGAAAGGAAACATGGTGTACTGAATAATCCAAAATCAAGAAATCATCCCAAGAGAAGCTTTCATTCAACAAGGGCTTCTCAAAGCATTTAGTCACAAGAAGAGATATTGCTCAAGAAAATAGGGGAGAACATAGTTTTTTGTTAAGGTGCATTCAAACAAGAAAGGTGAAAACTGCTAAAAGAATAGAGATGCATAGCTGTATTATCTCCTCCAGATATCAACACCGAGCTGTGGTAGGAAATGAAGTAATAATTATGGACACTTGCACAAGATGGAGGCTAGTGTTTTCATACCATTTCAGTTGTCTTGAACCAAAATTGTCAAAAACTGAGTGAAAAAGATATTACAATAAGAGAATGAGGACAAACAGATTATTTTACTCACGACTTAGTCATGGACATTACTCCTTGAAGAATCCCAGAAGTACCGCCCAAAATTGGAAGCAATGCAAATAGCAGACCCACAGCACAATCCTACACAGAAAGAACACTCACAATTAATGCATGACATAACTTATACATATTTGGTCTTATGGAGATCACCAAATACACCCAATTTTTTATTGTCCAGCTAACAGAAGTTCAAAGGGGGGGGGGGAATAGAAGTTTGAAGGCCAAAGATAATCATTATTTTAAAGCAATGTCCAGGATGTCATCCAGGACACTAAGAGATGCCTGATGGTTGTCCCAGCCATCCCAAGTTCTTGTGATGAATCCAGGACGCTTGCATGCCTTGTGGTTCACAAATATCCCATCCCAGCCTGTAGCAAATAAACTTTCAGGCCTCATATGAGAACGAACTGGATCTTCCACATCGGTGGATGAAGAATCGCAAACTTAATATTTTTGGATGACCATGTTCCCCGGGAAGGAAAAAAAAAACGAATACTTTTCTCTCTTTTTCAGAAACAGACAAAAATTTCCAGACTTTGGCAATAATATTTCTAGAGAAACTCTAAATGTTCCCCACATGCAGACTTCTGACCACATAGCATATGCCATATATAGATGGATGTGAGTGGCTCCATCTTTAGAAAGAAACCCACAGAATTCTCCCTGTTCATGATCCCGCTGAAGATAGCATCCAAAGAGGTTAGCAAGTGCAATTGAATTACAAGAATGACATTTCACCAAAAAGGAATATAGTGGCATTTGGGCGACTTTGTATTACTTCTAACTCCATTTTATGCCCCCCCCCCACCCGGGGCCTTGTGTAGGGTGAAGCTTGACCATTAATGTGGTTGTGGGTCCTTCGTACAGTGGGCCGATGCATAACTGCCATATGGCAAGTGGTGACAAGCCTAATATCCACATACTTGGGACATCATACAAGGACTTCCAAGGAATGAAATCAAATACAAGATTTTGGGTAAGTAATTCAATACCTGGAGAATGAGGGTTCCAATTGTTACTTGACCATGAAGAGCATTGATACTATTTCTTTCCATCAAAAATTTCAAAACCTGCATGCCGAATAAGATGTCAGATGTTTCTTGAATTAGTTACATACACCTCCATATCAAGATCACCACATTTCACGTTAGACAGTCAGTCCTACTCTATTGAACTAGCTAATATGTCACCAACACTTGTACAACTTAGCTCTAGCTAACTTCTCTGTGCAATCAGATGCTAGCATCGTTCATTTAAAGGGTTGCACTAACCTTACCAGATTCTAGCTACGGTCAGGTGAACAATAAAGCACATCAATTCCTGGGCAGGCCCTAGCACAGTGTTGAAAAGTGAGTGAGAGATCACAGTCAGATGATCTGGCCACAGGTTTAGTGTTGGCTAACAGACTTGCCACGACCCTCTAATGAGCTTGGAAGCAGCAGTGGAAAAGCTTTCTCTTTAATATATGTACAGGAGAAACAACAAATGTCAATAAACCTAGTTCACACTTCAATGATAATATGCCCTAAGACAAACATTAAGCTAATGCAAGTGCTTTTGCACTGTTAGTCCCAACCATAAACAAAGGATGGTCGCATCAGGTTAGCAGCCTGAATTGAACTTTTTGCCAGACCATTTGAGCATGAGTCGATGAAGGGTCTTTTGCCCCAAAAAACAGAAAAACACCACAAAAAATGTTGAATGAAGTTGTTTCGTTTCCAATGTTTTTGAAGCAAATTCATGGTCATTCATGCTCCTAAAGCATAATTTAAAAAGCAAACCCAACTTGCTTTTATGTTTTCTGAAACACTAAGTTAAAATTACAGTGAAGAGAATTGGTACTTTAAGTGACTGAGAACTGTGATGGTACTTTCACATCTAAAAACAAAATAAGCCTTTCTAACCACACACCTCTCACACCTTGAGCCCTAAAATCTATCAATCACCCAGCATCTTCAATCATAGGGGATTCTGCAAGTGACCTTGAGTTCACCCAAAATCTAAACAAACTTTACACGGGTGGGTGTGCAGATAGCCAGACACCCAACTCCAAGTTCTAAACTAACAAAATTTAGAGTATAGATCATGTTGACCACACAGGAAGCCCCACCTAAATCATGTAATCCTAATAAATAGGAAACCAAAAAAACTATGACGGCTCAGTCACACTGGTAAATTTCTACCATTATCACCGCACGATACATAATATCAGTTTATTGTGAGGCAATCTGAACCACTACTTACTACGCAGTTGAGTCACACCAAAAGACAGTTAATGGAAAGCCAGCAAGACTTGAAATAAGCCCTGAAGTATCCTTCATTCATCCCTGGTATATATCATTTTTGTATTAATCTATGCAATTATATATTAATAATGCATACAAGGATCTCTGCAGCCACTCAAACACTAGTAAGATGGAGTGATATGGTGATTGGTGAAAGCTAAAGGAACGAACAGGTTGAAAGATATCGACTTGGGGTGAAAAGGTGAGAAACATGGCTGGTCCACGCTAAGTAACAATGATTACCTCAAATCAAGGTTTAAAATATCACACGATATAATACGATACTAGCCAATACGTATCCATATTGGATGCAATTGATATTGTACATATTGATATGTCTCTATTGGATTGCACTAAAATACACTGGCCAGTATAATACAATACTCTATACAAGACGATACATCTCTTAAAACACTTGACCGATACAATACTTGATACTGATACGTCAAACTCACCTCAAAAAGAGCCAAATTGAGAAACATCCATACAGAGAACTCCAATTAGTTTGGGCACAGAAAAGGTGACTTTTATATAAGAACTCTTATTATTTAGGAAGTAATGAATTAAAAGTATTCAGGTTTGCACAACCATAATGTAGAAACATTCGCATATGCGAAGTAATGCCAAAGGTCTTCCAAAACCACTTCACTAACTAAGAATACGGTTAGAGATAATGAGAGATAACATGATAAGGGGAGTTCCCTATCATGGTTTCCTTATTGGTTTAGATTATGGTTATTAGTGTCCTAACCTAAGTGAGTTTCCTACTAGGCATTAGACTTAATTAGGTAAGAGTTAAGAGTTATATTTGAGTTATATTTCCTTTTGTAATTCTATTTCAGATCATTATAAATAAATGCTGGTATGATAGAATACATAGATTCTACCAGCCAGCCCTATCCTCATATTATTCTCTCTTCTTCTCCCTCAATTTCTCTTTCTTCTTCTCTCTACCTAGTAGTGGTTACAGATCTTGGGATTGTTTACAAATACATCTGAAAAATACATAAAAAGGCAGGAATGTAAGAAAAATAGCAGAGAATTACCACTGCTGTCGAAGACATTGATAACAATACACCAACAAACACCCCCTCAGAAGGTTTACCACCACACAACTGCAGAAGGCATGCAATTGCCCAAATCAGTACTGCAAACAACAAAATATCAAAAGAAAGCATAACATGGTTCTCCCAATTTTCTTCAAAGATAAGAAAATTAAAAAACAAATTTACTTCCCAGAAGGTTGGAAAGTTAAAATGTTGATATAAGAATAGAACACAAAGTTAAGAGACTTTAATGCCTAATAGAACAAATTTAAAGGTTATAAAAGGTAGGGAAAAATGGTTTTAACCTACCTAAATAGATATCTCGTAACTCAAAAAAATTGGCAAAGAAATGAGGGAACAAGAGTAATTGACATCCGGAAAAAAAAGAAGAGTAACTGACATCATGATATGCTATTTGTCCCAAAGTACAAGATACTAAAACGTGTATTGAAAAAAATATCAATACGAATTCTATCAGACCATCATTGATATTCATGACGGGCTCGCATAGATAAGGCAACCAGTAAAAAGTTGGTATAAGGTCGGATGAAAAATAGAACCACAATAATTTTAATGGAGTTGATTTAGCCTGCCTGGAATAACAACCTCTTTGAAGGCTTAAGCCATATGCAACTGATCCAACCTTGTTTTCTAGTCTAAAGGGGGCTCAGGATGCAATCTTTTCAGTTTATTTTATATATATGGGCGGACAAACAAGAGAGGAGTTTGTTGAGAGGACCAAAAAGTCCCTCTTGATCCAGCATTAGGATCGGAGGTATCATCCCTTTCCTATTTTCACTAGGACTTCACTCCTATATCGTACTAGAGTCTTGGGTTCCTACTTTTTTTATTTTCTACCTTGTTTTTGTTTCCCATTTCAGTTCTAGATTGGTTTTCTATTCCTTCTTGTATTTATGTGACTTTTCCTACTCAAAGTAGGAGTTGCTCAAATTGTAAACTATAAATTCCGCATTGGGGGCCACCAATAAACTCAACTTACTCTGAGCCACCAGCAATAACCTCTCAGTTTACAACATGGTATCAGAGCCCTAGGCTCTACACTCGATCCATATAACTGAAGATCTCTATGCTGTTGTCTCTATTATAAAGCCAAATCGCAGGAGCGATCTTCACCAGCTTTACTTCTTCAAACATCACTGCTAGTTGTATTGTTTCAGCAATCTGGTGAAGGACATTACATTTCCTAAATCCCCGAGTAGGTTTACAAATTTTGTTTTGCTGAAAACCCTAGCCATGACCCTTTTTTTAACCCCAACCTTGAGGACAGCAGTAAAAGAAATAGATGGATCCAACTGCTGCCCTCCCTCCTTCCATTATCATGATCTAGAACCTTTTAATAAGACCTGCCCAGATACTGCTCTCCTCAATACCTGAAGATTCTACCCTTTTTCGGCAATCTTCCTTTTTTGGATACCTAACCTTGAGGTAGGTCTGAAAAATATGTATACCTAGCAGTCTCTACACATTTACAATCTGCTTTTTAGGGCTCAAGTCACTGACAGTTTGGAATATTTTTGTCGTAATTTTCTCTTTTTAGTGATCTATTTTAGGGCTGTATTCCAGACAGATATTAAGTAAAAGAGTTCAGATCTTTGAAGGTTGTAGTCCCCCCCCCCTCTTTTAGGCCTAGTTAGTGTTTGTACTTCTGATTTAGTTGAAATCCTAGATCTGGTCATGTAAGAAGATGTCTACATCAGAATCTACTACAAGTCTACAACAAAAGAACCTATAAGTACTAGTGTACTACAGCTGAAAATCCTAACAAGAATGACTACTGACCATTTGGTTATCTTACAATCCTAGATAATTCAAAGCACACCGCCCTGATAATGGCAAAGAATATATGGAGCACTGTTTTCAGGCATACTTGGCAGATCATGGTATTCTCCATCAGATCAGCTATGTTGATACTTTTGCTCAGAATGGCGTGGCAGAAAAAAAAATCGAAACTTGTCATTAGGAGCATGTTTTTGCATAAGAGCAGTGGTTTAACCGGGAGGGTTCTTCATCTGTAGGAGGAAGGAGAGCACAATTGACCATACTCGATGACGGTTTCTAAAATAAAGTGAGGACAGTGGTGAAGATGCTTGAGCCTATGGTGCAGGTGTTGAGAATGGTAGATCAACAAAGAAGAACTACTCTACCACAATATGGGCTGCAGTAGATAGGGTGAAGCAACAAGTTGTTCATGTCTACCCAAAGGGCAACAAGAAAATCCTCAACATCATCCAAACTAGATGGGAGTCTGTTGCAGCATCCACTACATAAGGCTGCTGAGTTGTTAAGTCTAGGAATCAATTTAATTTTCATTATATTATCACACTATTAAGTATTGATTTCCCTCTTATTTTTGCCTATAGGGTTTGGTACTATAGGCCATGGGTATCCTGCTTGGTCAATACATTAAGGTGATGCTGCCATGTCTCCTCTTCAGTGCCTTCTTCTTCTAGTGGAGCATATACCACTTCTTCCTGTTCCTAGGGTTTAGAATCAAATACAGCAATTCCCCTATTCTGTGGGCAATCTCTGGCATAATGTCCTTTCTCATGGCAATAGAAACATCCTCCAGGATTGATAGTATTGGGAACACTCCATCTTGCATTCATCCTAGGTGGTGGTGCATTAAGGCTAGAGTTGGGTGTTGAGGAGGGTAAGGCAGGGTCTTTTCTGACATCCTGACTTGCTGGTTTCTTTTGGAACTGCAAGGCTTCAGGCCTAAGAGCTTTATCAAATAGGTCCCCTAGGTCAATTACATCAGTAACACCCAATGCCAACTGGATCTCAGGTTTGAGTCCCAATTTAAACCTAGTCATAGACTGTAATGGGCTTTCTATAGTACCAGTTCCAGAAACCAAAGTATCAAATTGCTGAATATACTCTCAAAGACTATTAGGTTACCCTGCTTTAGAGTCTAGAATTGTTCCTGGAGCCTGGCCTTGTAATGTCCTGGAAGGTATCTATCAGTCATCTCTCTTCTCATCTAGTGCCAAGTATGGGTCTCTCTGTCATCTAGGTACAGCTCTCTTGATCTGGTACGCCACCATTCCCTGGTTGCACCAATTAATTTAGTTTTGGTTTGTTGCACCTTCCTTTATTCTGTTAGGTCATTCCAATCAAAGTAGTCGTCGAGTGCTGCCCTCCAATCATAGAATACCTGTGGATCAAGGATCCCATTGAAATCCTTCAATTCAAGCTTCATCTTGTAATGATCTGCTCCGCTTCTTGGCTCTTGTCCTCTATTGAAGTATGCCATCATAATATCTTCGAAGGATTGGTTGGGGGGGGGGGGGGGTAATGGCTGCCTCCTTGGTAGAATTTTGTCTGGCTCATACCTATCATAAAGTGGGTTCTCATGCCTAGACTCTCTATTGTGCCCATTCCTTTCTCTGGATCTCCCAGGATGGCCATAGTCTGGATCATCTTCTCTGTATCTTCTTGCTCCACTGACTCCTCCTTCATGTGGTACATAAACTTGGGAATTGATTATGGGAGGGGTGGTGGAGTATGTGCTGTCAGTTGTCTTGGGGTGCTCAAAGTTGGTAATTCTGTTGTTCATCTCAATTAATTGTGCAACAATCTACAGTATTTGTTGGCTTATATCTGATGTGGACTCTTAGAAATAGCTGGAACTTCTAGCTCTAATACCACTGATGTAATCCCAGGTTTAGGGTTAACTTCAGGATCTTCTAATTAAATTCCAGCACTTAACTGAGGTCGCTGGAGGCTACGGTTGATGGGTTGAGAGGTCTAAAATTTGAATTTCAAGTTTGGTGGATATCAAGTTTCAAATTTGAATTCTGAAATTTAGGGTTTCGGTTAGGGGTTGCTGTTTCTGTAATTCAGAATTAGTAATACTACTAATCTGTAAGTTAGAGACTGTTCAGAGAAAGGGGATCAGGTTTGGAAAAATTAGGGTTTTCTTGGAAACTTCAAAAATTCTGCAACTCTTCTCCAGGAAGAAGATGAAGTGCAGAAATTCTGAACAACAGAATTAGGGCTGCTTTGGGGGTTTTAAGATTAGGACTAGGTTATATAGGATTATGCGATCCTATAGAAGGTACAAGGTGTGTTTTTAGGGCACAGATTGAGTAATCCTAGTGGGGTTAGGACTGAAAACATGGGGAAGAAGAAGAGGGGTAAAGGAGCTACTGTGGTTAGGGTTTGGGAATGGCTACAACTTAAGGGGATGGAGTGCGGGTCTTGACTTACTTGAATGGTGGTGAGCTTGCTGGAAAATCTGCAGAGGAGCTTGAAGATGATGAAGAAATCTCAAAACTTGAAACAAGAGCACTCTATCCCAGCGGCAGGGTTCCAAGGGGAATCCCACAACTTTCCCAAAGCCAAATTCGCAAACTCAAATCAATTCATTAATCAAGACTGAAAATAACTTACAATAGAAAGGATATTTATAGCCTGAAACAAAGGAACTCTGACTCATACTGAGATATCCTAACTGTTAGGATCCCATTACAACTTAACTTGTACTCTGAAACACTTATCAAAAGGAATCTAATTACTATGTGATCTTAGCACTTGGATCTGAGATCTCACTTAAACTCTTTAAGTCACGTAATGCTAATTAGATAACTGGAGATCTAAGCAACCAAATTACAAACTGACTGGACTCAAAAAGGAAATAATTCTTCATAGTTTAAGTTATCCTTCAAAGTAGTATTTCTTAGAAAGGAAACTTTTATTTCCTAAGTTAACACAACTCTATGACTCTGTCCAACTGAAACTTCAAGACAAAAGGAAATAAATAATGACTTGACTCTCAAAACTTCTAAATAAACTAATTTACTAGATTTTGGTTTTCATTATAGCTCGATCCAGGGGTTGGAATTGACCATTCTACCCTTAGGATGGAATCGGCCTCCCTAACTAATGGTTGGGCTTTGGCCCTTTTTTCTTTTCTTTGGGGGGGGGGGGGGGGGGGGGAACAACCCAGGATACATCACCCTCTTCATAAAAAAAGACAAGTATCCAAGCTACCATTCTAATTGTCTATTGAAAATATAGTTGTGACCATGGTGGGAGATCTCACGTGATATCTTGCTATTTTGAGATAGCGAGACGAGAGGAGAGATGAGATCTGAGAGATGGGAGATCTAGCCACATCTCGGCGAGATCTCGCCATCTCTGTTCCAACCACCTGGTTTAGGGGATTTTAAAACCCCCTATCTCGCTCGAGAGAGGCATATCTTGCCTCTCTCTCCCTACAACCCTCAAAACATGCCGGAAACTTGATTTTTTGCTGGAATTTGTTGGGGATTCAACTTCTAAACATTCTTATGACATCTATAACATTAAATTATCATCATTCAAGCCTATTTCAACTAGATCTTCAATAAAGATAAGATTTTCCCCCAAATTTGAATTTTTTTCCAAAATAGAATGTTCTACAATGGGTGTGTGAGTCTAGTATAAATATATGTTCTCCGCTAGTGTTTTGCTGCCGATCCCAAGCCCGGGTAAAGGAGGAGGGTTGGTGTGTCATGTCGGCAACCGGCACCGGAAAAAATCTAGCCAAACCTTTTTCATGGATTCGACCTTATATGATAAAAGCTATGCTAGGGCATCCCCTGTAAGCGACGCGTCGCATCGACGCCCGGATCCGGTGATAAGTAGGCAAGGGTTCCCGCGCCGTGGACGAGTGCGGGTACAGAAGCTAGTCCATAAGCATAGGATTAGATTGGCATCTTGGAACATTGGATCTTTAACTGGTAAGAGCTTAGAATTAATAGATGTTATGAGGAGAAGAATGATTAATGTAGCTTGCATTCAAGAGACTAGATGGAGGGGTAAAAAAGCCAAAGAGTTGGATGACTTTAAACTTTGGTATACCGGGAATAAAACAAATAAAAATGGAGTGGGTATAATAGTGGATAAAGATTTAAAAAATGATGTGGTGGATGTTAAAAGAGTGGGTGATAGGATTTTTGCTATCAAGCTTGTAATGGAGAAGAGTTCATAAATATAATTTGTGCATATGCACCTCAAATAGGATTAGATGAAAGTCTAAAGCTAGAATTTTGGGAAAATATGGATGGATTAATGCAAGGAATTCGTCAAGGAGAAAAGATAATCATAAGAGGTGATTTAAATGGACATATTGGAAAAGATCAAAGAGGATATGAGAGTGTACATGGAGGATATGGTTTTGGAGAAAGGAATGAGGAGGGGATTTCAATTTTGGATTTTGCTACTGCTTTTGATCTATCTATTATAAATACTTACTTCAAAAAGAGAGATGAACATTTAATTACCCTCAAAAGTCGACAACATAGAAGCCATATAGATTTCTTCCTAACTAGAAGGACTGATAGATTGTTGTGCAAGGATTGCAAGGTGATAGCGGGGGAAAGCTTAATTGCACAACATAGACTTGTGGTCTTGGATATGTGCTTAGTCTCAAGAACACATAAAAGGTCCAAGGTTAACTATCCCAGAATAAGATGGTGGAATTTGAAAGGAGAGTACTCTAATTCCTTCATTAATGAAGTAGTCAAATAAGGAAAAGGGGATTCCAATGCAATGTGGAATGAGATGGCTATGTGTATTAAGAAGGTGGCTAAAGATGTTCTAGGTGAATCAAAAGGAAAGCTCCATTCTTATAAAGAGACGTGGTGGTGGGATAGTGAGGTTCAAGCTGCCATTAAGAATAAAAAAAAACTAGTTTTAAGACATGGCAAAGAACAAAGGATGTTGAGGATCTTCAAAGGTATAGGTTGGATGGAAATTAAGCTAAGAAAATTGCGGGAAAAGCAAGGGAAAAGAAGTATGAAGAGTTATACAATAAGTTAGGCACGAAGAAAGGGGGAAAATCTATTTATAAGATAGCTAAGATGAGGGATAGGAAGAGTAGAGATCTTGACCATGTTAGATGTATTAAAAATGGAGATGGTAAAGTATTAGTTTGTGAGGAGGACATTAAGAAAAGATGGGAAACCTATTTCTCTAGTTTACTAAATGAGCATTCTTCAAGCACTTATGTTTCGGACGATTACACCTTTCACCAAGGCACCAATATCCGAATTTATATATGTAGAATTTCGATGTCTGAAGTAAAAGAAGCTTTAAGGAGGATGAAACTCGGCAAGACACAAGGTCCTGATGAAATCCCAATTTAAGTATGGAAGAGCTTAGGAACCCATGGACTAGTTTGGCTGACTAAGTTGTTTAACAAGATTATGAGCACAGAGAAAATGCCAGATGAATGGAGAAGTGTTGTGGTTCCAATTTACAAAAATAAAAGAGATATTCAAAGTTGTAATAACTATAGTGCCATTAAATTGATGAGCCATACGATGAAGTTATGAGAGAGAATAATTGAAACTCGTTTGAGACACTTAACTACAGTTACAGAGAACCAATTTGGGTTTATGTCAGGAAGATCTACAACGGAGGCTATTTACCAAATTAGGAGACTTATGGAAATGTATAGAGAATGTAGGAAAGAGCTTCATATGGTATTTATTGACCTAGAAAAAACTTATGATAGAGTCCCTAGAGCGTTAATTTGGCAAGTACTAGAGAAAAGAAGTTTTGCAAGTAAATATATAGATATAGTTAAGGATATGTATGATGGTTCGGTGACTAGTGTTAGAACAGTGGGGGGACAAAGTAATGAATTCTCAATAACAGTTGGGCTACATCAAGGGTCGCTTTAAGCCCTGATGAGCACATTTATGTGTGAAATCTTAGGGCATAAAGCATGCATTTTATACACTTAGAATGGAGTTACCTTGAGTTTTATGTTGTTTTTGCAGATTTTAGGACTTTTCAAGATTTAAGCAAATATTTGGAGTTTTGGGCTTGAATCATGCTATTTTACACGTCAAGAAGTCCATTCAAATTCTCAAATGCGAAAATGGGCCTGATCTGGAGCATGATGGGCTAGAGATGTGTGATTATGGGCCAACTCCGAAATACTGAAGAGATAAAGAAGGCAAATTTGATCTACGGCTGAGATTTTAAATCAAATCTATAGAGATATTATTGAGAGAGTCCAAATGGAAAAGAGTCCTTGCATACCTCAATATCTTATCTCTTATCTTGGATTTAATTAAAGAAAGAAAAAGAGGAAAAAGAATTATATTCAGAAAGAAAAAGAGGGAAAATCCCGTTTTTGAATGCCTCTGTCCAGTTTCGATCAAACCCTTCATCGAACGGTCATCCGATGTCCGATCGTGCTGATTTTTGGAGGAGAGCTTCAAGACTACTTAAACCTCAAATCCAACGGTGGAATTATGCATCTGACCTCTCTAAGTTGGCGCGATTACTACGTCAAAACCCTAATTGATTGAGTCAGATAGAAACCCTGAGTTTTATTCAAATTCAGCCGTGCTTCATATCTCATGTAAACTCTATAAAAGGAGAACATACTCCATTAAAAAAAAAAAAAAAAAAGGTGTCTTAGAGCTTAGTAGAAGCATTATTTCTTCTCTCTTCAGTTTATTTAGGCTTTCTCTAGTTTTCTTTGCTTGCAGTTGTGAGATTTTAAATTTCTAGATTCAATGTTTAGATTTAATTTTTATGTAATGCAATTCAAGTTCAAGTTTCAAGTTTTTAGATTCGTTTTTCTCTGGGTCTAGCAATTGCAGATTTAGATCATTCTAGATCTAGATCTGGTTGTTAGGGTTGGTTGAGATTCGAATCATTTGTTCAATTCGCAAGTAAGTAATTTTTTTTTATTAATCTTCTCTCCTCCCTCCAATCCCGCTTCTATCTACCCCTCCATATTCTTAATTTAGGATTTACTTTCAGCATTATTTATTGTTCTCCCTTCCCCTGGATCCTTGATCAGAGATGCCTACTGTCGTGCCTCTCTTTGGTTAAGGCTTCCTTTTCCTTTAATTGCTTTGTTTATTGCTTTGTTATTTACTTTCTGCCTATTCATTCATCATCTCGGACCACATAACCGGAGCAAGCCTACAGTCGTGCCTCTGCTTCTGGTGACGGGTGGTGTTGCATCTGCATTTCAGCTATTTCTTTTTCTTTTTATTGCTTTGTTTATTGCTTTGTTATTTACTTTCTGTTATTTACTTTCTGCCTATTCATTCATCATCTTAGACCACATAACCGGAGCAAGCCTACAGTCGTGCCTCTGCTTCTGGTGACGGGTGGCGTTGCATCTGCATTTTAGCTATTTCATTTTCCTTTTATTGCTTTGTTTATTTCTTTGTTTATTGCTTTGTTTATTGCTTTGTTATTGTTCGCATTTTTTTTCCTGTCTTTTATTTATGCATTGATTGTGTTTAATTTATTTTTCGTTTCAATTCGATTGCATTAGACATATAGATTAGGATCGTTTAGTTTAGTTAATTAGTTAACAAAAATTGAATCATTCCACTCTCGCATTACTATTAAGAAGTTCAATTCTAAGTGGTATATCTCCCTGAGATCGACCCGTTAGCTACACGATACCGTGCGCTTGCGGTAATTTTTAAATTTCACAAACAAGTTTTTGGCGCCGTTGCCGGGGAGGTATTAGTCCACTTTGTTTTTTTAATTCTTAGGTAAATCGAAGTGATTTAAAAATAAAAAAATAAAATTCAAAGATATTACTCTTAACTTGAGTAGAAACAAAAACGTATAGTAGTCCCCACTCTCTGCAGTAATCCCCAAGATTCGATTGTAGGTGGCTCCGAAGACTATACGGATTCCCTTCTTTGTCAAACCTATAAGCGCTCAACTATACGGCAACCTTACAGCTTTGGAATCATTGTTTCAATCTTTGTGGTGGGAAATTCATTACTTTCCCTTCGTTTTTGTTATTTTCTTTTCTTTTATTCTTTAGTACTTTATTTATTTTTTTATTAAAAAAAAATCTCATTCTTTCATAAGAGCCATTAATTGCATTAAGTGGTTAGTGCATGTGTGTCTGGACTCGTGATTCTACAAATAGAATTGTCCGAGTGTCTACCTTGACCATGGAAGGTCTACCTCCACCACCTCCACGAGTCTTAGGGATAGATTTTATCCTACCCGATCTGCACAACCTTCCTGTATACATTTACCTGAAGTGATGGGTAATAATTTTGAGCTCAAATCTCATTATCTATCTATGTTACCCCAATTTCATGGGCTACCTGATCAAGATGCATATTTGTTCCTTAGGGAGTTTGAGGAGGTTTGTGTCCTTATGAAGGTACAACAACTTAATGATGATGCCGTAAGACTACGGTTTATTACCTTTGCATTAAAGGACCAAGCCAAAAAGTGGCTTTATAGCTTACCTAGGGATAGCATTATCATATGGGAACAATTTACTATTCTATTCTTGAAGAAATTCTTTCCTTTCTCTAAGACGAACAAAATAAGAAATGATATACTTCAATTTCGTTAGAAACCCAATGAGTCATTTGCTAAGGTAATGGAGAGGTTTCAAAGCCTTCTCCAAGAATGCCCTCACCATGGTATAGAATTATTGCATTTATGCCAAATAATTTATGAGGGTATCGATTACCAAACAAAGCAACTTTGGAATCAATGTGCCCCAGATTTACATCATTCACGATGATTCGAAGCTACGTTATTACCGCATTAAAGGACCAAGCCAAAAAGTGGCAAGCACCAGGGAAGCATTATCATATGGAAACAATTTACTATTCTATTCTTGAAGAAATCTTCCTTCTCTAAGACGAACAAAATAAGAAATGATATACTTCAATTTCGTTAGAAACCCAATGAGTCATTTGCTAAGGTAATGGAGAGGTTTCAAAGCCTTCTCCAAGAATGCCCTCACCATGGTATAGAATTATTGCATTTATGCCAAATAATTTATGAGGGTATCGATTACCAAACAAAGCAACTTTTGGAATCAATGTGCCCCACAGGATTTACATCATTCATTGATGATTCCGAAGCTTGAAATTTTCTTTTAAACCTAGCAGATAGAACTAAAGAATGGGAGTCAACCCAAGAGTCTGAAAGGACTAGTAGGGGATATTTTGTTGATAGCCAAGTTCATAAGGAAGTACAAATAGATAACATTTTGAAAAAGTTAGAGACTTTGGTAGTTAAAGCTGCACCACCAATTCAAGCAAGCCCATATCTATTTGCATTGGTAATGAATGAATTAACCAAAGACATTCAAGATAAGGTCCCCTGGTGTATGCTTTTTGCAGATGATATTGTCTTGATTGATGAGACCCAAGTGGGGATTAATACCAAATTAGAATCATGGAGAGTAGCTTTAGAATCAAAAGGCTTTAAACTTAGTAGATCGAAGACAGAATATCTAGTTTGTAACTTTAGTCATGATCGGGCAGATGATGAGGTGGTGATACTTGACGATAAAGAGATTTAGAGGATGAGGTTTCCCAAAGAATTAAAATAGGGTGGATGAAGTGGAGAGGTGCGTCCGGGGTCTTATATGATCGGCGTATTCCATTAAAGCTTAAAGGAAAATTTTATAGGACCATTGTTCGACCAGCTATGATGTACGGTGCAGAGTATTGGGCTGTTAAAAAGAATCATATAGATAAATAGCGTAGCAGAAATGAGGATGCTAAGATGGATGAGTGGCAAAACTAGGATTGATAAGATAAGAAATGATCATATTAGAGTTGGTCTAGGAGTTGCTCCCATAAGTGATAAGCTTCGAAAAAGTCGTTTGAGGTGGCACGGCCACGTTCAACGGAGACCTATAAATGCCCCGTACGGAGAAGTGATATAATCCATATTGAAGGAACTAGAAGATCTAGGGGTAGACATAAGATAACCTTAAGAGAAGTGGTGAGAAAGGATATGTATAGCTTAGGCCTTGTATCTAGCATGGCCTCGAATAGAACTGATTGGAGGGCAAGAATCCATGTAGCCGAGCCCATTTAGTTGGGACAAAGCTTATTGTTGTTGTTGTTGTTGTTGTTGTTGCTACTAGCTTTGATCTACACTTTCATGGAAACAAATTTAATGTGACATTTAAACCAATATGTGACATGCTACAATGATGAGTTGACTTGGGAGTCACATGTGGCCACAGTTCAGAATCAGTTGATGCAGAATGCTAAGTGATACTATTGATGTCTTGTAGTCTTGTAATCTTGTTACTCTCGTATTCTTGTGATTGTGAACTTATGGATTATGATTTATGACTTACTAAGAGTCTAAAACTTCTTATGGTTGTAAAATTTTGAAAACATTTAAGTTCTTTGATAGTGTGATGTGTAATGTATTTGATACTTGATAGTTGATAACACGACTTACTTGATATCTCTACATTACATGTTGTCTAACCTTGCATTTCACAGCATTTCGGTTTTACACATAAGGTTGACTTAGAAGACATACTTAGGGTTATTTTCTCACAAATCTAAGGCCGCCAATGTGTTTAAAAGGCCTTAAATATCCTAAATACCGAGTTTCAGCCCAACCGGGGCCCTAAAACCCACCAAGATTACGCCAGAATTTTGGTTGCTATTCTGGAGTGGCGAGATCTCCCACCATGGTTGTGGCGGGTAATAATGGTGAAGAAATTCAAAATTTGAAAAGGCTCTTGAATCATAAATTGATATATAAAGGACCTAAGAAAACGAAGATACTTTATAGGGATTGAAGTTGCTTATTTAGCTCGAGGCATTTTCTTTCTGCAAGAAAATATATCCTAGACTTGCTATCTGAAACACAATTGATACTCCTCCAAAAGTTGCTACGTAACTCAAGGATTAAGAAGGGGAACCAATTGATAAAGGATGGTACCAGCAAGGCAGCAACCAGTGGGAAAGCTAATCTACCTATCTCATACAAGGTCTGACATCGCTGTTGCAGTTAGTAATGTGAGTCAATGATTGCCATCTTCTAAATCTTGATTATCAGAAATCAACTCAAAGCAAAGTTGTTATCTATCTCCACATGATCATTTCTGTATTGAAGCCAATACCAAAGGGTTATCCATTATCCTCATGTACGAGTGAAGAGTGTCTCATCCATTTTTAACTAAATTGGGTATGTGTGATATCCATGCCCCAACATGAGGAGTGTTGAAAGGACAAGAAGTCCCTCTTGATCTAGCGCTAGCACTAGGATCAAGAGGCATCTCTCTTTTATTTGCACTAGGACTCAACTCTTTTTATTTATTCTCAACCCTGTGTTCATTTCCCATTTCAGTTCTAGATTGGTTTTCTATTCCTTTAGTGCTTATATTTCTTTTACTACTCAAAGCAGGACTTGCTCAAAATGTAACCTATAAATTCCCCACCGGGTGCCTGGTTCAACACCGCCCCCCCCCCCCAAAAAAAAAACCCTCTTCTTCTCTTCTTCTACCTATGTTTTGATCCTTCTACTGTCTTCTAAGTTCCACGAGCTCTTCTTTTGCCCAATCCCTTCTTTGCAACACTCAATTCTTCTCTTCTTCCCAAACTTTTCTTCTTTTAGTCCTCTGCTCCGGGCAGTAACAGCAGGGCCTCTATTTGCCTTAATTATCTTTCCCCAGAGATTAGGATTGAAAGAAACCCTACCTTGGGAAATTAACAGTAGATTCCTTACCCATTTGGCTTCCCTATCATGAGCAGCAATCAGAATCAGATCTAACTGAAAGCCTTCCACCAGATTTGTTGCAACCATTCATTGACTGAAACATGTTGCTTATTTCGATCTGATATTAGTAGGACTAAGCAGGAATTGGGAGTCTGGTTCCATTCAACTGAAATTTCAGGGAATCAGGTCAGTGGTGTTAGGAGAAAACTCATCTGGGACTGATTTTCTACATCTGGTTTGTGCTAGAAGTTGAAGATGATACTTTTTCCTTTGATATTACTATTTTCTACCCCTACTTTCCTTATTACCCCTCCCTCTCTTCTTTCCTACCTCTTGTCATCAATTTCTTTTACATTCCAAGTTTTCCCTTGACACCCTATACGTTATGTTTCCCTTCTGTTCCCTTCTTTTTTTATTGAAACTTCCACCTATTTACAGGATTATAAGGAATATCACTGCACACTTTAACTGATTCATTCATTAGCTGGGTGGACCCATAGGTGAACTGAGAGTTTGGTACCCTGGATTGCACCAAAATCCCTTCTGTCTCAAACTTGGCATTTGAAATAGGAAATGAACAAATCTGCTAGTTCTGCTGATTTTTTTCATGTTTTAAGGAATATGAGTTGGTACACTGATTTGGGACAAGGCTGAGTTTGTAGTTTTCATTTGGTGTATTTGTTTGCACAGCAGAGCCAACCATATAGCCTCCACTGAAAGACATAAAAGGAATCTTTGCTAAGCAATTTATCATAGTAAAAGTAGCAGAACTTCATATTATCTACATTCAAGGTGATAACTTGTGATCTTACAAAGAAAAACAACTGTTAGTAATTAAAAATATCTGCCTGGGGATAGAATTAGACAATTCTCAAGAATCCACAATCTCCAAGATTTAAACTAAAAAGTTAAGCATCATATGATTCAGCAACAAAACACCAAAAAAAGTAACCAATATAAACTATACACACCGAGGCAGTTATACCACACAAGCACATAAATAAGAAAATTTGGAGCAGGCCTCCTAGAACTGCAACCGCTCGAACAACTCGAAGCTGCAAACGTCAAGGCAGGAGTCTGAATATCAGTTCTAAGTATAACTCACAAGTTTCAAAAATTTTAAATATGAGACAGTGGCCATACATGAAGATAAGCATAAACCAACCTTTGATACCGAAAACTCTAGTCCCAATGCAAAAAGAAGGAAGATGACCCCAAACTGAGCTACAGTTTCCACCTACAAGCACAAATCAATATAAAGATGGACAAGAATAGCAACCAGTTCAACTGATTCGCAATTCCCCACTACAACACCCAGATGGTTCTAAATGCTGTTTTTAGGTATTTCAAAATATATTCACATACTTAAAATGGTGGAAACAAAAAATTCTAACAAATATACAAAATTGCCTTATCCAGAAAGTCCCTATATATATATATATTCTGAGCAAGCAGGATACCCACGGCCTATAGTACCAAACCCATGTTTCTCAGTGTACAAACTTGGCATAAACCTGCCAATGAAAAGCTAATAAATAGGATACCAGAAAGAAAAAAAAACAAATAACGGGACTACTTTGGACCATGGAGTACCAAGGTTTCACTTAAGCACTAAGGTGATGCCTTGCCATACAAAGCACACACTGCCACGAAAAAAGAAAAAAGAAAAAAAAAAAAGAAAGAAAGAAAAAAGTGTAGCACAACTTTGCCCATCCAATACCATGTTACTGCATTGGCAACAGTTTGACATCTATGATCACTGTATCCCTTTATAACTCAGAGAAATTATATAAAATAGTAATACAACCAGCATTGACACATGAGGTTGAATGCAGGGCAGTTAAAAATAAAATTAGTGTGGTTTAATAGAGTATGTTGTGGAAGAGTCGTAAAACCAGTAAAAACAAAATAAGAATGAGCAAATTAGAGCAAAACTAGGTGTCACCGCTGGTCATCATAAGTCATGAGTAATTTGCATAAGTGGCACTGCAATATGCAAAGGTGCCCTTCGAATGCTCCAGTAGGGAGAAATTGTATTCCAAATTGAAGGAGCTAAAAACGCTTGAGGTAGGCCCATTAAACTACAGAAGAAATGGTAACGAAGGACATGAATAGCTTAGGATTGGAATTTTGTATGAATATAAAAGATTATTGAAATAGGATCCATGTGGTCAACCCAATGGGATAATGCCAAGTTGAGTTGTTTTTGTTAACAAAAAATACACTAAACAGAATTGAATGCGAAACAGAATTACAGGATTCAAGTAGCCAACTCCATAGATTGACTGTATGATAATTAGGTGATAAATGTATTATATTGAAAACAAGCGAATGAAACGAACTTGTTTCAGACCCAAATCAGTACATATCTCACTAAGTTTTGGCCTCCTTAAACCATTATAATGATTGTTTTTCTTTTGTCATTTCCAATTTGCATCGTATTACTTGACAATACTTAGACAAGTTCTACGAATGCCGCTTTCATCGTTTCCAATGACTCTTGTGAAACTTGTACTATGGCGAACTATAACCCAATTCCAAAGGGACCAAAATACTAAACAAAACCAACATTTCAAGTAATTGTTTCAATGACATAGAGAAACACTTGTCGAATATTTTAACTGAAATGCTAAATGCAGAAAAAAAACACAGCAAGAATCTGATGCAGGCCCCAACTAAATTGGCCAATTTCCCTTTGAATCAACTTAGGGCTGATAAATATGTGTTGGGCCTTTGTTTAGCAAGTTTAGTTCTATGGACCCATACGCTAGTATTCAGGCCAAGTACAAAAATAGGATTTTATTTAGTGCAATTAGGTCATGTCTATCAAGAGTAATGTGTCTTATTAAATAACCTTATCAGGCCCTGATATACCTTTATTAAATAATCCTTATCAAGGGCCTGATACACATGAGTGAACAGTCCTTATTAGATTAGTAGGTCAGTAATAAGAGTTCCATTAAAATTCAAGTTAGTTGCCATTTTGAGTACAACGAGGAAAGTTAGTTCAAAGCTATAAATACAACACCTAGGCATGTAACAGATTCATATTGGAGGATATAATTAATAAAGAGTGTGTTGCCACCTAAGAGTAAGATGTTAATAGAGTTTCCTATTTGAAGGATTTTCCTTCGGTAGTGCTTGCAGCCTGCCTTCACTATTCCATCATCATATCAGCCACACGGTTGAAACACCGAGATACTGAAATTTCGACCAACTTTTGGAGAATTTCGGCTGCATTTTCAGTGGGTTTTAGGTATTTTTGGGTCTAACTTTTTGTGTACAGCCTAATTTTAGGCCAATAAACACAACGGCAACGTTATTTTTTGCAAAAAATTTAACAAAAATTGATCACTTGATTCACATATGCCCAACTGTTTGCAGAGGAAACTGGATCATGTATTTTCACAAATCAAAACATGAATATACAAGAAAACATTGAAACTTCCATTAAAATGCAATAACAAATATTGAGAAGTAGTCAAATATAGTTTACAATTACAACCCCTTGATGTTCTTGAAATTTCAAAGAAAAACCAAAATTTAAACTGAATTTCGTTTCGGACCATATTTCATCTCTCTAGGCTCGACATGACAGAAATCTCGTGAAATTTAGTACCATGTCAGCCATTACCAGACTTGTGTTACAGACTTAGAGGTACATAACAAGTCAGCACTCACTCTATTTTCCTTCCGTTCTTTGATTTCTGTTTTGAACACCCCAACCCCATTCAACCACTTCTTCCTCATAAACTATAGAATAAATATCTCCTAATCCCTCCACCAGAATTCTACCACATTGCAGATCCATTAACACCCTACCTCCACTGTCACTCAATCCCAATTGCAGGCCTTTCACCCTTCCAAAACCCTACGTCCCAAACTAAAACTATGAAGACCTAATCCTACACCCCAAACACAAATCATAATTATGTAGCGCAACCCTAGACCCCTTACAGCCCTAACCTGAGGCCTCTAAAACCATAAACTAGAGCTACCCAAATCCTGGTCCGATGTCCTTGATACCTAACCCTAAGCCAACATCCAAAGGGGAACAACCCAGCATTCGTGTATACAAAATGTCCAGTAACAGGGGTCTTTACCTAATAAATCCGACCTGAATCACTCTTTTCACCCTAAACAGGGGCCTGAATCGATTCTGGTTGAAATCCCTCAAAACCCTAATTCTGAAGTAGTAATCCTAAACCCTAGACCTTCAAAACTCTATCTCTATAACTACTTACTTTTCATTCTAGAACCCTAACTCTGTAACCCTAAACAAATCCTTGTTATACCCACCTGAGACTTCTAAAAACTCCAAAACAGAGGCCCATTCAAGTCCCCTTAAAACCCTAACCCTAATGTCCAGATTTGAGAAGTTCAGGTTAACAATTTGTCATATGAACAAGTCAGCAAAGAATAAATGTCAGCAATGACCAATAAGCCTTTGTCCCAACTAAATGAGGTTGGCTGCATGGATTCTTGCCTTTCAATCAGCAGCTATATTTGAGGCCAAACTAGATACAAAAGCCTAAGCTATGCATATACTTTCTCACCACTTCTCTTTAGGTTATCTTAGGTCTGCCCGTAGTTCTTCTACAGTTCCACTTCCTTCAATCTGGATTAAATCGCTTCTCCGTGTAGGGGCATTTAAAGGCCTACAATGTACGTGGTCATGCACCTCAATCGAATGTCTCGTAACTAATCATTTATCGGAGCTGCTCCAAGACCAGCTCTAATATGATCACTCAGTTGGTCCCAACCCCAAGTAAAGGAGGGTTGGTGCATCCAGTCGGCAGCCGGCACCGAAAAAATCCAACCAAACCCTTTTTTACATGGATTCAACAAGTCAACGGAGAATATAATTGGTAAATCAGTTCGGTTTTATAAATCAAAAGGCTTAGTTTGAGGGTACAACTTCAAAGTCAGAATTCTGCTTTAGCCCTAAACAATAACTTGATACAATCAACCCTAGTTTATGCACTGCCAATCATCTAAAGATATTGGAAAAATTGGCCTTCATTGACTTGGGGCTACATCAAAATCTGTAACCGCTATTTACCATAGTTCAAGAATTTGGTTTCATAGCTCAACTCAGTCAGCCAAAAACCAAGCTGTACCAAGATGTCGCCAAGTGGGCCTACTTTTTTTTGGTTGGAATCAAAAGTCAGGTTTGGGTGGGGAGCATAAATTACAGTAAAAATCTGAGATATACCAAGATTCCCACTGAAACATATTGAGACCTCGCCGAGATACCAAGATATTAGAGATATTAACTCATATGCCATCTCGTCCCATAATCCTGAAAAAAGGAGAAATTACCAAGATCTCGTGGAGTTCTCAATCTATGCTACGTACATTAACCAATATTTCCTATCACTTACCAAAAATAACAAATTAGGCATACAACTATCCAATAAAATAAAACAAACTTAAGAGGTTGAATTGTTCATATACTTCTTTACTAATCAGGTCAAAAAGAGACAAACACCATAGAATCCAAACACTGAGACAAAAGCACCAGGACAAACATCCAGATGGCTTACGTTATAGCTCTAATGAAGAAAAGCAACATACTTGAACCAATTCACTGACAAAACTTAACCCGCCTGGTCCAATAAGGGATCCCGCTAGCAAATATCCAGTGATAACCTGCAAAAAATTGTGTTTTTAGTAAGTAAACTTTATTGATTAAAAAGGCATATCTTTAAGAACTCCCATATGGATTTGAAGACACTTTGTAAGGATAATTATCTAAACTACCATATTCAAGTAATGTGTCATAGTTCCTTCAAGAATTGGATTAATAACAAACAAAAGCAAGATAAACAGAATCCCATACTGGTTGTCCAGCACATGCAAAAGCAATGCCACCACAGGTTGCCGTTACAATGACAACTACCAGATCTGATATCAATCTGCATAAAAAGTTTGGAAAAGCTGACAAGTTAATGTTAGTAAAAGGGAAATGATAATGACAACAGAAAGTATGAAACTGATAACCTTACCTTAAGTCCAACTGTAGCACAGGATATTTTGATTTGGGATTAGAAATAATAAATACATTGTCCTGGAAAAATCAGCAAAGATGCAAAAACCTGTTAACCATTGAAATGGCCTGGTTACGTGCATGCATGCATAAACAAACATACTTGATACAATCCAAAAACCATTGCAACATTATATAACCAGGCGAAAGAAGACAGGACCATACCTTCCTATCAATCAGGGTTGGCATATCTTCTGCTCGATTCTCATTATCCAAATTAAAAACATCATGAAGCTGAAATGACCTACCATAAGAACCACCAAGATGGGAAAGTTAAATTTTGTATACAAAGGCAGAACATTTCAAACGAATTCATATCCCCCACATGCTACTAAAAAAAGACCGACATGATAAAAACCGAATCAATTATCACTATTATTGTATTTATTCACATGATAAAAAGAATTACTTCTCTTCCTTGGATTCATTTTTCTTGGGCTTGACTCTAGCAACAGTTTCCAGAACAGCCTGATGAACAAAAACACAGAAAGAAAGTATTCAATAACATATACAAACACAGCAACCCACCCCCCAAAAAAAATAATAATAATAATAAAGAATTAGTGTGCTCAAAGTTCTCAACCCATAATGGCCAGCCTTGAATTACAGATCCAACTTATATCCCAGGACCATCATACAATCTTCACAATAACATGCAACAAGTGGAAAGGCTGAAGAGGAATTACTAACCAACCAACGGCAGATGGAATCATGAGATAGGCCATACATACTGAATTAAAAGAACTATTTAACTTGATTCATAATTCATGAGTACAATGTAGAAACTTAAACTCCACCACCATCGTACAAGCAGTTCAACAAACATCAGCAACTTAGGATACACGATAAGTAAACTCTAAGAACCAGATATGTGGCCTGGATGTGTTTCCATTAGGTTAAAGTACATCTTAGTTAAGAAGGAACAGAATTTATTTTACTTATAGGGGTATTAAGCTGCTGTTTTTTCATTATTTCTAACTTATTTGTGGAATAAATTAGAAACTCTTGTTGGCCATAGTTTAGTATAAAGTTATGTCAACAAGAAGATCACAAAGTGGATACATAACACCACCAAAGAAAAAATTAGTTTTGCCTGAAGGCCAAGATATACCAGGTACTCTGAAAAAAACACAATGATTTGATCAAGTTCCGATCATTTCAACCATGTTTCACATGTTTTGAGCAGATTTCACAAATTTCGACCAAAAAACCTGTGCAAGTTTGACTGAACCTAACTGAAACTTGTGGAAACCTCCCTGGGAAGTATCACTAATAACCACATGCACTTATTTATGCCTGATATTGTTTGAGTATATGTTCTTATTAAATAATATTATTCATAATAAACAAATACCCCCTATTTAATCCAACAAAATAGTTAAGAACTTAAAATTTTAAGGGAAAAATAGACAGCCCCTAGTTCAAGAACAGAAACTGGGTTTTCAAAGATAGACGCAAATTTCAACCTTCTAATAGTGCAGTTTTACACCTAAAATTTTCGTAAATTTTAAAATTGGAAAAAAAATTGCTACAGACCAACTGTGTGAGGTATAAATTTTTTTTATTTTGTCAATGTTAAAAAAAATACTTCCACTCAGCAATTTTACGCACCATTTCACATTTACCAAATTAAATTTGACCAAACATAACCCCTTCAATATAAATTAAAATCAAGTAATAAAGAGTTTGTTAGGTTATGTTTCTGTCAAACTTAATTTGATGTATACAAATAGCTTTAAATAAAAATATAAATTCAGACATCAAAACAAATGAATATTGCACTTTCCATTTCATGCAATTCTACAACATGTTATTATTCGTGAAATTCCTAGACGTGAGAAATACAACAATATTAGAAAGTTGAAAATTGCTCTTGCCATAAAAAATCTAATTTTTGTTCTTGAACTAGAGAACAAACTTTCTTTTCTTTTAGAATCTTATTTTTTCACTATTTTTATTGGATTCAAACAGGGAATATTTACTTACTTATGAACAATGTCTTGAATAAACATAAACCGTATTAAGCAAAAATAAATATTTTTTCTGGGTTTCCCAACTAATGTCAGAGAATAACAAACACTATCAAACTAGGGTTTCAAACCCAATGGTTCATGTAGTGTGTTAAAAAATATGAAAATGGGTTGGTGTATATAGAAAATCAGATTGAAAAAAACCATTCTTGGGGTGTCAAAACCAACACCTTAAGATGGCTGGTAAAAAGTACCTGGTATTGACCAATTCCGACCATGTCTCAGATTCTGGCTGGTCGAAACCAAGATTTGCATTTTGCATCCTTACATAATACTAGTCAAAAACTAAAAAAATTAGAAAAACATGTGTAGTGTCTGGCATTGAAAAGTTAATTGAAATGAAATAAAATAAACAAGGGAACTTTCTCACCAGGAACCTACTGTTAATTTAGAGGCACCTGAAATCATATAGGAGGACTACAAAAAGCACCAACGCTGTTTAAGGATCATGTAGGTCACCACACCCACCCCAAGAAGAGTTCCAAGGCCCGAAAGAAGAACTTGGCTTGTCGCCCAGCAGCACTAGAAATGTAATTCGATGCCAGGGTATTTTGGTAATTTTGTCAGTCCAATTTGAACAACCAGCTGGGCCTAATTGTAATTATGAGTTCATTAGGAGACTAAATCCGTTATTAAATTGCTATTTGAGTCTGTCTAGGTCAAGATAAGTAGAAGTCCTATTGGAATTTTGTTTTTGATGTTTAAGTACTGTTAGGAGTAACTAATAAAGGCTATAAAAAGACAGTCTATGCTTGTAACAAAAAGACTGTCTGAAAATACAATTATTGAGAAGTTTGTTGCAGCAAGTTCAGGTATCAAATAGAGCTTTCTAGGGTTTCAGATTGAAGAAAAAACCATTCGGCAGAGCAGCTGGTCTACTTCCAGTCCTCCATCCCGAGACCTTCTAAAACAGATGAGTAACAATTCATATCATCAATTTCAGCATTCCCTCCTCATGCCCTACTTGATGTAAACCCGATTTTAGAGTTAGGGTTTCTTGGATGAATTCCCCAAAATTTGGGGTTTACCCAGAGTCTTTTGACCAACCAGCAAATAAGATCCAAAAGGCTAACAGATGATTTTAAGATAACTTGGAAATCTAAGGGAAGGGTTATGGGAAGGTTGGAAAGATGTTAGGGTTTCCTAAAATTAACGGGATTGATAAGGGAAAAAGTATAAGCTCCTAAGGAATGATTTGAGACCATGCCCTCCCCACCCAATCCTTCCTCATTGACCGCCACATCCCCGCTAACCCCAACTGCATCCTCTGTTGGAACGGTTTTGAAAACCTTGAGCACCTTTTCTTTTCTTGCCCCTTCTCCAGATCTATTTGGGGAAAAGCCCTTGCTTCCATTTGGCCCCGCTCGAGACGATCATATGGGTTTTTTCGAGATTGGTCTTGGATTTTGAAAAACTTTTCAGGCCCTTCTATTTGCGATCGGATTGGTAAGCTAGTGTATTGTGTTTTAATCCATCACCTTTGGTGGGAGCGCAATCTTCGGAGATGGACTGTCAAATCCCGCTCTATAGACAGGATTTGGAACGCCATCTATTTTGATATATCTTCTAGACTGTTAGCCATGCCCCATCCCCCTATTGACGATACCCCAAGGAACAGGCTCATTGTTGTCTCCTGGGGTCTTAGTTCCTCTTTTTGGTCTTCTACTTAAAGACCTTGTTCTCTTGTTTCCTTTTGTTTAATATATTTATTTATTCATCCAAAAAAAAAAGGAATGATTTGAGACATCCCTAAATTAAAAAGTTATGTAACAAATACATATAGGGTGTGTTAAGGATACCTAGGAAGCTCATCGTTCAGTATGGGAGGGTTTAGGGATGATGAAAAAGGGATGGATAAAGAGAAGGGAAGGTTTCTTGGTAAGTTCTTGGGAAATATTTCTTGATCTTTTTCTCTTTCTTTCTTTTTTTCTTCTTTTCTTTCTTTTCTTTCTTTCTTCTCTTCTTTCTTTTCCTTTCTTTCCTTTCTTCTTTCATTCTTTCATTTCTTTTTTTCTCTTCTTTCTGGTTTTCAGATCTGCTGCAAGACTTAGCAAGGAGACCAAGGGAGAAAAGAAAGGGGAGGGGGTGCCGCAAGGGTTACGGGAGGTTGGGAATGCTGTTGCAGAGGTGGGGGAGGGATCCAAATGGGATCGCAAGGGGTGGGAGGGAACCAGGGATGCTGCTGCAGGGTTCAGAGGGGCTGGGGAGGATTGCACCAGAAGGAAGGAAGGTGGGAAGGGGTTCTTGATTGTTGCACTTACTTGTTTAGGGCTGGATTACTGCTTAATAGTGAAAGAATGCAGGAGACAGGAAGAAGATACTGGAAGTTGAAGTCTTGATTGAATTCTAGGAAGCTAGAAACCTAGACAACCACCCTGGCCCTCTCACAAGGCCACGACCCAACCTTTTACTGAAATCAGCTTAAATTCGTTGAATCCACTCTGCCTTTACAATGAAAGAATGGCCTACTTATAGCCTTACATCAAGAAAGAACTTGACTCAAACTGGGAACTAGACATAGGCAGTGGTTGGTATAGTTTTCCCTTTCAATCTTTACCCAAATAAATAGAATTGATGGTGTTTGATACAATACATTCTATTTCTATTTGCAGACGACTGAAGAAATACAAAAGGCAAAAATGGGTCTCAAACTGTTTTTAAGTTTTCTATGGAAATTCATTTGATTTTTTTTTTTTTTTTTGGTGGTGGTTTTTAATACCCATGTGCTTTTAACTTGTATAAGGGAAATTAAAACAGTAAATTCATCATCTATTATAATTCCTATTTAAATCCCTCCAAACTTGTTTCAGGCATACGAACAAGTCTGAATTTCAGGATTTATTAGTATCAGTAAAACTCAGGGCCGAGAGACGGTGATTTAAAGTGCATCATTGGCAGCAGAGGAATTCCGTGGATTAGTGAGTTCGGGTGCGCCTTCTTTGGTTTCATCACATGATAACTCAGCAGCTGCTTCTTCAAGTCGGCCTCTACATCCAGGTGTTTCTAAGAAATCAGTTCCAAGGTGTCACATTTTGTGATGCCAGCATGATACATGATTGACACATGGATGGTCTAGGATTTGTAATTAAGAGTGCTTCAAATGAGCTTTTAAAGGCTGTATTTACCCTCTCTTTATACACAGAAGTGCTTGTAGTTGAGGCAGAAGCAGTGCGTGCAGGGCATAGGTCAGCTACTGGTTCTGGCTATACAAGGATCTGCGTGGTGTCTGATAATAGTTCTGTTATTTCTAATTCGAATTCCCGACCAGGGAATTTACCAAATGGTGCACTAGGGATTATGGAGGTTGTAGCAGCTTTTCTCAGTTCTCACACCCCAGACAGGGCATGCTTTTTGGTGTGGTTTTACCTTTTTACCAGACACTCTTGTTGTCGGCTTAATTCCTAATTTACTGACGAGCAAGCTGCCAATCAAGCCAATTCGCATTTCTCAACATCAGTATCAGCCTCATATTCTGAATGTTCAATAAGGCATCATTTTTCCTACAGAATCTCTCATGGTTTAAAATGGATTAATGCACTGGTACGATATCTTTATTTTAGAGATAGAAATTTCAGTTTGATCCCATACTAGTGTTCATCTTCTTTCCTTTATTCAACAATCCAACTGCAAATATTGGATGATTTACATTTTAAAGGCTGAGATTTCAATTTGATTCAATAAATTTATGTGATAGCAGTAATTTTCCCAAGTCTCTCAGGATAGGCATGGGCTTTATTATGGATTTTCAGTATTCAGAGTTGGCGTTCAAGTGAATATTTTGTTTGATATTCTTCTTGCTATTGATATATTGAGTGTTTTCTGTTGTTTTCCTGTTCCCATCCCCACTAGTTAACGTTTTGCCATCCTTCTGTCCTGCAAAATCTCACCCATATTTCCCATTTAACTGTATTACAACTCCAACCCCTATACATGTTGCAGTACGTGCAAAACTCGAGCCTCTCCATAAGATTGCAACTTCATGATCTTTTTCTCTATACTTAAACAACAATTCAGTATTAAGTTTGTGAAAGGCTATTATGATCTGCCATTCATGGTAGGAGAGGATTTATATACATTTTTATTCAATACAAGTTTTAAGACCTATAAAAAAACATTTTGGAGAAAGAAAATCTATTTCACCTACTGGTTTCTAAACAATTTTTTCATTGTAACCCAAAATGATTTTATTGCATTGATTTTTCGAAAATAGGTAAAAATAAAAAATGTAAACCATTCCAAAGAGTGCCTTAGACTCAACTAGGGACTTAGAAACTAACTCAACTAGGGTTTCCTTCATAAGTTAGGATACCCTCTACAACTAAATAACAGCCACATAAATAAAAGAACTCTTCTTGAAATAAAAGACCTTATTATCTCTAAAGAATCCTACTTTAAAGAAAGACTCCTTAAGACACAAGAACTCAAATACTAACTCAAACAAAGACTTCAAGACATGACTGGGCTCTAAAAATTTAAACTAAAATTTGGAAAGTAACATCAGCAGCAAATTAGGGCTAGAAAACTACCCAAAACGTCCCTTTTTTGATGTTCGGCCAAGCCAAGGTGCACCACCTGGGTGAGGTCTTGGGGCCCACGCTAGGTTTTGGGCTCTTGTTCACATCATTGATGTTCATCCCCTCCCTATACCCTTTGGACATCCCTCCTCTTCCCCAAAACCCTATACTTCTTATCTCTCAATCCCTTCCTCAGAATTCCCTTTCCTTCTACATCCACAACCCCCCCCCCCCCAAAAGTAATAAAAACTCCCATTAGCACTCAATCCAATCCCTGTCCTAAGCTTCTTAAACCAGCAGTGGTGCTTTTCTACAATTTTGGACTATATCACTGGCTTGAACTGTATTTTGTACTAACATAGGATATGAAATACTCAGCGCTACCATTATTAATATTGGAAGGAGCTTGAATGTGCAGCCTATGATGATGAAATTGGCTTGGATTCTACAGCAGCTGAGTCAATAGCATAGCATTGTAGTCTCTCCAATATGACTTTAGTAAAGCATCTCTCATAAGATCAGTCTAATACAATCAAATTCACTTTCCCAAAATGATAAATCTTGGCAAAGATGTTGGCCCTACAATGTAGACCTTGGAGGGGTCTGCCATGGTGGGCTCTAGAGATAAAAAGTGGAGGAATAGGAAGAAGAATGGGAAAGGAAGAATGGCCAAGCAAAAGGGTGGGGGAGGAAGAAGAGCGCTCACATGTACACACAGCCACATAGGCTCTCAAACCATAAACTCAACTCATATTCTCCAACCTGTCTTTCACGATGGGGTATTACTTCATATACAAAGGAAACTAAAATAAGACTAACTCTCTAACATAGATGCTAACTCAAATAAGAACACTAAAGATAAAAGGTGGACCCACTGGTAGCAAGGTGAGGGAACAGGAAAGGAAAAGAAAGGAATTCATTGAAAAGTTGAAAATGTGGGTACTTAAATAAATTAAAAAAAAAAAATTTCATTCCTTCCCTCTCCCACAAAGTTCCACCTAAAAGCGTATGAACTTTAACAAGAGATAGGGTGGGAAAAGTTGCTTTACCACCTAAGCAGACATTTCTAGTAAATCGTGGAGGGTTGTCTCTCCATTATCCCTCCCCATCTAAACAAATAAACCCAAATTTTTCCATTTAGGGAAAAGGCTTGCTTTTTCCCACCCACTTGATTCCATCAAACAAACGGTCTGTAAAAGAATTAGGAACCAAAGTATTCTATGAATCTAACTACTAAAATAACAAAAAATCAAAGACTTTATTTTCACAAAAATTCTATTAAACGCATCACTCAAATTAGACCCAATTCATCTTCGAATTGGTCAAAGGCATCATATCTACATCACCCTATCCCTAAGAACCCAATTGGCCATCATTAACCATGCAACACAGCACCCATTTAATCTAATTAGAACTTGATCATAGTTCCTACTTAAATTCCTAAATGCACATACCCATGTACCAATCAATGCTAGATCTTCATAACCACATTAAGCAAAGGACAGAGTGAAGTTATAGCAGGGGACATTCAGAAGAGGAATATAATTCAGCGCAAATTACATTTACACCTCCTATGTTCGTAAACAATTACTTTTACACCTTGGAATTCATTCTATTACGTTTGCACCCCTAATATTTTGAATTATATAACATCCATACCCCTAATATTTTGAATTTTGTATTTAATTTTCAAAATTCCCAAAACTACCCTTCTTTATTTCAAAACTTGAAGAAAAAAAAAAGGAAACATATATTTTCTATTATTTTGTTAAATTTATTATAATTGTGTCTTTTACCAAAAAAAAAACTTTTTCAAAGCAATTTCCTAAAAGTGTTCATTCACCCTAATAATTAATAGACTTTTATGTATTTTTTTATTTTTTAAACTTATATTAATACTTAGATTATATATGTCTTTTTAATATTTAAAACCAACGGTGCTAGGCACAGGGGATGTTTGAAATAGAATGAATTCTAGGGGGTGTAAACGTAATTGTCTACTAACACAGCGGGTGAAAATCTAATTTGCTCTATTATACCTTCTTTATTAATCCTCTAAAAATACTTCTTAAAAAAGTGAGAGAGAGGATCATGTTTCCCAGAGATTAAAATAGGGTGGATGAAGTGGAGAGGTGTGTCTGGGGTCTTGTGTGATTAATGTATTCCTTTACAGCTCAACGAAAAATCCTTTAGGGCCATCAACACCCAGCTATGATGTGTACTGTAGAGTCTTGGGTTATTTACCAGACCAGCTATGATGTGTAGTGTAGAGTCTTGGGTTATTAACAAGCATCATGTCAATAAACTCGATGTAACATAAATGAGGATGTTAAGACAGATGTGATGTAAACCCAGATTTAGGGGCTAAGGGTATTTTGGAAATTTCCCTAAATCAACGGGCTGCCCAAGAATTCCAGCAAAGAGGAGGGATGATTCAGGGTATTTTGAGTATCCTATAGCTCTGAAAAACCCTGTTGTAACAGTAGTTCATGTCTCAATTTTGACTCTAATTCAAAATTAGGGTTAGGGAAGGGCCTGCACCTGCTGCCTTTGAAGTTCTGATGTTATTCTAATGATTTTGGAGCATGGGAAGGGCTTGAATTGTAATAGAGTTAGGTTTCAGATTTCAGAAGTTTTGAACTTGCAGAAATTTCTAAATTGAAAAATCTGCAGAATTTTTCCTAAGGAAGAAGATGATAAGGAGAATTTCTAGACTAAGGAAAATAGGCTGAATTGAGGATATACTATAGAACTAAAGCCTAGGGCTAGGTGTGATCCTAGGGGAAGGGAAAAGAAGGCTAAAGGGGATGAGGAAGAGGGGTTAATGTGGGGGGGGGGGGGGCGTGGTGGTCTGATGCTATCGCAGGGAAGGAGAGGGGCCTACAGATGCAAGGGGGAGGGGTGGGGGCTTGCTGGAACAGAAGGGGAAGAGGGAGAGACAGAGGGTGCGATGGGGGTGGGGTGGGTTTCTTGGCCTGCGCAAGAGGGGAAAGGGCAGTGATGGGTGCGAATGAGAGGGGAGGCAAGGGAGGGGTGGGGAAGGTCTTGAACTTACTTGGGGCTGCTGTAATTGCCTGTGGACTGCTGTATCTCTTGAAGGAAGTTGCTTAATTTCTTGATGATGGCTGGAATGAGAAGAAGAAGATTAACTTGAACAAATTTTACTCAGACAGGGGCCCCCTCAACTAGAAAACCCTGATCCCAAACTCAATAACTTTATTCAATCATCAAAACTGCGAACTACAATGAAATTATAGCCTTTAAAAGACTTTGACCCTATGTGGTAATCTTTAATAGACAAGGATCCCACCACTTGACCTAAACTCTTTATCTTGGAACTCTAACTAAATAAAAGACCTTAACTCTAGGTGGGATTCCTTTATAGATTAGAATCACACCACATACAGGGACTCTTGATTTGGAATCTACTAATAAAAGAAACATGCTAAAATTAGATAAGCACATGCAGAATTCTTTTTTAATTAGAACTCTTAAGTACATGTGCAAATTAAGATAATTAAGGACTCAACAAAACAACTTTTAACAAAACAAAGACCAATCCACACACAACTAACTTAAGAGAGAGAAAGAAGGGGGGGAACTTAAAGAGTTTAAACACAAATAAGATACTAGAATTAATCCAGAAATAATTCCAGCATTAAAAAGGGGCAAAATGCCCAAAATACTCGTGATAGGGTTCGGCCAGCTTGATTGGTGGGCCTTGCAGCTCCACTTTAGGGTTCAGCCAGGGGGGTCATTGTGTTCACATCAAGATGAGTGGCAAAACTAGGAATGATAAGATAAGGAATAATCATCCCAATAAATGATAAACTAAGAGAAAGTTGATTGAGGAGGCAAGGCCACGTCCAACGGAGACCCTTAAATGCCCTTCTATGGAGAAGTGATTCACTCCAAATCGAAGGAACTAGAGCTAGAACTAGAAGCACACCTAAGATGACCTTAGGAGAAGTAGCAAGAAAGGATATGCATGGCTTAGGCCTCAATCTAGTATGGCCCCAAATAAAGGTCACTAGAAGGCAAGGATATATGTAGCCAAGTAGCCAACCCAATTTAGTTGGGATAAGGCTTGTTCTTATTGTTGCTGTTCTTGGATATAACTCTATAAGTAGGGCAAAGTTTCTGAACTCTGCAAGGGATAAGCTCATCCAAACAGATACAGCTGAGCTGGAACTCAAGTAAAATATTTGACAGGTTTTATACTAACTAAGGCTCTCACGGTGGAGTACTGCACCCTAGATGGCGACAATAACCGAAAGCATCACTAGCTTATGCTCTTACCCATGTTCAGTATGCTTTATAGTCCTTATTCCTATTTAAAATAGAAGATTATAAAGTGAAATTCATATGGGGCGGAGAGGGCTGTTTATGATTTATTGGGACAAAGAGTTAATTGTTATTGTCATGGCAAACTTTAATAAGCACATCAAAACTATGTAAATAAGTATTTTAACTCTCTCCTACTTATTATTATTAGATAATCTATCAGACTTACTAGCAACAATATGATTGTTGTTCAAGTCCACAACCTACTATCATAACTCATTACTCATAAATAGGTTATAAAAGAAATATAAACTATGCCAAAGATAGCTAAAAGTTTATTACAATCACAAAACTTTACAATCGCAGATAGGTTAAAGTTTATTTCAATCACAAGAACTTTAATCGCATCCAGTAGCCAATGTCTTGAAGATGCAATGGAGACAAACATGTTGTCAACACTCAACAGCGAACTCAAGATTGCATTTCCAACAGCAAGTAGACATTCAGTATATCATGTTTCAAGTGGATAAAGAATAAAGTACTGTTCCCATGTTATCCATAGAATTGATAAAAATCCTCAATGAAGATGTTTATGGACCTGTTGTTCATTAACACTGTTGTTGAAGCTGCCAGCATCAGTATCTGCAAAATAAGCAACAATTAAAGTGCTTCAAAATTTCACCACATTATTATTAAAATCATTTAGTACTAGAAATAATGTTTGGTGTTCTTGTAGTTATTTTTTTCAAGAATGAAAGTAGTCTCGAACGGACACACTCAGTAAAAATCCACAATTGTGTCATTTGTTGTCTATTGTGTGTCGCTTTTTGTTGGTTTTTGTTCATTGTTTCAATTTGCAAGGGTTATTACTAGTTTCAAAAGGAGGCACACACTCGGTAGAATCCATTATTCTTTTCTATTTTCAAGAATATATGGCAGTTTTAATCAAGTATCTAGGAGTCAGGCGATTACACCATCCACCAAAGCACCAATTTTCGAACACATATCAGGAGAATTTCGATGTCCGAAGTAAAAGAAGCACTAAAGAGGATGAAACTAGGCAAGACACAAGGCCCTGATGAAATCCCAATAAAAGTATGGAAGAGCTTAGAAACTCACGGACTAGCTTGGTTGAATAAGTTATTTAATAAGATTATGAGCACAGGAAAAATGCCAGATGAATGGAGGTGAAGCATCGTGGTTCCAGTTCACAAAAATAAAGGAGATATTCAAAGTTGTAATAGCTATAGAGGCATTAAACTAATGACTCATACTATGAAATTAAAGGAGAGAGTAATTGAAGCTAGTTTAAAACACTTAACCTCAATTACGAAGAACCAATTTGGGTTTATGCCGGGAAGATCTACAACAGAGGCTATTTACCTAATTAGGAGACTTATGGAAAGGTATAGAGAGTGTAGGAAAGACCAGCATATGGTATTTATTGACCTCGAAAAAGCTTATGATAGAGTTCTTACAGCATTAATTTGGCAAGTACTAGAGAAAACAAGGGTGAAAAATAAATAAGTGAACATAGTTAAGGATATATATATGATAGTTCAATGACAAATGTAAGAACAGTGAGGAGACAAAGTAATGAATTCTCAATTGCAATTGAACTACATTAAGGATCAACTTTAAGACCCATATTTATTTGTACATATAATGGATGAATTAACCAAAGGCATTCAAGACGAAGTTCCTAAGTGTAGACTTTTTGCTAATGATATTGTATTGATAGATGAGACTCAAGTAGGGATTATCTCCAAGTTAAAATTATGGAGAGCAATTTTGGAATCAAGAGGTTTTAAACTATGTAAAACGAAAACAAAATATCTAGTTAATAATTTTAGTCATAATCAAGCAGACAATGAAGTTGTGAAACTTGAAGATAATGAGATTCTTCAAAGTGATTGTTTTAGGTACCTTGATTCACTCATAAATAAAAGGATGTGACATAGAAGATGATGTTTCCCAAAGAATCAAAATAGTGTTGATGAAGTCATGAGGTGGGTCCAAGGTCTTGTGTGATCGACGTATTCCATTAAAACTTAAAGAAAAAATTTATAGGACCGTTGTTCGACCAACTATGATGTATAGTGCAAAGTGTTAAACTATTAAAAAGAATCATGTAGATAAACTAAGTATAGCAGAAATAAAGATGCTAAGATGGATGAGTGGCAAAACTAGGAAGGATAAAATAAAGAATGATCATATTAGAGTTAGTCTGGGAGTTGCTCCCATAAGTGATAAGCTATGAAAAAGTCGTTTGAGGTGACACATCTACATTCAACGAAGGCATTCAAATGCCCATGTATGGAGAAATGATATAATCCAAATTTAAGGAACTAAGAGCGCTAGGGCAAACCTATACCCTTAAGAGAAGTGGTGAGAACGGATATGCATAGCTTAAGACTTGTATCTAGCATGGCCAAACTAATTGGAGGGTAAGAATCCATAAAGCCAACCTCATTTAGTTGGGAAAAGGCATATTGCTGTTGTTGTTGTTCTCGTACAACAGTTTTAAAAAAGGCAGCCCCTCCAAAGATCCACAAGGTGTACTTGTTTTTCTTGGAACATGAACAAACCTAGTGAAAGCAACGTGAATCCAGGCAAAGTACATTATTCATGGACACGAACTCCCATGAACTGAAAATTAAAGAAGTTAACTGTATTGTCTGAAGCTAGTGGATTTGCTGAAGTTCAGTGAAAGGGGGCATTAGTTTACTAGCGGCTTAGAGGGCATATCAAAACAATAATGAAGGAAACCCAAACCCGAGGAAGCGAAATCAGAAAATATAGAGTTCATCTCGTATTGACTTTTGGTTCTATTTCTGTTGTGGGTAATTCATTTTTCAAAAGAATTGAATTTCAGTGGTTCTAGACCCTTTTTCTGTTCCCAGGTAACGGCATACTCTCTTGTTGAAGGCCAAAAGTCTTCCTCCTTTCATCTCGCAAATCCAAGCTCCGAAATGTCTCCTAATCCTGCTTCAATTAGTGCAAATGGGCGAACCAACTCAAAATAGAGAAAAGCCACCAGACCTAGACCTAGCTAATGCTCAAGACGAACCAAATCTTTAAAACGAAATTTTGTGATTGAAAACAGAGAGGAAGCGAGCAAGAGAGAGAGAGGGAGGGGGAAAGGTCAGATCTGCAAACCTGCATCGGACTGTTCGTTTTCTGGGAATTCCTTCTCCAATGCGCGATCGATCATACCAGCGAAACTATCTTCTCTGGATCTTGAGCTATTATAATCAGTGGCATTGGAGACTAGCGACACATCCAAGTCAGTATCGACAAGAGGAGTGGAAAGAGAAGGGAAAGGAGCAAAGCAGAGAAGAAGAACAAGAGATTGGTAGAACAATGGAAAGTCAGATGGGTTACTTCTCCTCATTTCAGAAAAGGGAAGAGAATGGGAAATCCACACCCTGACACCTCTGAATAAGATTAAATGCAGAAAGCAGAACCGAACCGAATCGAATCGAAAAGCTGTACGAAGGAGTGCAGTAGTGATCGCTGTTGACGAAATTTGCTTCTCTCTGCTTCTCCACCTGACTCTGAGCCTTCGTTTGTGTTTCTTTGGAAATGGAAATGGAGGGCAGAGAAGAAAGCGAAGAAAACTAGAAAAAGTAACCCAAGGAGGTTGGGTTAACTAACCGTCACCGATTTGATATTTCATTCTCTCTAATATTATATATTATAATAGCTTACCAAAACATTTACCCGAAAAAGAATAATAGCTAACTGGAAAATAAAAATAAGATATTGTATATATTATAATATATGACGGAGAAACTAAACTACATCTACACTACACATAGAGAGACTTGAAAGTTGAAACTTGGAATCAGGTCTGGAGTGATTGATACATGTTAATTTTTATTTTTAATTGGTGATTTTTTTAAATATTAAAAAATATTACGTAATATACCATCAAGCATTTTTTTTGTTTATAATTTTGTACGTATGGCTTAGTTTCTTAAGGACCTATTTGGTTACTTGAGTCTGGAGATTTAAAAAATTTAGAGATTTTAAATTTATGGAGTCATGGTTCATAAAATTAACTGTTTGGTTAGCGTGAATTTTGGAATGAAATCTATACATTCATCATAAAAAAACATTTATAGAATCATGATTCAAATATTTTAATGCTTTTATAGTAGAGTTGAAATCTCTGGATTTCACCTCATACTTATAAATCTACAGATCACGTTTTTAGTATAAAAATGTGAATCTCTAGATTTCATGAATCCAAGAATTCACACAACCAAACAGGTATAAATCTCCCATTTGTGAATCCAAATATTTGAAATCTCTTGATTCATGTAACCAAATAGGAGATTTTGAAAATTTTGAGCGTTATTTCATGAGTTACCTTAAAAATAATGTTACTCGTGAATTATCTATTTATCAGTCAAATGCCCTATAAGAGAAAAATATATCAATGACACCTCCTTTTCAAATAGATAATAATACTCTTCAACAAAAATCATTATGCTCGATTCATCTTCGTTTTTCTCTACTGTCCACAACCATTTATTCCATTATTGCATCTTTTGTATGATTTTCATTCTCTCATGGATATTTTTTTGCTTTTCTATCCTTCTTCTATTTTCTTCCCAAAGGATATGGTGATAATATTGACAATGGATAAATAGGAACTAATAAGACTAGCCAAGGATTTTTGTCAATAACCAAAGCCTACAAATGGTGTCTAGTAAGGGTATAAATTGGATAACTTAAGGTCTGGTATTAATTTTAAATGATATCTTAGGAAAAGAAACTGAAATCTTTTTCCTTTTCTTTTTTTTTTGACTCAAAAAAGAAGAAAAATCGTTCTAAGAGTTGCTCAATCAATAATGATCTACTCAGCACCTCTTAGTGAAAGGTTCACAGAATCGATGATTCTTATACTTGGGTTTGCTTCAATTCATTTTCAAATGATTCTTATACTTGGGTTTGCTTCAATTCATTTATAAGGTTTGTTGAAATGATAGCTAATTATTTGCTTTTTATTTTTGCTTTCTATCTGTACTTTATGAGTCAGTTAATTAGTTTCATTTGAATTAGTCCATGCCGCAAAGTTCAGTTGATTGAGTCCAACTTATTTATTACCAAAAAAAAAAAGTCCAACTTATTTAGATTTTTAAAGAGATATAGTTGGATAATGGATTTATACAATCACGGGTGTACAAGCTGCAATTTCTTTCTTTTTCTCTTTACCAAAAAAAAAATTCTTACTTTATGTTCGTTTAGATTTTTTTTTTTTTTGCCAACTCCGGTTTTCAAGAATTTGCCTTGACTAATCCGGTGTTCGGGCCGGGTCGCACACCTGGCTGTGGTGGGTGAGTCTCCCAGCGGGGATTTTTTGCATTCACAAGATTTCAACACCGGGACCTTGCTTAAGCGGACCAAGCTGCTTACCTCTTGGACCAACCCCGTTGGTTTGTTCGTCCAGTTTTTTATCCAAACATCAAAGTCAGAGGTTGAAGGAGCAACTAGTCGATGTATGTGTCCATTTTATTCGTACTTATTTTAATTAAATATTCATGTACTTTAATTTATTATATTCATGTTTCCATGCAAATGTTATAGGCAGAGTGTGTTTACGTAGTATTACTAGATTGATAGTCATGACTAGGGTTTGGGTAGCCCTAATCTTATGTTTATCACAATTGATACACTTAGTCATAAATCTGATAGGTGTAAACATGAGTAGACATATATATATTTGGATTAGTGAATAATCTATTTTGTTAAAACAAACGGAAAAGGGGTCACAGTATTTGAGCTGGAACTTCTAGGCGCGTTACAACGTCGCTTTCCTTAAGACGTAATTCGCCTTCACACCAAGGTGCTATGAGGTACTGCGAACCGTCTCCCAGGATACAAAGAAGCCCAACTTTGAGTTGAATCTCTCAAGTTTTGCTAAGCACTCGCAAAACTCAAGAATAGAGAAGACTTCGGGATTTTCTCTCTTGTTCTGCTGTTGTGAAGCTAGACGGATTTATAGGCATTGAGGTGCCTTTACTGAACAGTTCATGACTCTGTTCGTATGGGTGCACCTCTCTATAGGGATATGAATGCTGACGTTCAGATATGAGCCGTTGGATAGTTCGGCCGCACGATCTAACGGTCCATATTAAACCATCAAAACTATATTTATGGATCTACTTCCATCGCCCTAGATCTACCGTTGATCATAACACACGGTTCAGATCTGATCTCGCTCGAAGCGATGCAAGACGGATTTATAGGCATTGAGGTGCCTTTACTGAACAGTTCATGACTCTGTTCGTATGGGTGCACCTCTCTGTAGGGATACGAATGCTGACGTTCAGATATGAGCCGTTGGATCGTTCGGCCGCACGATCTAACGTTCCATATTGAACCATCAAAAGTATATTTATGGATCTACTTCCATCGCCCTAGATCTACCGTTGATCATAACACACGGTTCAGATCTGATCTCACTCGAAGCAATGCAAGCCTGCTAAGTGCGTGCGCCACAAACGCCCACAGCCCAAGCCGCGCGTGCGCGCTCGGACGGTATACCGTCCTCACTCATACACTGCACACACACTGGCGTGTCTCATTATTATAGATTAAAGTTAATAGGTAGTACCTATTAATTAACCTGGATTTCGACACCTCGGTTTCCAATGTGGGACTATATAATAATACACTTTCCTTACTTTCCTAAAATAAATTAAGGAAAGTTTTCCGCACTTACAAATCCAATAAAATGAAACATATTATATTATATTAAAAATAATACAACATATTTTTATTTATTCCTACATATATTATTGTCAGTTTTGCTCTTTAAAACTTAGAAATAAGCACACACGTGATACTGGATAGGTTAGAACAACAAAAACACGAAAGACCAAGTAGAACAAAGAAAGAAATGCAAACAAGAAGGCAAATAATGATAGAACCTTGATTCTAGATATAGAACAAGAAACATTGTGATCAAGTTGAAGCGCAAACGGATGCACTTTTCTTAGGGTATTTGACACCTTCTTATTGCGTAAACTAAGTTGATCTTAGTATTCTGACATCTATGATACAACAACTCCCTAGTATTCTGAAGGTTAACACTTCAAATGAAATCCCAAGGTGTTCTCTATTGTTGAAAAACGATATGCTAAATCCTTTTCTTAAGGTGTTCTCTAAGTTGATCTGCTGAGAGCACTCAAATATGACTAAGTCCTCTCCTCTTCCCTATTTCCATCTAATTTGGTTTCTTTGTCTATCTGGTCTACTCTTTCCCATTTCTTGTGTAGGTTCTTTTGCAGGTTAAGGATATACCAAGGGGCCATGGAGCAAGTTCATTTATCGTAACTTGATTGAGGGATGTAGGTCGGTGTACTCTGTGTAGTGGCAAGGTGGTAAGCGTGGCCTTTTCTTCTACCAAACTTTCTATGAATAGTGTGTTGCTGCCCAACCACTTCATCCCATCTCATTTACACTTCCATTAATAGTAACTTGTAATAATTCTTTCACCCCCAACAACCACCTGGACAATACCAATTTGAAACCAAACATACACCTCTTTTTTGGAGTAGAAAACGTCATAACTTTTGTCCTAATAGCTGACGTCAAACAACCCAATTTCGGTTTGTCCCCCACCTCTGTTTACTGCGCTTTCTTCAGTAGGAATTTCCTACAATACTTCTCATCTCCTTGTAAGGATGAATCGTCAAAGTGGATGGGTATCACCTAACAACCCCTCCCTTTGATCGACTTCTCCTTATGGACCCCAAATAGCAGGAGCTTCCAGGTACGTATCTAGAACTGCTAAGGCTAAGAGAGGTGCTAGAGCGGAATCTTGAAAGGCAGTGGTACCTTCTAGATGTCCCACTCACCACCTAGGTGTGCTGACCCATGAGGAAAATGCTGTGAACTCCATTTTGTATGGTTATGCATTGGGTTTCCCAAGGGAACTCATTACTGTTACTAAGAAGAAACTGGTGGACCTTTGGTCTCCGTTGGGAGCCATCTCCATTACTAGCACTGGGAGGGAAAATTTCAAGCTCAGTTTTATTTCTGAAGAACATAGAAACAATGTGTTTTCTCTGTCTCCTTGGTGGATCGGTAACCACATTCTGCATTTGGCATTAGAACCAATCCCAGAATGTAAGAAGAATGTGACCCTGCCATCGATAAATGTTTGCGTCCAACTCAGAGGAATCCAATCAGATTGCCTTACTCATGAAAACATTCTGTTGGCTGCATCCAAGTTGGGAATAATTGTTAAAGTTCAATTAAATCCGAGAGAGTTGGGCTTACCCCACAACTCTGCTCGTGTGAAATTGGTTATGGATATTAACAAAAATGTCCAGATTAGAACATCTATTAAGACCTACAAAACATAATGGGTACCCATAGATGTGAAGTATGAAGTAAGAATTTTATGTCTTCGATGTGGGAAAATCTCCCATCAAATGGGCTTCTGTAAAAGGTACGAAGCTGAAAACTCGATTCCCATCACCGCAATGCCATTCAAATGGGCATTTTTGAAGGGGTAACAACTGAACCCTTGGCTAGAGGTCTTTTAAAAAATCTGTCCACTAAATGTCTTCGCAGCATTCTGTCATTACCATTGTCACCAAATGCTGAACAGGTTATTGATATTGAGGAAGATGGTTCTTTTGCTCAATTGGTACCCAAATTGGCCGTTGCTGATGATGCTATTAATGAAGTTGCTGATGAGGCTCAAGCCTTATCCACTGGTGAAGGTTCAACCAACAAAGTGGGGAAATCAGAGGAGTCAAGATCGATGGAAAATTCAGCAGTAAAACTTAACAAAGAGAAGGAGATTAGAGAAGTTGTGGAATTAGTTAATGAGCCAATCAGCAAGATGAAAAAAGAAAATGAGCAGGACAACAAAAATAGAAATAAAGAGGAGATGAAAAAGGCCAGGAGCAAGGAGAAAAGCAAGCATCTAGCGTGTGAACAAGATGAAGAAATCTTTATTGATCTACAACTGCTTATGAAAAAACAAACCAACATAGAAGAACTACTCAAAATGCAAGTTGAGGCCTAGCATAAATTACTTTCGGAAGAAAAAAAAATGATTTAGTTATGGAGTCATGCAGCCCTGTTCTCTTGAATCTCGTGCAAAGGATAAACAACCTTGAGAAATGTGCATCAAAACAAGTTGCTGCACCTCAAACTTTCAATATGGAGTTCATACAAACGATGCAGCGGTAAACATAACCACTGCTTCACTACCACAGCAAGGGTCCTTCGCTTTTTGTAATGAAAATTTTGAAAAGCCAAAGGAGTCGATACATATCTGGAATCTCTTAACTATAATTCCAGATGAAGATTTGCGGATTTAACCTACCCAGAATTCTGTAGCTTCCCTCTGTCTCAACCTTGATACCACACTTCAAAACAACACCGAGCTCTTAACTGTGTTCTATCAATTCAAGAGTGAAATGGAAGCCTGCCACCAAGTCTCAGCAACCTAAACAGCATGAAAAATTCTACAAATTGTGGAGGTGTCCAGTTCTATGAGAGTAACACTGACACACAAACTACACCCGAAGATCAAGTAGATATGATGAACCAAGCTCCTATGGGCCCCCCCCCCAGATATTTCCTTATTACCTCTACGCCGACTTTTTTGATTAGTGCATTGTCTTTTTCATTCTACTGTTAGCCATTCTTTATTGTTGGTTTAACATATTTCTCTTCTACCTAAATCTAGGAACCGCTTCTTGGCTTAATTACGTTTTTGCTTCTCTTTACTTGTTATACTACTTCTGCTATAAAAGCCTCATAGAATGCTATGGGTGTTTTGGTGTAGGACTGTAGCTTGTCATTTCTTTTCTTATACTCTGTTCTTTTTAACTTTTACAGTTGTTGTGTATCAAAAATATTCTTTGTCCCATCTCGTTACCGCCTTTGGACTATGTTTATGGTTTTTATTACACTTTTTCTTATAGCACCAACTATGGGTCCTAATTGTGAGTAAGGAACTCTTCTATCATCCTTTGAGCTTAAAAATGAACATTTTATCTTGGAATGTGAGGGGACTAATGGAAACTTCACTCTTTAATGCCTTTCAAAATTACTTAAAAAATATAGACCGAGTCAGGTCTTCTTATGTGAAACAAAATGCTCTGACCACTCTGCCCTTCAGAAAAAGATAAAATGGAATAATTTGTGAGGAACTTTTCCTCCATTGGTTTCGCTGACAGTTAGGGATCTAAGGGATTGAAAGGTGGGATTTGGACCCTTCAACGGAAAGGATCGGGCTGCTCCCTTTTGAAGAAGGATACCTCGTTTATGGCCATCAATTGCTCCTTTGAGGGGAAGGAATGGGTTACGGTCTTCATCTATGCCCCCCCCCCCATCTTATGCCAACAGGAAAGTGTTTTGGAGTGACTTTGGATCCTTCATTCAATCTATATCAAAACCTTTCTTGATCATCGGTGACTTTAATGAAGTCATGACTTAGGATGATAAGTCGGGAGGACAGTTTAAACCTCCCATGCCCTCCCTACCCTCCAAACCTTAATCTATGGTTTGGATCTTTAGGAAATTTAGTTCCACGATTAACCTTTCACTTGGTCAAACAAACAAAAACCTCCCAATCTTGTGAAAGAAAAATTAGATCGAACTTGGCACTTGGGCATCTCCTTCGTGGATTGCTCTTTTTCCCAATGCAACCCTCAAAAAATTGACAAATACTGGATCCGACCATAACCCTCTTCTCCTTTCCCCGGCAGCAACTAAATCCAAGGGCGAAAGCTCTTTCATTTTCAAAATGCTTGGTCACTCCATCCACTTTAGTTGAACACAGTTGAACAAAAGTGGCTAAGTGAAGGTAATGCTTCCTTTGATTGCAAACTCGCAAGGATGTCTTGATTCCTAATTCGTTGGAATCGAAATGTTTTTGGGAACATTGATCATATCTTTCACAACATTTTTGAAGAAATTGAGGTGCTTGAAAGTCACCCTAACCCTGATTAGGAGCTCATCAATGGAAAATAACTAGCCCTCTCGGGAACTGTCTGCTGAGGAATTATTTTGGTTCCAAAAATCCCGTTGCAAGTACATTTCAGAAGGAGAAAGAAATACAAGATTCTACCACCTCTCTTCAAAAATCCATCTCCACATGGGAAAGATCGAGACCATTAAACATAATGGTAAAATGGTGAATTCTCCCTTTGAAATTGCTCAAGCCTTCTCGGATTACATGCAAACCTTGTTCACCTCTTTACAGCCATTAGACCCATCCTTTGTTGAGTGTCTGTTCCCCAAGCTGGACAACAATGCTATTCTTGAATCAAATGCATTGAGACCTATTTAGTAATGACCTTCTTGGGTGGGTCCAGTCCTTTTTTAATAACTTTTCTCTACCCTTTGGGACTAATCACAATCTCCTGTGCTTTATTCCTAAGAAAGAACTTGCCAAAATGTTGCAGACTTTAGGCCAATTAGTCTCTGCAATGTGAGCTACAAAATCGTGGCAAAAATTTTAGCCCTTACATTAAAACCTCTTTTGAACTTGTTCATCTCCCCCTTGTCAAGGGGTTTTTGTGGCAAATAGACAAATTTAATGCTTGCCCAAGAGATCTTCTACTTTATGGGGAAAACGAGAGGAAAGACAGGATATGTTGCCCTCAAGCTTGATATGTATAAAGCCTATAATAGGGTTGAATGGAATGTTTTGACCAAACTTTTTAAGTTCTTTGGTTTTGACCTTAAATGGTGTAAACTTGTTGAGGCACTAATCTCAACTGCCTCCTTCTCCATCAAACATAATGGAAACCCTTACTTCTAGTTATTGGGATCTAAAGGCTTGCGGCAAGGCTGCCCCTGAGCCCATACCTCTTCTTATTTATTTTGGAAATCCTGTCCAGACTACTATATGAATAGAGATCTCTTAATTTGTTCAAGGGCATTAAGGTTGCTCGAAGAGCATCTCCCATTTGTTTTTTGCTGATGACACCTTCCTCTTCTGTCATGCAGACAAAGAAGATGCTCAGGCTCTCAAAGCTGTTATTGAGCTTTTTTCAGACATAACGGGTTAGGAAATTAATTTTGAGAAAAGTGGGGCTTTTCTTCAACAGAAATGTCCCCCAATGTGAAAAAAATGCGATCTTGTCCATTATGGGAATCAGTGAAATGAAGAAAGATGCAATATATCTTGGTACTAACATGTTCTAGGGCCAATCCAAAGTGAAGAACTTACAATTCATTATATGCAAGATGAAGCAAAAAATGGCTAGTTGGAAGGCCTCAAATCTTTCTTTTGTAGGAAGAGGGGTATTACTTCAGTCAGTTCTCCAATCACAATCACTGTATCATATGCAATGCTTCAAATTCCAAGAACAATGCGTAAAAAAATTGATTCCTTATGCCAGAAATTCTGGTTGGGGAATCCATCAAAGGCAAAACAACTTACACTTATCTCTTGGGACTAATGCTGCCTACCGAAAGAAAATGGAGGACATTAATGTGGCACTACTTCTCAAGCAGGGATGGCAAATTCTCAAAAATTCTGATGCACTGTGGGTACAAACCATGAAGGCTAAATATTTCCCCAATACTACACTGTTTGATCCAAAAGTCAAGATGCAGAAGGGATCATGGACATGGAATAGCATTTGTAGTATCATCACAAAATTGAAAAAGATGGTGTGGAGAAAGATAGGCAACGGAAGAACTACATCATTATGGTACGACCTATGGATTAAATGCCTAGATAATCGTTCAACATCACAACGCAAATTTGATATATGGGAAAGACATGCAACAGTAGCATCAATGGCAGCGTCAACAACACAAGTGGCAATCCCAAGAGCACAAGTGGCTATATCAAGTCTAAACCTTCACAGGGAGTTAACTTCTCCCCTAAACTTACATCTTTCTCATCTTTTTAATTTGAATATCTCAGATGATGATGACTCTTGGATGTCTTTTATTTCAAACAATGGAGAATTCTCAGTCAAAATGGCTGGGAAATCCTTGTTACAAATAAGGATAACATCTCAACTTGCTACTCACACCATATGGTGAAAATATTTTTGAAAATTACCTTTCCACCCTAAATTTAAGGTTTTCTTCTAGCATCTTCTGAATGCAAGGCTACCAGTCAAGGCAACACTTGCTTAATGGACACCAAGACCATTAGAATGTGAATTTTGCGGAATAGTGTAGAATCCCTTTGGCACATTTTTCTCTCGTGTGAATGGACAAAGAGAATATGGGCGGCAAGTCCTCTTGGACTTCAAACAGAAGGAATTACAGAGACATCCATCATTGATTTATGCCACTCTTTCATAACAAATACGGATTTGGACAAAAAATCTAAACGATGGTTGGTGTCTGTTTTCATACTCACATGTTACTTTGTTTGAAAAGAAAGAAATAACAAAGTCTTTAATAAGCAACCCCCCAATCCCCTAAGAGTTTTAAGTAATGTCTTGGATTAACGACTTAAAGCTCATAACACAGGAAACACAACTATCCACACACAAAATGACACAAGCACAATGTTATAAACCTTATATTTGCTTTTGTGAAAGTATTACTTACTTAAAGAAATTACCAGTTCTGATGTGTGCAAGGGTACTTAACTCATATTTCAGTAGCATCAAATGGAGTGTGGGGCTGATTTGGGGTGGACAACTAAAATACATCAGCACAAGAGGAATAGGGAAAATGAATATCATGGAGGCACTTTTGTTGGGTTTACAAAACGGATTAGAGCAAGCTAAAGTCCCCAATATCCAAATTTATGAGATTTGGTGCAATGAGGAAGAAACACTTGATCTACTCTCACCATTGAAACACAAGAAATGACCGATAGATTATGTCCTGATTTTGCTACACCTAACTTTTTGTATAAACACTATTAACCTTAGCAGGTTTAACCATCCCACACTCCTACAATGATTCATATATTTTGCTTCTAAATCCTCCGTAGAATACAAATATGGTTTAACAGTGCTAGACACTAATAGCCTGTATAATTGCTACTTAAGTAATTTTAAGGATAAAGTAAATCCAATTAAACTTGAAACTTGTATGGACACCTCTATAGCCCACGGATGGGTTGGGTTGTGTCTGTCAATGTCACCTCCCGACAAGGATTCCTAAAGGGAGGTGGCATTTCATAATTAGCAAGTAGCAACAATTTAAAAGCTAGAGCTGCCACTTGAACCACCACACACGGAGTCTTTTCATTTTTATTTTTCTTTTCTGATAAGTTAGAAGTCTTTGGTTAGCTCCCAATTAATGTGCACTAAAGACATATGGTAAATTTGTACGCTCACCGAGAGGTCTTAGATTCGGGTTTATCCAACAAGAAGTATTCTAAAATTCTAACACAAAAGCCAACGCCGGGGAGATTGGGTTTTTCAACTTTTGAAACGTCTAACACCTTGAAAATTACAAATTCAATAGTGTTGAAAAAATAGTAAACATGTGTCATCTAGATCTTACATTTTAAAAAACATTTGTCAATATAGCACTGAAGACTTCTTCTTTTTTGGATAACAAGAGATTTTTTTCTTATATATAGGGATGAGAGTATTACATGGTTGTTTGCAAAAGTTGAACACAAAACCTCTTTACTAAGAAGCATGAGTCTTTATGTCACACCCCACCCACTGGTATCAAGCCGCCCAATAACCCTTTGGTGCAATTCACAATCACAAAATCCACGGTTTACTCATCAATGACAATACATACACATAGCAATAAATCAAGAGCCTGAATAATTTAGATAATTAAGTAAAAGGAAATTACATAAATCCAATGTCTCAAAAGGAGTAATCAAATAAATGAATAAAGTAATTATTTTATTTTGATTAAAATCCTCCAATATCTAATATATTTGCTAACTTTATTCCACGTTATCTGTAATCACCAAAATCACCTTATTCCTAAAAAAGACACAAAAATACTCAATTAGTTCTATTTTAATTAACTAAGTATGGGAATTTAATTCAAATAAATAATAATAAATGCATGTTTGTCAGTGAGGTACAGGAAGAAAATAAAGGATTTTATGAAAAGGTTGGAAATATGGATTTCATTTTTATCACTTCTCTCCTTTTCCAACAATGTTTTTTATTATTCCCGCCCAAAACCGTTGTGATGCTTCAAATCGGATAGAGCCTGATTGTTGTTTGGGTAGTAGTACAACCAATTTCCATTCGCAAGTCTCTCAAGTCCCACTTTTTAGTGGAATTTGTATCAAAAGATATGGGGATGAGAAAAGTGGGATGTCATGTCACCAAACAAGCTTGTTTTTTCTCAACATATAATCTGTTGAGGAAGGTATTGCTTTACATTCTTATTTGACTGTGGGAGGTGGCTACCTGGCCAACATGGTCGACTTGCCCTCATTGTTTTTCTTCCTTAAACAAGCGCATACATAGTACAACATTTTGCAGTGAATTTTGACCGATTTGGTGGTAATAGCAACATTTCACGAGGCGAAAACGAAAAATACAAAAAAAAACCGCTGAATTTTTGGCATATATCACAAGAAAAACTTTATATCGTCGATACACTTGCATATTTTCCCGAAGAAGTGTAATTTTTAAAAATTGAAATGCATTTCATTACTTTATACGTCATGTCAATGTGAGTTTCAATTTTAATTATTAATATTTTTTGAAAACACAGCCTCTTTTCAAAATTTCAATAAAAATGCATTTTGATTTGACAGCTTGGTAATGGAGGCTTTAAAATTAGTTGATTCATTAAAGTCGCAGTCCCCCATGTTCAATTTTTTTTTCACTAAAAGGGTCATAAAAAGAAAAAAAAAAAAAAAAAAAAAAAAAAAGCCCCCCAACCCCCACACGCCCCCAAAAACCCCCCCCCCCCCGCAAAAAAAAAAAAAAAAAAAAAAAAAAAAAAAAAAAAAAGGCCCCCCCACCCCCCCACCCGGGCCCAAAAAAACCATTAAGAAGGGCCAGTATTAAAAGCGAAAAGAAAAATGACAAACATAATATCAAAGTGTCATCCCTCAAACTCGCAACATCAGTTGCCCCCAAATACACCCAACCTCACTGGATCCAATTCAAATAATCATAGATAATGAAACATAATATGAAACGAGAGCGACCAACAACCTTTAAATCAAGTTCTCTCCTTATCAATGCTATCTAGGGTATATTAACATCAGTTTGCTCTAATAGCATAAACTATTGTTAAAAGTGACTAATCATGTAATTTTTCCAAGATGTTTTTAGTGCGCATTAAGGGAAACAAAAAGGTGACAACCTTTAAATCAAGTTCTCTCCTTATCAATGCTATCTAGGGTATATTAAAGTGACTAATCATGTAATCTTTCCAATATGTTTTTAGTGCACATTCAGGGAAACAAAAAGGTGATAGTCCGCAACTGCATGCAAGTAGTAAAATAAAATTTTAATCGGTCGAACATAAATTAAAATTTAAATGTTGAGAGTGGGATTTGAACCCACGCCCTTTCGGACCAGAACCTTAATCTGGCGCCTTAGACCAACTCGGCCATCTCAACAGGTTACCCCATTTGCATGTGTATATATATGTATATATATATATTGATTGTGGATATCTATCACCGCCAAATAGACAATATTTTCAATTGAAGATCTTAACTATCTCTGCATGCAATCTTAGTGATTCACATTCCCATCTTAATTGAAGATCACAGTGATCTTAACATACAATGTTGACAGTCAATATTTCCATTCTATGCACTTTCTATCTTGGATTGCAATCTAAGATCATCTTATTTTGTGTGAGAATCATATATTGTATTTCTTTGTAGACTATGATATTACTATATCAGAGAAGATGTTAGTTTTATTATAAATATGTAATGACTAACTCAATAGAAGAGTTGAACTCATCTTGTTTTTCTTTTTTGTATTTAATATTTCTTTATTTTATAACACGTTATCAGTACGATTTCGCTCAAAGTAATTGTGAACGACTCTGCTCAAAGTATTACGTTTTGAGAAGAAAGACACCAGACTATGTATCATTATGTTTTCTATTCTAAAGTGAAAAGAATGATCGACCTCCTCGCGCGTTTTTGTAAATAATGGAGTTTACCTTATCTGATGTTGAAATGTAAGTGCATCGTGATAAAAAAACACATACTTTATTGAATATAAGAATCAAATAATATATTAGGTTGTCTTAACAATTGTGGTTTGTTATTAACCAATCTAAACATAATGGTTTTATTTAGAGCAAATTGCACCGACACCTCAAAATGGAGGCTTTAAAGCACTAACACCCCACTTTATGTTTAAAAAACACAAAGACCCAAAATTGAATTTTTATTTGGATATATTTGTCCAATTTTATCACTAAAAACTTAAATCAATATTTATTTTGTTTCAATTCAAAAATATATGTATAATAAACAATATTTGGATTGTTTTTAGTGATAAATTAGACAAATATATCAAATGAAAATCCAATTTTGGGGTCTTTGTGTTTTTTAAACATAAAGTGTGATGTCAGTGCTTTAAGGCTTCCATCTTGGGGTGTCAGTGCAATTTTCTCTTTTATTTATTGTATATAGTGGTTATTAGTCTTGCAACACAAATATTGTTAAATGCACATGAAGTTGTAGAATTTGAAACTGTAAATGAATACAGTTCTACAGATGCACATGAAATAGTAAGATTTGAAACTGTAAATGAGTACAGGTTCTGCAGATGCACTTGAAGTTGCAAGATTTGAAACTGTAAATGAGTACAGTTCTGTAGATGTCCTTGAAGTTGCAAGATTTGAAACTGGAAATGAGTACAGTTTTGCAGATGCACATGAAGTTGTAAGATTTGAAACTATAAATGAATACAGTTCTACAGATGCACATAAAGTTGTAAGATTTGAAACTGTTGATACGGAATCTCGCTCGTCCTTCCCTGTCAAGAACCTGCAAGATACGAGCTCGACCTTGGAGGGTCGAGGTACGTCTCCGACGAACAAGTCAGTACCAATAATCTGATCTCAACTACTCAATAGAGAATTCAAGTAATTGATCACAAGAAGTATGATTACCTCCCCTCTAGTGTTTACCAGAGGTCTTTATATAGTGTATGGTGATAGAGTTATATTCGGAATAACCCTGCTATGAGTTGTTGTAGGAGAGTAACTCTTTTAGAAGAGTCCTTTCACCTAACTAACTCTCTTTTCCAGTTGTTGGGTGGTAGGAGTCTACCTTCATGAGGCCATCTCATATTGCTATAAAGATGGACTTTTTAGTGTGGTCGGTCCTACCATGAACCGCCTGGCCGGATCTTGTTAGGTTGTAGTCCTGGTTGGACCGTGCAACCGCTGGTTCAGACCGGGGGATATAGAATGACCATTTTAGTCATTAACATAAGCCCCCTAGTCCCTTGTGGTCGAGAACTTTGTGATCGGCTAAAGGGAATATATTTTCTTTTTTGGGGGTTGGTCGAACCGACCAATACCCTCTTTCTTGAAATCTGTAACGTCCCACTCATGAGTAGCCGTCAATTTCGCACGACTATCGAAACAAGTCCTTAGAAGCTCGTGCGTGATTGACACGTGTCACACTTGTCACTTCATCATAAATGTCTGCCATTATGATGATGTGATCGTTCATCTCTCACCGTCCACCTATGTGAGATCGTAGCCGTTGGATACAGGTATGATGAGTTGATGGATAGACTTTTCATCTTCTACTATCCATCTTGGCCGTTAGATAAGGATATGTAGTGATGGTAAGCTCCAACCGTTGATTTCATTTCTGTATTATCCCTTAGATTAGCATCTAAACCCTTATATATATATATATATATATATATATATATATATATATATATATATATATATATATATATAAATATATATATATATATATATATATATAATATCATCTTCGCATTTCACTTCATCTTCTACATTTCACTTCGTCTTCTGCATTTCATTTCGTTTCTGCCACTGTGAGCTTCGTGTTGAGGACGTGTGACTTTGCTGTGCTTTCAAGCTTGGGTTTTGTGCTTAAGGGAGCTGTATTACCTGTTTTCTTCTTCTTCTTCTTTGTACGATCATCAACAAGTAAGTCCCTAGCACCTTGTCTCTCTGTTCTTCTTCTGTTTTTGCGGTAGTTAAAGCTGAGGTTTAAAAGCTTGTGTTTTTGCTTTTTTTTGTCCCTCTTTTCTTTTGTCTTTGGCACGTTCTTCTTTCTGCTTAGGGTCCTTCGTTTTAGTCCCATAGAGGTCCATGGTTATAGTAAGGAAGGGGTCCTCGTCTTTGAGACGTAGGAGAGACTTAGAAGCAGAGCCCTCTGATGAGCCCGAGCTGTCATCAGAGCCCGACCAGAGTAATGATGCCAGGACCGAAGAAACCCAAGAGGTTTTCTGTGGTCGAGAACCTCCCGGTAATGATGGTGAAGGAGATGTAGAATCCCGTCCAGGTGCAGCTCAAAGTGCCCGAGCTCGTTTTAAGGCTGATAGATGACGTTGGAAAGATAGTTTATCCCTAGAAGAGTACACAATTGAGAAGAATAAAGATCTCACTCCCGATCACATAGACTATGATCTATACTCTTCGGGTCCTGACTTCCTTCCATCATCTATGACCGAAGAGAGGTTAGAGTACCTGCGTCAAAAATATGACATCCCCTCCGATCATATCATTCGTGTCCCGAGCCCTGATTAACGGGCAAATTCTCCAAGGCCTGGAGAATTTGCTCTTTATGAAGATGCTTTAAGGAGTGGATTTCGTCTTCCCGTCCACCCTCTCCTCAGAGAAATTAGTGTCCATTTCGGTATGTGTCCTGGAATGTTCGTACCGAACAGTTGGAGAAATGTCATTTGTTTTTGGGGTTTTTGCCAGGGGAGGAATGTTAATGTCCGACCATCTCTTGCTCTTTTCCTTCATTTTTTTATGACCAAAAAGCAAGAGCAGGATGGGTGGTTTTATTTGTCAAAACGAACAACCTCCCAATGTGGTTGGGAAGGTAATTTCGTCGGGACTGGAACCCTCCCGTCCAACACTAGAGGGTGGCGTCCCAAATACTTTTTTGTCCGACCTCCTTCCAAACCTTCTTTTCCAATCTATCGGGTCCGAGGACCGCTTGGGGCTCAAATGACATTCCTTTGCCGACTTCGGCCGAGGAGCGTGCTAGGGAGAAGATTTGCAATCTTCCCTCCGAAGATAAAAACATGTTTGCCGTTCACGGGTACTGTCCGGAATACCCCAATATTTTGCGTCATTGGGGGTTCCTTCCCGGTGAGTGGTACTTCTTTTTATTTGGTTTATAGACCAAGTCATTCAGTTCGGGATTGACAGTGTGTACATGTTCTTTCTTTTTTTGTGCAGTGAGGCTTAACCGCAATGTTGCCGAGGCTGCTGAGAAAGATGCTGCTGAGGCCGAGGACAAGGTTCCGACCAAGGTTGATCGGAATCGTTCAAAAGGGAAGCAGACTTCTGTTTCTGCAGCCCAAAAAAGGCCCTCAAGTGAATCCGATCTGCCTCCTCGGGCGGCGAAGAAGAAAGCTCCCATGTCATTTATGGCCGGCTCACTTGAGGGGGATGTATTACCCTCTGCTTCTGAGGCTGCTACAGTATCCTCTCCCGTGCTTAGACCTTCTTGGTCGCTTACTTCATCCTCACATGTTTTAAGCAATCACAAGAATGGAACTGAGGTGGCTAAGGATTGGTTGCCGGGAGTCACTCTTCCTGCCGACCAGAAATTTTTGCTTGGTGTTGGCTCCTCTGGCACTCAAGATATGATGACAAGGTATCTTCTTCCCGATCAAGATCTTCCTTTTTCCACATTTATTGTGTTTTGTTTTTAACTTCCTTTGCCGTTCAGGTTGGTCTGTGCTTTAACACAGGCATGGGCGGGAAATTTAGAGGTTACCCGGAGAGACTTGTCTGCCATTCGTATGCTGGAAGACAAGGTCAAGGAGTTGAGCCTTCAGGTGGAGAGCTTGACCAGTGAGAAGTTGAAAGTAGATGCTCGGGCTGAATCTGCAAAACATCAGATTGACTTTCTCAAGGGATCTTTGGAGAGCAAAGATCCGAGTCTCTTCTCGCCGCCGAGCAGAGAAGTTGGAGAAAGATCAGTTTATCAAAGATCTGACCGATCAACTTGCTCGAGCTTCTCCGGCCACCTTTGCTGATCTTTCAAATGATTTACGGCATGAAGTCATCCGTAGGTGGGTTCGGACTAAGGGGTGCCAACAATTTGTTGCAAGAGTGGCTGCCCCTGGATTCAGGTATGGTCGGCGTGCGGCTTTCTCGAGCATCATTGGGGAGTTCAAGGATCTTGATTTATCTAAGTTTGAGAAGTTCGTCGATCCGGCCATCTATGATGATTTGAAAATCCCTCGACCTTCTTGGGCGGTGGGGAAAGAACCATTCGGTTTGCCCAAGGATGTGCCCGTTCAGGATTTTCTTGACTCCGACTGGGAGCCGGCCCCTGAGGAGGAGGATGAAGCCGGTCTCACGCCGATCACCGAGCCTTCCATGCCGAGCACCGAGCCTGCCGAGCCGAGTGCCGAGCCGAGCACCGAGCCTGCCAAGCAAACCACCTCGGATGATGTAATTGCTGAATAGCTTTATTTTTACTTTGTGCAATCTGTTGTTGCTGTTCATCTTTAAACAATGATGATTTTGTAATAGATAATTTATCATAGGTTATTTTGCCTATGTACATTTTTGTTAGTCAACTTGTATTTTCTTCCAAGTGTACTTGTTCGGTCTATATATCATTTCTGGCATATTCCCCTCCTTTGTACAAGTTTACTTGGTCGTGAGAGTATCTGTGTTCGGTATATGTGCTAGTTCTTGTCATGTGCTTGTATCATTCCAAGCCATGCTGTTCGGTATAGTAGGGTTTGTTCGGCCATGAACTAAATAGGTGTTCGTCAACAGCTGTTCGTCCATAACCCCTACCTCCCGGGCATGATAACTTGGTATGTCTTTTTGGAGTATTCGTGCCTAAGGAATGTTAGGTCTTTATTGCCTATTGAGTGTAGGTCTTTTTCTGCCTAAGTGATATCTTAGGTCTTCTGTGCCTTAAGATTCGTAGGGCCTTCCTTGGAATCTCAGGTCTTTTCTGCATGAGATTTTCAGGTCTTTTCTGCCTGAGATTTTCAGGTCTTTTCTGCCTGAGATTTTCAGGATTTTTTTTGCCTGAGATTTTCGGGTCTTTTCGCCTGAGATTTTCGGTCTTTTCTTGCTGAGATTTTCGGGTATTTTCTACTGAGATTTTCGGGTATTTTCTACCTGAGATTTTCAGGTCTTTTCTGCCTGAGATTTTCGGGTCTTTTCTGTCTGAGATTTTCAGGTCTTTTTTGCCTGAGATTTTCATGTTGAAGTCGAGTAATAATTTGTATGAATGTCTTTATTTATATATAAAAACTAATATGACTTCTTGGGATTATGAATCTCCCATGTTGTCTACATACTGAAATAAATGACAAAACTGGAATAAAACGCTCAAAATTTGTCGTGTTTACGACTTTCTCAGATGCTATTCTTATTGATAGTATTTCCTGAGATTGTACGAATTCCATGATCGAGGGATCTTGTTGCTCGTCTCCGAATCTTGTAAATGATATGCTCCGGGAGCGACTTGTCGTATGACTATGTATGGTCCTTCCCAATTGGGGGACAACTTTCCTTGATTGGTCGGATCTGAAGTAGCTGTTCGGCGAAGTACTAGTTCGCCTGGCAAGTATTGTTCATTTCGAACCTTGGCATTATAATATGTCGCTATTCTTCTTTGATATTCTTCAAGACGGAACTGAGCTTTGTCCCTTACTTCGTCAATCAGATCCAGATTGGTTCGCATTCCTTCGATGTTTGCCTCTTCTTCGAATTCTATTTCTCGAAGTGATCCAATTTGGATTTCTACTGGGACTCTAGCTTCTGCTCCATATGCTAGTCGGAATGGAGATTCTCCTGTGGTCGTCCTTGGAGTTGTTCGGTACGACCACAGTACACTAGGTAGTTCATCTACCCATCTCCCTTTTAGCTGGTCGAGCCTTTTCTTGAGTCCGTCGAGCATGGTTCTATTAGTAACCTCGACCTGGCCGTTACTTTGGGGATAAGCTACTGAAGAAAATCTATGCTCGATCCCTTGTTCTTTGCGAGAATGTTGAGAATGCTTGCATTCTCGAATCGCTTTCCATGGTCGGTTACTAATATTTTTGGAACTCCATATCTCGTACGATATGTTATTCTTGACAAAACACTTCATCTCGCTTCAAGCATCGATACTTGCAAGGGGTTCAGCTTCCACCCACTTTGTAAAGTAGTCTATTGCTACTACCAAGTATTCTCTTGCTCCCGATGCATTAGGTAATTTCCCTACCAGGTCTATTCCCCATCTTGCAAAAGGTATTGGGGATAGAGTTGATGTTAAAGGGACTGCGGGGATATGGGAGATCTTTGCATGTGCCTGGCACTTGTCACATTTCTTGACGAAGTCTTTGGCATCTTCTTCTAAGGTCGGCCAATAGAATCCTTGGCGTATAATTGTATTAGAGAGTGTTCGGGATCCTACGTGAGATCCACAGGTTCCTTCATGAACTTCTCTTAACACATTTGTAGCTTCTACTAGTCCCAAACATCTTAGAAGTGGTCGAGTGAATGATATTTTGTATAAAAGTTCGTCCCTGATGGTGAACCTGGCTGCTCTTTGTCTTATTGCCCGAGCACTTTTTTGGTCATCTGGGAGTTGGTCGTTGTCAAGATAATGTATGATCGGCTCCATCCAACCCAGGTCGGTTGAAATTTGCATGTGGTCGACCTTGTTTATGCTAGGGCTATCCAGTTCTTCAAGGTAGATCACTGGTGCTTGGACATTCATTCCTTCCATAGCCAAGCGGGATAATGAATCAGCCTGGTCGTTTTCAACCCTTGGTACTTGAGTTATTTCTAGTTCTTTAAAGTACTGTTTGTAATTGTTGACCAGGTTCAGGTATTTCTCCATCCTTCTTTCTTTGGCTCCATAAACTCCCTTCACCTGATTTACAATCAGCTGTGAATCACTTTTGATTTCTAGATGTTGAATGCTTAGAGCTTTTGCCATCCTGAGTCCTGCTAACATAGCTTCATATTCAGCCTCGTTGTTGGATGCTTTGAACTTGAAGCGAAGGGCATATTTTATTTCAAATCCCCCAGGACTCTTCATTAATAGGCCTGCTCCACTTCCTTGCGAGTTGCTCGATCCGTCCACGAACAGAGTCCATCTTTTGATAGATTCTACCCGTTGCTCGTCTTCTTCCTGACTTGTTTCTTGTTTTTCAACAATGAAGTCTGCCAGGGATTGAGCTTTGATGCTTGGTCGGGGTTTGAATTCTATTTGATGTTCGCTCAATTCCACTGCCCATGTCACCATCCTTCCTGCTAGGTCTAGTCGGTGAAGGATTTTTTTGAGTGGTAAATTCGTCAGCACTGTAATGGGATGAGATTGGAAATACGGACGGAGTTTTCTGGCCGCTATAACCAGTGCCAGGGCTTGTTTGTCCACTTCTGGGTAACGAGTTTCGGCATCATTCAAGACATGACTGACATAGTAGACAGGTTGTTGTATGTTACCCTCTTCTTGTACGAGGACTACACTAACCGCTACCGACGAAGCAGCTAAATATAGTTGTAGCTCCTTCTTTCTGGTCGGCATAACAAGCAAGGGTGGTCGGGATAGTTTGTCTTTTAGGTCTTCGAATGCTCCCTGGCATTCATCATTCCAGATGTTTCCTTTCTGACCTGCTACCTGCTTTAAAATTTTGAAAAATGGCAGACATTTCTCCCCTGATCTAGAAATAAATCTATTTAGAGCTGCCACCCTACCAGTTAGGCATTGGATTTCCCTAATGGTTTTGGGTGCTTTCATATCCAAAATTGCCCTGATTTTCTCAGGATTGGCTTCGATTCCTCTTTGAGATACCATGAACCCGAGGAATTTACCGGAAGATACCTCGAAAGTACATTTTTCAGGATTGAGCTTCATCTTGTATTTTCGGAGTACTTTGAATACTTCTGCCAAATCAGTTAGATGATTTTCTTTTGAGATGCTTTTCACCAGCATGTCGTCCACATACACTTCCATATTCCGACCAATTTGATGTTTGAAAATTTTATTTACCGCTCTTTGGTATGTCGCTCCCGCATTTTTTAGACCGAAAGGCATTACTTTATAGTAATAGCTGTCCCTATCAGTCATGAATGCCGTATGCTTTTTCGTCATCGGGATGCATAAGGATCCGATTGTATCCCGAATATGCATCCATGAAACTGAGCATTTCGTGTCCTGCCGTTGCATCTATAAGGAGGTCGATTCTTGGTAGTGGATAGTGGTCCTTTGGGCAGGCTTTGTTGAGATCTGTGTAATCAGTACACATCCGCCATTTCCCGTTTGCTTTTTTGACCATTACAACATTAGCTAGCCATTGCGGGTGGTCTGTGCGTTTTATAAAGCCAGATTGTTTTAGCTTTTGCACTTCAGTTCGAATGGCTTCATGTTTTTCAATGGCGAAGTTTCTTCTTTTCTGAACAACCGGGATTGCCTGTGGATCAATATAGAGTTTATGCTCAGCCACCTCCCTGTCGATCCCTGGCATGTCTTCAGCCGACCAAGCGAAAACATCAGAATTCTTTTTTAGAAACTCAGTGAGCTCTGATTTGAATTCTGTTTCTTGCTCGGAACCGATCATGGTACCTTGCTCCTTCTGGTCGGGATTGAAGTGGATTCTTTCTAGTTCTTCCACTGGTTCAGCTCTTTGCAAGGTTTCTTCATCGCGGTCGTCCCTAACTTCAATGGTCATGGTCGACTTCGTCCTTTTCTTTTTCCGCATGTAGTCGTTATAACTTTGTCGACTGCTTTTCTGGTCGGCTACACATTCTCCAATTTCCTCAGTGGTCGGGAATTTCATTTTCATGTGTAGCGAGGAGACCACTGCTTCAAGTGCACAGAGGGTTGGTCGTCCTATGATTGCATTGTATGCTGATAAATCTCGTACGACCATAAAATTAGTCTGTATGATTCTATCTCGTGGGTGTTCTCCAATCCGTAGCTCTAATCGGATCGTTCCTTCTGCTCGGGTTGATGATCCCGTGAAACCATAAAGCTGGGTTTCGCATGGGACGAGCATGCTTTCTTTTAGCTTCATCTTTTTGAACGCATCTAAAGATAATATGTCCGCTGACGATCCAGTATCCACCAGCACTCTATGAATTTCAGTTCCTTCCAGGAGAATTTTGACTACCAATGCATCATCATGAGGGATTGCGATATCCCGTAGATCCTCGGAAGAGAAAATTATTGGCTCAGTAGATATATTTTTATGGGTTTTAGTATTCCCAATATATCGTACTTTTCTTTTTGCTTGTCGATTTGATTCTTCTGTCGGACCACCAAATACAGTATAGAATGGAGATCTTTTTCTTTGTTTTTCATCCGCCTCAGGTCGGCGTTTGGCCGGACTTCTTCTTTCTTCTCTGTGGCTCGACCTTTCTCTCTTCGGGATAGGGTTGTCCTGTGGTCGGCCATCTTCTTTAGATTGGATATACTTTTTTAAGTGTCCTCGGGAGATTAAGTTTTCTATCTCCGTCTTTAGATTTTTGCAATCGTCCATCCAATGGCCGTGATCTTTGTGATATTCACAATATTTTCGTTTATCACGTTTTCCTGGCGGTGCCCGGATTTTATCCGGCCACTTCATATGCCCTTGATTTTTGATTTGCATCAAGATTTCGGATATTCTTGTATTCAGTGGTGGAAGATTACTAATCTCCTGCTTTTTTTGGAGATTCTGCTCGACCTTTCTTGGTCGAGCTTATCCCTAACATCCTGGTCGGTTGAGCCCTTTCTCGACTGCTTCTTCTTTCGGCCCTTGGTTCTCTTTTTCGAGATTCTATGGTTTCCGAAATCTCTGCTTGTTTGTGACATCTTTCATTCAGTTCCGCATATGTTTTTGGCATATCTTGGAGCAGTCGCTCTAGCAATCCTTCATGAGTAATTCCTTGGTATAACGCATGAAAGGCAATTTTCTCGTCCATGCTTTCAATTTGCATGGTAAGATTATTGAATCTCTGAAGGAAACTTCGGATAGATTCCGTTCTACCTTGTTTTATAGAAAACAAAGTATCTTCTCTTTTCTTCAATCCGACTCCTCCCTGGAAGCGCAGCACAAACACTCGTCCTAGTTGATCAAAACTCATAATCGAACCGCTTGGCAGTGCCAAGAACCAGTCCAATGCGGAACCGGTTAAAGAGGCTGCAAAACTTTGGCACATGGCTGCCTCATTATGCTTATAAATTGACATGGTCGATCTGTAGCGAGTGATGTGATGTTTTGGACATTGTGATCCATCAAACAGTATGAAAGTTGGGCATTTGAAACTCTTTGGTATTTCCGCCTCAGAGATAGCTTGGATGAAAGGATCCTCTTTTAGAAAAGCATATAGCTCTTCTTTCTTTGGATCGTTTAACTTGTTTACCTTCTTGTCTAACTCTTTGATTTGTTTGCTCAAACGATCTTCCCGCTTGTTCGGTCCGGACTCAACCCTCTTGTTTTTTGGTTCTTTGAGAGGATCGTTGCTACTTCCTCGATCATGATCTTCATTGAACAGAGGATCTTTATTTGGAATTTCTTTCTCAGATGCCCGGGATTTTTCGCCTACCTTCTCTTTTGACTTCTGTCCGTCTTCTAGAGATGGTCGAGGCGTTCGGTCAGGAAGGACCAAGTGGTTATTCTTGCTTCCCTCAAATATTTTTTGAGTATTTTTAGGATCTGCATTAGGGGCAATTATATGACCCACGGCCATCCTGAGTAGTTCATTCATGGAGGATAATTCCTCCCGAAGCTTTGTTTGTTCCTTCTGGAGTGTCTCAACTTGATTTGCTAATGCCCCATGATTCGGGTGTTCGGGGTTTTTCTCCCCTTGATCGGTATTTTTCTCCACATGGTCGGAATTAATTTCCACCTGGTCGGGAATTACCGATTTTTCAGGTTGAGGAATTCCCTTCGAAGCATCATCCTCCACCTCCTTCGATTTACTGACCTTCACTTTCGATCGCACCATGACTTTTTGATGCAATTCCCACAGACGGCGCCAATTGTTGATACGGAATCTCGCTCGTCCTTCCCTGTCAAGAACCTGCAAGATACGAGCTCGACCTTGGAGGGTCGAGGTAGGTCTCCGACGAACAAGTCAGTACCAATAATCTGATCTCAACTACTCAATAGAAAATTCAAGTAATTGATCACAAGAAGTATGATTACCTCCCCTCTAGTGTTTACCAGAGGTCTTTATATAGTGTATGGTGATAGAGTTATATTCGGAATAACCCTGCTATGAGTTGTTGTAGGAGAGTAACTCTTTTAGAAGAGTCCTTTCACCTAACTAACTCTCTTTTCCAGTTGTTGGGTGGTAGGAGTCTACCTTCATGAGGCCATCTCATATTGCTATAAAGATGGACTTTTTAGTGTGGTCGGTCCTACCATGAACCGCCTGGCCGGATCTTGTTAGGTTGTAGTCCTGGTCGGACCGTGCAACCGCTGGTTCAGACCGGGGGATATAGAATGACCATTTTAGTCATTAACAGAAACTGTTAATAAATACAGTTCTACAGTTTTTGAAATTAATTCTCCATTGAAATTATGTGGAGAAAATATTATTGATAAAAATATGACAGCAAATTTTTAAGCTTCAGATTTGTTGTTACACTAGCAATATTGTAAAATGAATTTTAAGAAATACTTTAAATGATATCATGCTTATTTGTGGTTGAGTAAAATAATGGACTGTTAATGAAAAGTCATGAAGCTCGTCTTATTAGTACTGCTTCATTCCCTGAAGTAAATGTAGCAATTCATGATAATGCTTAAAAGAAGACAAAATTATAACTATAGTCATGACTGTGGAAGTGGAAGAGGCAAAAGACGGAAATATTACCGTTTTTATAATGAAAATAAATAAAAGAATAATAAAGATTTTTAATATAACTTTTCAAAGAGTAAAGATAATATATGTCATTGATGTGGTATGAAATGTTATTGGGCACGTATTTGTCATACTCCACAATATTTTATTAAGTTTTGTCAAGCTTCAATCAAAATGAATGAAGATAATATGGAGATAAATATGACTTTTCAAAATAATGACACTGAAACAAATTTTGTTCATAACGCGGATGATTTTAACGACCTTACAGATACTACACATCTAAATGCTGCAGACTCTTTTAAATATAATAATTGAAGATTTGATTATGTTACTAGAGTTCAAATAAAAATAAAAATAATATTATGTTACTCTTGTAATTCTTTTCCATTCAAATCTTATCTCATATGTTAATTTATCTTAAATTTAATCTTTTTCATTTCTAATTTTTTTTTATTGATTTCTATATATCTTTTTGATGTATTTTGTTTCATTTTGATGAATATTGTAAATATTCTCTAATATGTTATGACACATATTATACTAAGAAAAAAAATTATTTATCTTATTTGATGACGCAGAAGTCAATGTTCATACAAGAATTGATAGTACAACATTGATTGAATGCTCTAGAAGAGCTAATCTATTATTACCTAGGAGATCAATTAGTTATAGATAATGCATTATTTTGTAATAAGTTTCAAAGAAACTTATTAAGTTTCTAAAATATATGTCAAAATGATAAAGAGTACAAATGATGGTACAAGTAAATATTTATGCATTACTACAAAAGTATTAGATATTTTCTCCCAGTTTGTACTACACGAATATTTGCATGATTGAAACACATGCTTGAGTAAATAAAAATAACATTGATTCCAATAGTTTTATTATTTGACATGATCGGTTGGACCATCCTGGATCAAGTATGAAGCAAACAATTTTTTATTGAAAATTCATTTGTTATCCATTGAAGAACCAGAAGATTCTTCAATTAAGTGAATTATCCAATTAAATCCTTTTAAAATACAATCCCATCATTTTTAGCAACCGCCCATTTAAGCCATACATGAACACGACCATGCATGAAACGTTGAAAATCCATGTTTGAAATATTAGAAATAATAAAACAAAGGAGTAAAGGGGCGAATTGAACAATATTATAGGAAAAATGTCGCCCAAAATATCGGCAAAATTCGTCAGTTCGCCATTTAAGTTCGCACCTAAGTGCATATTGGATTTCCAGGGCCAGTTCTTGTGGTCCAACCCAAGAGAATCAGTTTGAGATGCAATGCTTTGAAATATATTACCTAAAGGGCCAATGCTTAGTGGTTCAGTTTGAAAAAGACCAATGCTTCCACATAGGACGTCAGAGTTCAAATCTCTTCGATCCATAAGCGAAGCCCCTGCCTACATTAATTATAAAAACTTCCCTGAGAAAATGGTCGAGATACGCATAAGCAGCCCCATGAACCTTGCACCAAAAACCAAAAAAATAAAAAATTATAATTAAAATAAAATATTGTCCACTTTCATTCTTTTGTTCTTCATATTATTAGAGATTTTATTTTTTAAATATAATGTTATTATTGAGGAGAAGATAGCTAGCAGCATCAAGAGAGGCGTACAGTTTTTTCTCTTTTGGTAGTGCTGTATATAGAAAGATGAGATGTATGAAGAGAGGTATTATCCATGAGGGATTTTCAGAGGATAAAGAGAGAAGATACATGATGGTGGACCTACTTGGTTCTTTCTCATTATCTAGAAAGGAAAGTGCACCATTGTCAACTACGTCCAGATTTTCTAATTTTTTTTTGGATCTGAGGTTCATCCAGGCCAGCTTGTGGGAACCACGACTACATCCTCACATCCTCAAGGGAACTTTTATATAATTAATATAGAAGAGGCTTCGCCCCTGGCCTTGAGGGGATTCGAATTCTGACCTCCTATGAGATTTTCTATTTTTAAGGATAAAAATTTTGTACCTCTCAAATATATTTTTCTATCACAACTTTAAGAAAGGGGTTTATCTTTGAGTATTGACAAGGTAAATTTGATGTGAACCATTCTCCTAAATATGTAGTAGATAGGCATGAGGGGAATACAATTCTCCATCCTTGTGGGTAGTTTCTATGCTAACACCTAGGAATGATGAATGGATGCTTGGAATCAAGGAAGAGTTGGAAAATGTTTTTTTCATGTACCAAACACATAGGAGGGCAAAATGGTCTCTTCATTCCCATAAATGACAATTTTAATTACTTTGTTGATGTCACCATTTGCTCTTCCATTGGTCTCTTATATACGCAATAGACATCTTTCTCCAGGTATAATTTTTCTTTATTATTATATGTTTGAACGAATATCAATAAAGTACGAAAAAGAACAAAAACAAATTGAAGGAACATAGAAATTTAACATGGTTCACATACTAAAGTGCTGTGATATATTCATGGGTGTAGAAGAAGAACTTTTACAATGTATGAAGAAGATTACAATGGAGATCTCAAACCCAACGAAGTTACACAAACTCTCACTCAAAACTCTAAGACAAAAATCTCAAATATCATAATGATTTAAGGTACATATTTATAGAAGTTAATCGGAAAAATGAATCAACTCATTGGGTTGGGTTGAGTCGTGTCGGCTCAAGTGCTTTGCTTTTATCATAAATCTCACAATCCAGTCAATTTGGATCATCAAAATATTTGGGGTGGACCCATCTTCTAAACCGGAAACAAGAATTCGGATCACACATAACATTACCATTTGGAAGATTATTCACTCCTACCCTTTGCCTAAAAAAATAATGATTCCCCCACAACATACTTGCTAAAAAACTTCAAAATTAATGATTGCCAATCCCTGAAGATTTTTTTTTGGGGGGGGAGGTCAACCTAAAGATTCATTGAAGTACACACAATCAATTCTATAAAAATGTGATTAAATATATAATAAATAAATATACTTATTAAATATAAATTAACGGGTTGAGTCAAAGTTAAGTGAAACACTCAACCCTGACCACAAAACAATAAAAGAATTCATAATTCCATATTGGTACCTTACGAAAGATATCCTACATGGTGATAGAGTAGAGTCAAGGAAAACCAAGTCAAACCTGCAATCTTAATCCGACCTTAATCCTAATCTAAGACCAACTGGACCTACCACGAGAGCTAGAATTTTGAGCCCACGCCCTATATGAGCTTAGGACAAGTTTGGTCTGTTAGCCAAACTTGCACCCCTAGGGTTTAGACCCCATGGTCAACATGGATCAATGCCCCTCACTCTCCTAAGGGAGCTAATCCTAACTTGGTTACCACATTCAATAAGAAGTCCGGATCCTCCAACCAGATGGATTGGAATTCCAATCCACATGGGTGGATGGCTGCCAAGTGTCAATTCGAAAAACACAATCTTTCTTTTAAGCAAGATTAACATAAACAAACTTGCTAGTGTTAAATCACCGTTAAATATGTTTTCTAATATAACAACAAACCTATTTATGTTAATTTTGCTTAAAAGATGGATCATGTTTTTCAAATTGACTCTTGGCATGAATTAGAATATTCAAATTCATATGAGTGGAGGATTCAAACTCTTCAATAAGAATTACAAAATATCTGCTAAAAGTAAAACAAGTATCTTGCCATGCAAATTATTTTGCCTTCACTGTTATGGGAAAGTTTTGTTAATTATATTTGTTGGGAAAAGTTATATTTATTAATTATTTCCAATGATCTTGACTGAAAAAGAATCACTAACTAAAAGTTGTTGAAAATAAAGCGTATGCTCATAGTTATGAGGCCGCTGAAGCATCACATCAAAGTAAACCATCTTAATCCTAGAGTATTTGGATTACTATTAACATATTAAAATTTCATCTACCAAAAACCACATAGATTGCCAAAATTTAATAAAAAAAAAGTTGGAATTCATGAGACTAATAGCCGTCTCAATACAATCTGTATTCACTTTCAGCTTTGGATCCATCATCATCTTATTATGTTTTTGGGTGTTGTGGTCGAGAACCAAAGAAAATCAAGATTAATATCTGATTCTAGTTTTTAAACAAAGAGTTTGTATTATAATACATAAGAGATTGCCACCATTATATTAGAAGTACACCAATTTTGAATGGTGTAGAAGGACAAAGGCCCGAAATTTGAAATCTCCTTAATCTTGCTATATCTACAAGAGCTTGCTACTATCGTGTTATAAACATGTCCACAAATCTTACCCAGTGCTCATTAGTAAGTAATTTCTTAATTTGATTGCTACATCATGCCTTGGCACAATCATCTCCAATGCTAAGTAATGTTGATGGTCTTGGGTTTTGATAAAACTAATTTCTTTAAGGGCCTGTTTGGTTATCTGAATCCTGTGATTTCAAATCCCAGTATTCATGAATAGGAGACTTATTTGATCTGTTGTAAAACATCCCTGGATTCATGAAACCCAAGGATTTCAATTTTTTGCCTAAAAATGTGAATTAAGCCATTTTTAGGTATTGGGGTGAAATCCAAAGATTCCACCATAAGTATAAAATTGATGAAAATTTGCAGATTACATGGGTAACCCAACGGAACTCTATGAACTTCGATAGATTTGAGGCTAACCAAATAGTTAATTTTTGAACAACGAATCCGTACATTTAAAATCTCATCCTTGGATTCATGTAACCAAACAGGCCCTTAGAAGCTTTTGAGCATGTGTTGGATGCCCTTGGGACGGATCAAGTATTCATGGACACTTCTTCCTTGGAATTACGATTCAGAAAGGAATTATTTATTTCCAATAGCTAAAATTTCCATCCAAGGCTTGTAGTTCACATTAATAGAACTTGAATATTACTCATTGATCTTTAAGGCCACCAGATGTAAGAAAATTGACCTTGCCATGTATTTCAAACAATGCATGGTTTTAGAAAACAAACAACATAATCAGGACTTGGTAAAAAATTCTCTCATATTCATTTCTCTCTCCCCCATTAGCAGAGCCACGCAACAAAAGATTTGATCTACAGAAATTTTTTAGTCACTACGATAGCATAAATTCAATGAAGTTGACACCTATATCAACTGAATCAAGAACCCAGAAACTTCCAAATCTTTGTTTCTTTCTTTTCCAACACCAAATTGATCCAAGTATTCCAATAGGAAACTTCCTGCAATTGACCAATCACATGCATCGTCTATGGAACTATTAAAAAACTCTGTTCTCCGCCCACTGCAAGATTTCACTTGTTTTGACTAGAATTTACAATCCAGAGGCGCCCATTGGAAGAAGGTGAGATTCCTCCCTCACAGGTCTTGCTAGGTTGCTTGGAAGCATTATGCAATACTTCCCCAAAAAAAAAGTAAATAAAAAAAGAATGGAAATCCGAAGGCAAGGATTGAGACTGTCAACCTTTACAGAGTGTATCAAAGAAGAATTGATAAAATAAAAGAGGTGTTTCAAAAAAACAAATGAATAAGCAAGAACCAACTTGGACCCATTTTCTTATCCAGGACTGCTACTTTTCAAGATCTAATCGGCCCTACTATGCTTCCACCACACCCCAGAAGTCACCCAGAAGTCTATGGTTTTACTTGCTGCAATGACAGTTTTCTTGGAAAAGAAAACCACTACCCATGTTAGGAAGTCTATATATACTCCACTTGGTTTACATGCTTATCATTCTAATCAAGGGAAAGAAGACATGGAGGTTCCTATGATAGACTTTAACGGGTTAGATGGAGAGAAGAGGAGCGAAACAATGGCATTACTGGACCAGGCTTGCGAGAAGTTTGGGTTCTTCATGGTAAGGCTTGTGGTTTTCTTTGTTCAATTGCTTGGTTTAATTCATTTGAACTTTCAATTTTCATTCAGCAAACTATTTTTAAATATGTGCAGGTTACAAACCATGGAATAGACAAGGAACTGATGCTGAAGGTGAAGCAATTAGTAAACTTGCACTATGAAAACTGTATGAAGAACAGCTTCTATAACACAGAGATAACTAAGGTCTTGGACAACCAAAGCACAGCATCAGAAATAGACTGGGAAAGCAGCTTCTTCATTTGGCATAGACCCAAATCAAACATGGATGAGTTTCCGAACATCTCAAAGGAACTTTGGTGAGACGTTTATCCATCAGGATTTTCTTTATCATCTAGGTGACAATGAATAGTTTCATACTTTAGTTCCATATTCTGTGCCTGCTGAGCGAGTATAAAATGGAGCATATGATATTTTAAAACGTCAACTTAAAAGCTTAAGCTATCAGATGGAGTGGCTGAATGTATGAGACATATAAAGTCCTACTGTTCCTGACACTTTACATGTTGCCCATCTTTCGGGTGGCAGCACAAGTGGCATGCGACGGACATATCATTAATGGTAGACCTGGTTGAAATGTCCAACCCAAAACCTTAATTTGGCAGGTGGAAACACCCAACTGGTATAACAAGACATCTTTGGTACTACTATTCCCAAAACTTTACACTTAACAATGACTTTTTACTGCCAGAAATAATTTATCTGGTTCATCTAAATCTAAATGCTAGTGCTATCTATTTTCTCTGTTGCAACTTATTTGCAGCATGAGAAAGATATGAAGAATATCTTTGCCTTGGTTGTTAGCTGTATTTTCAGTAATCTGTTGATGGGCAAACTTCTTTTTCAGCATAACTTCACTTGCATGATCATAGTCTTCTACACACACAATATACTTCTGGGTTATGGATGCACGCAACATGCTGACAGATTAATGATGCATATCTGCAGTGAAGCAATGGATGAATACATAAACCAGCTGATTAAGTTTGCAGAGAAACTTTCAGAGCTCATGTGCGAGAATCTGGGATTGGAAAGCAACTACATTAAGAAGGCATTCTCAGGAGCTGCAGGTCCTTCAGTGGGGACGAAGGTAGCAAAGTATCCTGAATGTCCTAGACCTGAACTTGTGAGGGGACTCCGTGAGCACACAGATGCAGGAGGGATCATTCTCCTACTCCAAGATGACCAAGTTCCAGGTCTTGAATTCTTGAAAGATGGAGAATGGGTAGCAATTCCACCTTCAAAGAACAATACCATGTTTGTAAACACAGGTGATCAGGTGGAAGTGTTGACCAATGGCAGATACAAGAGTGCCTTGCACCGTGTCATGGCCAACAAGAATGGCAGTAGACTCTCCATTGCTTCTTTCTACAACCCTGCTGGCGATGCGATAATTTCTCCAGCTCTTAGGCTTCAATATCCTGGCCACTACCGTTTTCAAGACTATCTCAATCTTTATGCCAAGACCAAGTTCACAGATAAGGGCCCCAGAATGGAATCCATGAAGAAGATGGCCAATGGGAACAATGGTTTTCTTGCCTAAAGTAATTCAGAAATTTCCTACGTATATGTATGTTTTTTTTTCCCCCTTTTTCTTTGATAGGAAGAAATCTATTGAGGATTGAGACATAAGGCTTCACTTCACAGATTGTGAAGCCAAGGAATGGAATTTGACTAAATGGTCTTATCACTCAAAGAATTGGGCCTCCTAAGACCGAGTATAGAGCTAGACTACACAGTTAGCCTAACTTGGAATTTGCTGAATTATACACCTAGAAAACTCGGAGGCAAAAACTTATATATCATGGATGATAGGCTTCACTTCAGAGGGTATTGATAGAACTTGTCCTTTGTTCCAACATATATGTATTACTTTGCTTCTTAGTGTTGTGACTGCTTTCATTACATCAGAAAGGTAAATAATATTTTGTCTCTTCCTTCCCCAGCCCTCTCCTTCCCATAATACTATTCTGCCTGATCTTGTTGGAGTGAACACGTAATCTTCTATTTTAGTTTCAAGCTGTTTATATGTAGTAGTCTATGAGAACATCCAAAAGAACAAAGACGGGAAGGATGACCTCAATTAGTAAAAATCTGAAACAGATTCTCGAGATTCTTAGATGAAGTAATTCAAGGAAAAGCTCAAAAGAATCTTTTCTTCCTCATGGATTGCCAAGCCTGGCTCTCTCTCTATATATCCAGAGTTTGCTTTCAAGGCAAACAAGATAAACTTTATTAAAGAAAATATATAAAATCCACAGGATTCACCCAACATAAGTTGGAGAAGTCATATGGTCATGGTTGGTGTATATATTACCCACCGGTACCAAAAATTCCAACCCCAAATTAGTTAAAGTAACTTTTAGGTTCTGCTATGTATATAATGAAACTAGAACAAAATGATAGTTGTTACAATGAAAAAGGAAAAGTGGATGAAACAAAGTCAGCAAGTGAAATTGACCATAAATGAAATAAAATCAATAAATTTTACATTAAAAATTTCTATGTGCTAGGATGCCATGCAAAGTTGTGTGTTCTGTGAGTTGGTTCTTTTCCTCCTTTCTGAATGATATTTTTTCAAGTAACTTTTACATCAACTTTATTCCAATCAAAGACTCTTGGAAAGTATATTTGTAAAAAAATTTTAACAGTCCTCTTTGTTGTTGTATTGCTAGAGTGTAATTTCAGTCTGTTAAGGAAAGAAAGAATCTAATATGTTGAAAGACTCTCAAATAAAGTCAAGATCTGAACTAACATATGTGAAGTATGGGCTGAGCTGGTCACCAACTAACCACCACGGTTCAACTGCCTGGAAGCACGCAACAGGCTATACAATCTTTGCTTAATTCTATGGTAAAGATAAAAAAAATGGTTTGCCATTCTAAGAATGGAATATAGTTTTAGGACCATATGTAAAACCTTTTAAATCAAGGGATGTGAAAGAGAATTTAGCAACCACTTAAGAGGGGTACACAACCATGCTCTGAAAGAATATCTAAGACAATGACTCCAGTAGTGCCCTGAGCTATTTCGGAATGGATATTTGTTTAGAAGCACAAAACCAGTTTTTGATTATCTGTAACTAATTCAGAAAGTCAGAAAACAATGAAATAGAAGTCTAGTAAATATATCAAAGTCACAGTGCTGCCAATTTTGACAATAAAGACTTGGTCATGAAAGTGTTGGTACATTCAACTACTTCAATCAACAAATCCTTATGAGGCTTCACTAAATGAGCACATTTGGTAACCAAACATAACAAGAAGTTCCCGAACTTCAAAGAATTTGAAAATCCATTAGACAATTCCGCAACCATAGAAACAAGATGATCAATAGAATCCTGTGTTAGATGAACATTCCGATTCAAAATGTTATGGAACAGAGCAAACAATGGTTCAGTCCATACCAATTTGTTGGATATTAGACTACGATGGCAAGGCAGACAGACAAAACGTCTTGCTTCCACTTCTCCACAGAGGAGCTTCTGGCAGAAGGCAGATGCATGAACTGGGTGCAGACACTCTCTGATGATTCTTGTGACCACATCACAGAGAGGGATATTGATTCCCTGCTTGCAAAGGATCAACGGAAATAAGAGTGCATCAACAGCAGCCCTCTGGTGGAGCTTGCAATACTCAATTGTTGCAGTTAACAGCACACGAGAAGCAGGCTCCTTGAGAATCAACAACTTTGGAAGAATAACAGAGCAAAGAACCTGGCCAGACCAAGCAAAGTCTTCATCCACCCCTTTTGAAAGGTGGGATAACAAGATGGAAGCAGTCTCTTCATCAGCTTCCCAAGGTTCAATCAAACCCAAAACCATTAAAGAAACTCCTCCAACCCCTTGGTCAAAACAGAGTAGACGAATTTCGTCAGCAAGGTTCACAGTCTTGGAAGTAGACTCAAAGTTTAAGAGCCGAGCTTTAAAAAAAGCTGCTTTCTTTTGAATTTCAGGGTCTAGAGGTGTATCTGCTGGACTAACAATCTTGGGTTCCGCCGAATTTTGGATCACATTCGAACCATCCTCTTCCATTCTTTCACCACCTTCAACGAACGAATCTTCATCCTGGTTTGGACTAGCATCAGCAAAACAACCGGGCAACGTTGTCGAATTGAAATCAGGAGATAGAGGGAGCCATGGAAGAATTGAACTAGTAGTATTCGTCATATCTTGAAGCCAATCGGGTAAAGCCTGGAACTCCTTTTCTTCTTGTGTATCGCTAAGAGAACCCAAACTAGAGCTGGAGTTGAAGTTAGTTATTGAATCGAGCAGGTTGAGGGCAGCTCTCTTGACCCAAAAGTCCAGTTCTGAGTTTGCTTTCAAAATGTTGGTGGCCAATGCATTTAGGTCTCGGGTGCAGAATCTCTGCTTCTCGACTGCAAGGAAAGAAAGGATTCGAGATTGAACCGCATTTGGGAGAGTCTGAATCCACATAACACTGTGGCAAACGAACACGATTAGTATTGACGGAACATAGGTTTGTGGGTAATGGATGAAAACAATGAGGAAGAAAGAAAAAAAAGAGAAATGGTTGAAAGGGTTTTACCTCTTGGTGGGTAAGGAAGAGGAAGGAGAAGGGTCGACGACGGCAGTGTCGCAGGACCTGGAAAGCAGCGAAAGGAAAGAGTTGGCGGTGATGGTGGAGGTGGGTGCGGAGGCATCGAAAGAGTGTTGTAGCCAAAGAGACGCCCCTCCTTCAGGAGAAGGTGAGTTAAGGAAGATGTCAAATAGAGGAACCCACTTCTCCATTGTCATCTTCTTCGGATTCCCCTCAAGCTGCCAGACCCAGAGAGCCTGCGAGAGGCTTAAAGGGTTATTTCTTTCTTTTCTTCCTCTCCTTCTTTCTTCTTCTTAAAAAAAATTAAGGGTAATTTTCATCTGGACCCAAAAAACCCCAATAAAGGACATATTGATTTTTTCATGACCAAATTACTCTTATACATTTTATTTAAGCCCATAAGTATACTATATTTAAACTTTTTTCTATTTTACATTCAAGAGTTTCTTAGATTTCAAATTTACAGGATTGAGTCCTTGACTGAAACTAGATGGAAACCTTAAAATGTGAAAAAATGTTCAATTATATCTTTTGTCCTGTTCATTCCTATTACATTCACCGATTTAAAGGACAGGAAGCTGCGAAAAAAAGCCCTAAAGAATAAAAAGAGGGGAAAATGAAATGGTTGTTGGTGTGTCATTTGAATCTACGATGCACCCTTCACTTTTGCAGCAGTATGTACAGGAATCCAGCTCCTGTCCTTCAAACCTCCTTCCTGCAAATAATGAATGGTTTCTCTTAATATGGTGCATTGGCTTAGTGAAGAGCCCGCAATATTTTCTGTGTCATTTGAATCTATGAAGACACCGTTATTCACTTTCTTTCTCTCTTTTTTTTTTAATTCAAAAATTGGGTTATATAAGGGTTTCTCCTTAGCATGAACTATGGTGCATTGACTAACCAATGTGGTTCGATTGCTTCAGCACCCTTTTCTTTTGCAGATCTTCAAGTTATTTTATGAGATTACCAAATCCTTCATCTGAACCAGAAAGCTTTGTGTGCACCATTTGAGGTATGATTTTCACTACCATCTAAGCCCCTACAAATAAGTGAACACTTGACGACACCAAAATCATATTTCAAATTCATCCGAGTTGGATCGAAAATGATTAGGTCAGAATTTTCAGCCACGGACAATTTCTAGTTCCATTTGTTAATCTTCCACCTTCAACTACCGGAAGAAAATCAAACCAAACTCAATCGAAGAAACCCATAAAACTCATCAGATCTCACATATGGTAAAACCTCACAAACAACTAAACGAGAAAAGGGCATACAAGAAAGTTTCGTTTTTGCCCAAAAAGGTCGAAAGGAAAAGATTTTGTTTCACACTCCCTTCCCCTGTTTTTCTTCTTTTGGGGTTTTGTTCCCAGTTCATTGTTCTTGGCAAATTGGTGGATGTAATGGTATAGACGAACATTTTTTCACTGGGTTTCCATCTAGTTTTAGTCAAGGACTCAATCCTGTAAATTTGAAATTTAAGAAACCCTCGAATGTAAAACAAAAAAAATATAAATACAAGTATACTTATGGGCTTAAAAATGTATAAGGGTAATTTAGTCATGAAAAAATAAATATGTCCTGAATTGGGGTTTTTTGAATACCACAGGAGAGGCAAACGCAAAGTTCCTTTTTTTTTTTTTGACTAAAAGTGACTTGTATTAAACCTCAAGGGGTCCAGGTGAAAATTACTCTTTTTTTAATAATAATAACAAGGAGAAGGTGGGAGTCCGATACATGGATCGGATTCAAATCGGATAGTGGTAATACCATATCTACATCTTATTATATTCCGACGGATCCAGATAATATCCTAACGGATGGATTAGTTAGATTCGGATGATAATCGGATAATTATTTTTTGGGTAATTTTCATCTGGACCCCCTGAGGTTTGACCTATGTCATTTTTAGTCCAAATAAATGGACACTTTGCATCTGCCTCCCCTGAGGTATCCAATAAGTTCAATTAAGGACAAATTATGATTTTTATGACCAAAATACCCTCATATTAATTTGTATCTTATAAATATATGAATTATTAAATCTTTGAATATAAAAATTTAACGATTTAAAATTTGTTAATTTTCTTCCCAATTCCTACGTCTTCTTCATCTTGGACCCTTCATCTTCTTTGATCTCTATTTCTCTCTGTTTCCATAACCACAGATCTTTAAACCCTAAATGTTTCAACCTCAACCATGAACTTTACGCATCTCCACCACAAACCCACGCACCGCCACCGCCACCTCCAAAGCCCGGGAAGCGAGCAGTTAACGACCACCACCACCACCGGACGACCAACTACCTCCAAAGCCGAAGCGAGCAGATTATACACACCACCACGCAGCGGCGCCGACGACCAACTAAGCCACTTCTACCGCAATTAAAAGGTTGTGGGAAGAAAAAAATGTTGTGTTTGGATTTATCCCGCCCAATCGTTGACAGTGTAAATTCAATCTCGAATCGGCGATTCCGAAGTTGGGCACCGTCCAACTTCCGTGTGCCTTGGAAGAATAAAAGTAGACTTTTCTCCAAGCGTAACAGATACGAAGTTCGTAAGCTCAATGCTGAGAAGCGACCTCGGATGAAGGTAACTTAGTTTGTTTCACAGCCAGTTGATCGATTCAAAACAACTCATCCATCTCCCTTCTTGTATATTTGTTGATTTTGACTTGTATATGTGATATTGTGATTCCTTTCTCTTGACAGGGTCGATTTGTGAAGAGGAACTGATTGAATTTCTGTTGTCTAGCTATATAAAAATGTAGCTAAGAGCAAATTCGATCGGGTGCAGTGGGATAGACTCAAGATGATCTTTCCAATTCATTATCTGTAAGAAACTTCTCAGGTCATCGTGAACCAATGGAGAACAGATTCCTCCTCCAGGTAGGTGGGTTCAGCTGCGGGATTTTCAGTGTCATTAATCAAAGGGCGTTTTGAAGGTGTGGATGTATAAAACAAGCAAAGTTTTGCCAAGAAAGAGAATGCTATGAACAACAATGGCAGTAGAAGTGGCTTAGTTGGGTCCTCGGCGCCGGCAATGGTGGTGGTGGTGTATAATCTGTTCTGCTTCCTGGGCTTTGGAGGTGGCAGTGATGGTGCCGGTGGGTGGCTGTAGTGGTGGGGACGCTTGAAGTTGAAACATTTAGGGTTTAAAGATCTGTGGCTATGGAAACAGAGAGAAATTGAGATCAAAGAAGATGAAGGGTCCAAGATGAAGAAGTAAGAATTGGGAAGAAAATTAACAAATTTTAAATCGTTAAATTTTTATATTCAAAGATTTAATAATTCATAAATTTATAAGATACAAATTAATATGAGGGTATTTTGGTCATAAAAATCATAATGTGTCCTTAATTGAACTTATTGGATACCTCAGGGGAGACAGATGCAAAGTGTCCATTTATTTGGACTAAAAATGATATAGGTCAAACCTCAGGGGGTCCAGATGAAAATTACTCTTATTTTTTTGGGTAATTTTCATCTGGACCCCCTGAGGTTTGGTCCAGGTCACTTTTAGTCCAGTTTAAGTTTTCTTTTGCATATGGCTCCCCTGTGGTTTTAAAAAATGATTAAATAAGGACACACTTAACAAAAATAGTTATTTTAATAAATTTTGTGACAAAAATACCCTTATGTCTGTTTGACTTCTTTTTATTATTTTAATTTTAATTTATTACTTGAAACAGAGATTTGAGCTCTCTTAACCTGGTGATAGTTGCATCTTGGGAAAAGAACTGGTGCAGTAGTTAAGGTTTGAGCTCTCTTAACTTGCTAATGGAGTTGGAACATTTGATTCCTATACTCTCCCATCAAAATTCTCAAAACCCGTAGCGGTGGAACCGGTTAGAATGCAAAGAAATCACAGATTTCACAGTTTCCAAGATTAAGAAGGTGATTCCGCTTCTAAATTGAATCGGCCATGCTCGATTTTAATCTGGTCCTTCTCCTTCCTTTTCGTATTCATCCTCATCGGCTCCACATCTGTCTCAAAGCCTAAACTCAAATCAAAACCCATCTCTGACGCCAACACCCACCACGGTCGTTCAACCTCAACCCCAAACCCAGAAGGAAAATGGGAGAAAAACACATTCGGTGAGAGAGAAAGAGAGAGGTTTGTGTATTAATTTGTATTCTTGGTTTGATATTCTTCCCATCAGAGAAGAAGGGGTTCAACGTTATTACACATGGTGGTTAGATTCTACATTTATGCTATCGTTTTGCACTTCATTGCAACAACTAAATCATTCTTTAGGAATGCAAATTGGGGGGAAAAACCTGCAGAATCTTTGACTTTTGGTTTATCGTTGAGAGTGAAGACCCCTCGGGATCGGAAGCTATTTATCTCTCAATGGCTGCTTGTCCTTGTTATTATTATTACTAACAACTAAGAGAATCCAAGTTGATGTTCCTGTGTTATTACACAAAAAGAAACAAGTCGGGATTGAAGATTCGATTACTGAAAGACAAAAACTCTAAGATTGAGCAAAGGGAGGGAAAGGGGAGCCCCACCTAAGACGACTCCGGAGAATTCACCCTCCCGGCTATCCACCGCAGAAGAAACCCATTTAAATTCACCCACGTCTTCAAGCAGAAAATTTTTCAGCGAATTCTCTGGCGAAGTTCGGCATGGTGGGGGTTTCGATTCGTCGGGAATTCAAGTGGTGCTACCCGGGAACCATGAAGGCGATTCTGGTGTTGTCGGTTGATCAATTGCAGTCGCAAGTGATGCCGGTGGTGGTGGTGGAGGAGAAGATGAGAAGCTAAGAGGTGAAGAGGGTGAATGGAAGGGTAATTTGATATTATCTATTTTAATAAATTAAAACTAATATAATAAAAAGAAGTCCAACAGACACAAGGGTATTTTTGTCACAAAATTTATTAAACTAACTATTTTTGTTAAGTGTGTCCTTATTTAATCATTTTATAAAACCACAAGGGAGCCATATGCAAAAGAAAACTTAAACTGGACTAAAAGTGACCTGGACCAAACCTCAGGGGGTCCAGATGAAAATTACCCTATTTTTTTAAAATAGATTCTTCTAAATGACCGTGTATACAGATTAAATATAAGTTTTCGATTACCTGTTGAAATTTTACCATTTTATTTGTGAGGTTAGGTTTGAAATTTAAGAATTTAACAAATTTGGTAGTTATTTTAGAAAAAAATAATAAAAATAATCACATATTTCAAGTAAAAACCTATAAAATCAACAAAAATAAATTCAAATAAGTAACTTAATTGGATAATTTTATCGGACGAATACATATCTGCATCCTATTAATAATCGGACCATGGATGTGAATTCGAGAGCGGATTTCGGTTATCCATTTACACCCTCAAAGTCCAACCTACGTGAGAATTTTTTAGTTGAACATTTCTAAATATCTACCATCACATTTTGTGAGTTAAATTTAGATTCGTCCAATACATCTTTTAATTTTTCCCCATACTTATTTATTAGTTATTTTAACCTTCTATAGCTGGTTGCCATTTAAACGGCATTAAATTCTCAAAATGAAGAAGAAAAAAAAGGAAAACCTTCACTCAAGATTCTCGAAGGCAGTTAGAGGAAGGGACTAATGTCTCTTTGAAAACTGTGTTTTAAACTTACAAGTTCTATTGGGCTTACCTGTATTGCTTATGTTTTTTGTTGCCTTCACTCTGCATCTAATTTTCTCCATCTAAGATCGATTTTATCTTTCTTTCATATTCACCGGCAAAGCTGGATTCCAGTAACGATCATGCTGAACTAAAGTTGAAACTTGAAATCCAATAAAGGTCAGGAAAAACTAATCCAATAGACACTCGAAAAGGATATTAGGCTTGCTTTGTTTCCTTGTTGTTGAGATCCTTATTTATTGTTCCCACTCAGGCACTAGATGAATACCACATTTTTTTAGGTGTCTCTCCATCATAATTTAATAGCTTATCATCTCTTTGTCCTTCGCTTTTCATCTGTAATAAAGGAATCAGTTCCCAGCTTTTCGTTGGAGGTAAGGATTTTTCTTTATTACCTCTTTTGATTTTGTCGTGTATCTTACAATGATTTTTGCTTATTTACCTTCTCGAATTCTGCTTTGAGAATTTATTTCTATTTCTTTACATTGGGTTTATTAGAACAAGTACTCTGTATACAAAAAAGGAGCTGATAGATGGAGATATGATTATGTGGTTTGAAACATAGGTTTAATTAATGGAACGTAAAACCAATCACTAAGGCTGCATTTGTTTGCAAAGGTGAGGTGAGAAAAAAGAGGTGGGAAATGCTGAGGAACCAACGTAATTTTCTTTAGCATTTCAAAGAGAGTTGTCAAGTAGCCACGATGCACCGACCCAAAGCCCTATCTCTTTATTTTTTCTTTTCTTCCTTTTCCTTTGCTGTCTTCTCTCTCTTCTCCTCGGCTCAATTCGGTAACCTAGCGTAAATCTCTACCTGAGGGGCGTCGAGCTGGAGCTGTCTACCATCGTGAGCGGCGGCAAGCCTACGATCTAATGTCTTGAGCATTGTCCTTCTGCCTGTGGAAGCCGATTATACTCTGTTCTTTCTTGCCTTGATGTAGAACTCGACCTGAACTGCAAATGAATTTATTGAGGACTAATGATTTGTACGAAGTCAAACCGCAACCAACCACCACTTCAGTAGGATTTATGGCGAACTCTTCTAAATTCTTTTTGTTTAAACCCCTTATCCCCAGTCCGATTCGGTACTACCTGGAACTGAGTTTTTCCTTTTCTAGATCTGCTCTAACGTTTGTCCTGTCGAGTGTTTGCTTGTTTTTAGCTCTGCTTGCAGTGAGTATGGGAAGGCAAAGCAATCGCATTTCCCCACATCATGGTAGCAGACTTCACAAACACACGAACTCTTCCAATACTCACTATGTTCAGAACTGAAATCTGGCGAGTCGTGTGGATAAAGACTCCCCTGCTCCGGATACTTCGAAGGCACTGCATCCTTCAAGTATCCATCCTAAGCTTGCTGGTGAATCTTCCCATCGTAGAAGGCCTCTCTATCATTCTCTGTATGGATATGCGATTGGATACCCTCGTGAACACATCACTATTACTTGCCAAAGACTCGCTGAGGCATGGATCCCTCTGGGAGCTGTGGAGGTGGTTAGTGTTGGGAGAGATACCTTCATAGCTGCGTTTCATTCTGAAGACATGAGAAACGGAGTTGCTTCACTTTCTCCTTGGTGGTTGGAGCATTACCTTCTCCATCTCGCCTTAGAGCCTCTACCTGAAGGCAGGAGAAATACCTATCTTCCACCAATTGCTTTATGGGTTCAGCTCAACGGCATAAGTTTTGACTGCTACAACTATGAGAGGATCAGGAAGGCGGCAGCAACTTTAGGCAAAGTTATTGACATCCAGATGCAACCTTATGTGGCTAGACTTTCGGTTGATGCGGCTAGGGTGAAAATAATGGTCAACATCAATGAATCAGTCATTCCTACGGTCTCTATAAGAAATGCTCAGGATGAAGAACTTTCACTTCAGGTCCTGTATGAACTTAAAGTGTTATGTTCCAGATGTGGAAAAAAAATACATCAAACAAGGTATTGCAAGTCTAGTGAAGATCAAGGGGAAGATGGTGGTGGGAGAGGAGCTGATGAGCAGGTACCTAACTCGATTGATGCTGGTCCTTTTGCTGGCCTTTCAACCGAGCCTCTTCTTGCAGGGGTGGCTAGGCTTCATTCAACTAGGAGCCTGGGATAAATGTATGTACTACCAGCTGATGAAGAAGGGCTGAAGCATAACCAAACAATATGCAACACTGTCCATATTTTGGACACATCCCATCCCTCGAACCAAGGCCCTGATGCAGAAATCAACAAAGGGAAGAACATCTACTACAAGAATGATTCCATGAATGAAAAAGACCGTGCTAAAAGTATGGAAGTGACTGAGATGGCTAATCTGGTTCAAAAAAATTGTGATCCTGGTCAACCGAAGGATGCTTCAAGCCTAAAAGGAAAACCGGATGAGGCAATATCGGGCCTTATTCCGCTGCCAGATGGTATTAAGGAAAAAATTGATAAAAAAGTTGACGAATCCTCTCAGGTGGAAGTCCGGACTCAACCAAAGGTACAAGAAATGATGAGTAAATTCGAGCTGGAAGGGAAAGATGTTATCTATTCAATTAGGGCAAATACAGTAATCTTTAAATCGATTACCTACTGTTCGCACAGCGGGAATAAGTTTAGAAAGGCAAATAAGGGGCAGGAAGAACGGATGACTGGAGATGGAGGTGGGGAAACGGAGAGCTTTGGGCCTTCTCATCGCAAGCCCCGAAGAGTTACCGAACCCTTACCATCGGTACAGGATGCCCTTCCTAATCTTGATCCTGTGGACACTCTCCTTTGCAATCTGGAAACAACTCTGATGAATCGCTCTGAACCAGTAGCTATCCTTAATAGGTTTGTTAGTGGGGTCCACCTTAAATATGGTAATATCGTTGCTCAGGACATTACAAACTCTATGGTCCATGGCTACAATGCTCACGATGGGATGACAGCAACAGCTCCACACGCCCCTCAAGTTTTCCCCTATCACCACTACTCCTTTTTCTTTGATTTTTGTTTGGTTTTCTTTTTTCCCCTGCTCACTATCCTTTATTGTTGGAGTAAAAATATTTCTTTTATGTCTAGAAATAGTTTTTATGCCTAGGATTGCACTTACTTTTCTAAGTGGGAGACATTTCTGCTTTGTTTATCAGCTATTGGTTTTTTAGGTGGTTTGTGTTGTACGCTCTTGTTGTGTATAAACTCTTCCTTTGAACCATATTTGTGGTAGGGCTCTTTTCTTTTGAATTGGTGCTCGGGTTTGTTCTATAGTTTTTAAATAAGGTACTAGGTGGAGATAAAATGAATATCTTGTCTTGGAATGTTCGAAGTATGAATGGAAGGTTTACACAACAGTGTTTATCCAAAGTTCTCAAAAAATTCCGCCCTTACATCGCTTTCCTCTGTGAAACCAAATGTTTGAATCATCTTACATTTATGGAAACCCACAAAAAAAGGTTCAAAGGGTATGAACTGTTGTGCTTCATTGACACTGAAGGGGCGAAGGGTCTTAAGGGGGGTATTTGTGTGCTCACTAATGAACCAAAATTTATCTCTCTCCGATAAGGTTTTTATCCTCATTGTCGCTAATTCATCATCCGGTATCGTCCGTATTTATGCTCCACCCTCGTATGCTGAACGAATTGATTTTTGGCACAAACTTCATTTCCAAATCGGGATGCTGGATAAACCGATTACCTTGAGTGGCGATTTCAATGAGGTAATTTCCCAATCATACAAAATTGGTAATCCTTTCAAGCCATCTCCTGCTTTACCCTTTCTCAAAAATCTTATCTCATCATTCTCTTTCAAAGAACTGCGGACATGGGGATTACTTTACCTGGTCTAACAAACAGAAACCACCAAACCTAACCAAAGAAAAATTGGACCTATGTTTTGCGTGCCCCACTTGGAATGCCTTATTCCCCCATGCTCAAATTCGAAGGCTCCCAAGAGTGGGATCGGATCATAATCCAATCATGTTTTGTATAGAAAAAAAAAACATTCAGAGAGCGGAAACTCTTTCATTTTCAAAAAGCTTGGAACTTCCATCCGGATTTCTCGGAAATTGTTAACCAAGCATGGGAAGGGATAGGACATGCCAACCTAGGAACAAAATTGGCGGGCCTTTCAAGATCTCTACAAATTTGGAACAAGAAGGTGTTTGGGAACATTGATAATATTTTTCATAATCCGTCGGCTGAAATAGAAGCTCTCTCTTCTAAAAAAAGTCCGGATGAGGAGAAAATTCAAGAAAAAAGAAAAGCTCTAATGTGGGCCCTGGCTGCTGAAGAGCAATTATGGTTTCAGAAATCCAAAAGTATGTACATTTCAGATGGAGACAGAAACACTAGGTATTACCATCTCTCATCTAAAATCAACATCCATAGGAACAAAATTATGTCTTTAGACATCAATGGGGTAACGGTGTTTCAGCCAAATGAAATTGCAAAAGGTTTGAGATTCATGCAGAACTCTGTCTCTTCGAACCCACTTGATCCTGAATTTGTTGAAAGCCTTTTTCCATCTATCTCTGATCACCATCAGCTTCAAGGAATTTCTTCCATCCCACAACCTAATGAGATCAAACAAATTGTGTTCTCATTAGCCCCTCACAAAGCACCGGGTATGGATGGGTCAATGTTTTTTTCCACCACAGGCACGGGACCTAATAAAGACCGATGTAATCAAGTTTGTTACCGGCTTCTTTATTAATCCAGTCCTACCCCCAGGAACAAACACACCGCCGCCAACCCAAGATTGAACAACCATGATGTGGGATACGGACCAACAGCCGGCGAGATCAACAAAACCGCAAAACACGCACGAAGGTAAGGCCAATCCACGATGTATATCCCCAGCCGGCAGCTTGTTCCCAACGCGGATCACGAACAATATTATGGTAGCGCAAGAAATTTTTCACTTCATGGGAAAAACAAAATCAAAGATAGGTTTTTTGGCCTTAAACTAGATATGTCCAAGGCCTATGATAATGTGGAATGGGGAATCCTAACAAAGCATGGCTCTTGGGGATTTGACTCCATTGGATAAGGATGATTCAATCCCTAATAGCCGCTCTTCTCAATCAAGTTAATGGATCTCCCTATCACCGGTTCGGCTTCGAGGGGGCTACGTCAAGGGTGTCCTCTTAGCCCATACCTGGTCCTAATCATCATGGAAGTGTTTTCAAAACTTCTTGCTGAATATAGGCAACTCAACATGTTCCAAGGAATAAAGGTGGCAGAACAGCTCAGAAATTCTCATCTTCTTGCAGATGATATATCTCCATCGAGCTGAAAAGGAGGATGTGCTTGCAATTAAAGCAGCAATGGAACTCTTTTTTGATCTCACAGGACAAGAGATCAATTTGCAAAAAAGTGCAGCCTATTTCAGTAGAAATGTGCCGAGAGAGAAAAAAGCTGCGCTGCTGGGGATTATCGGAATAAGTGAAATGAGAAAAGATGCTATGTATCTTGGTACAAACTTATTCCATGGGAGATCAAAAGTAAAGAATCTCCAATTTATATTGGATAGAATGATGAGAAAATTATCCAGTGAAAAGCGCTAACTCTCTTCGGAAGGAAGTCCAATCAAACGGCATTCAACCACAACCAAACCACAGAAGCCTCAAACCACAAACCGGCCCAAATGAGCATCACCAAGCGGCAAACCCGGCAGAAAAAGCAAGACCCTAATCATGGAATCGATCGAAACCAAAAGACCAAGGAGGGCGTGGGTTCAAAAAAAGTGCCAACATGAATAAAGCATTATTGCTCAAACAAGGGTGGAGAATGTTAGTAGAAGAAGAGTCGTGGGGGGTTGAAGGCAAAATACCCCAAAAACATTCCCTTGATCCAAAAACAAAAAAGAATAAAGGATCGTGGACGTGGAACAGATATGTGCCATTGCCAACCTACAACGAGATGGTGATGAGAGGGTGAACAATGGGCAAAACACTTCCTTTTGGTTTGACCCATGGATTACAAACACCACAAATCATCTTGTAGGGGATCCGGAGCTAGGTCCCTGGCCAAGCACATCAGTAGAGAGTGTACTCAACTCACAGGCCTACAAAAACAGGGAGTACTCTATCCATCTTGCTCTTTCTCCTAACTAATGTTAACCCGAACAAGATACCGGATCTCACTTGTGGCCTAGCGGGTCCTAACAACCAAATTGGCGGGAGAAGCACTACAGAATATGAGCCCAACCACAAATATTCTAGGGAGCAAGACTTGGTGGAAACTTCTATGGAAATTACCAATACACCTAAAGTTTAAGATATTCTTCTGGAGATTATTAAACGAAGGGTTACCTCTAGCCACAACATAACACCTGGATGGATACCACACGTGTAGGTTGTGCAACAGACTAATGAAACTTATTGGCACTTATTCATTTCTTGTGAATGGACTAAAAGAGTATGGGCGCGGGATTGTTGGGACCGGAACAACAAATATCACAACACAATCAGAATCCATCCGGCCATGGAAACGATGACTCGAGCGTGGGGAATGGATAAAGCAACAACAAGATGGACAATGTCGGTCTTCATCATCACATGCTACTTTCTATGGAAGGAAATGAATAGTGCTACTCCGAAGAAAGGGCCAAATTGTGAAAATGTACTTCAAGCAACTTCTAAATGGATCGGGAGCCCAAGAACCACCTCGGAGGGCGGATCCAACCCAACCCACAGATAGAACGGACTCATGAAAGTACAGGATTGAATACAATAATACTGTATACCCAGTACATGCGGGCGAGCAACCAAACAGATAGGGCGGCGTGGAGTGTAGGGACACTGGAATGGGAAAATACAATATCTAAATAAAAGAATTATCCACAAAGGGACAAAGGTACAAGCCACAATACAGGGGATACTAGAAGGACTCAAGGTGGCGGATCAACACAAAGTCAAATTGAAGGAGATTTGGTGCAATGAAGAAAACTTAATCAACTTCTACCCTAAGATGAAGACTTTAAATTGGCCTCTAAATCTTATACCTTTGTTGCTTGTTCTAAAAGATTGTATTAAGACCCATATTACCATGTTTAAATCCCCTACCCTCCAGAAAACATTTACATACATAGCCAATTTAGCCCATACAAACTATAGTATGCATGTATGTAGTAACGTGGTAAGTTTTATAAAATTTTTTTTACTATCAAAAAAAAAAAAAAAAAAAAAAAAAAAAAGAGAGGTGGGAAAAAAAATAAAATGTGGGCCCCATGTGTAGTGGGGTGAGGGAGAAGAAAAGGGAAAAAAAGAGTTTTGTGGAAAGGTGGTAGTGGTGGGTCCCACTTTTTACTGTTCCAAACTTTTCCACAAAATCCCACCAAATTGGTGGGGGTTTTAAAATGGCTTGGGGTAGGAAAGTTCGGCTGCCACGTCACCAGACAAATTTCCTTGATTCAAGAAAGCTTATCTCTCACTTTCCCATCCCAAGCAACCAAACAATTTACAATTTTGGGATTTAAGGGAAAAACAAGAAATTTACACTTTTTTCAAGAATTTTCCCACCCCACTTTTATTCCAGCAAACAAATGCAGCCTAAAGAATCAGAATAGTGGTGGTGAAGTTGTTGATGAGGAGACCATGTGCCTGAGTCAGAGTTGTCTGCTTGAGTTTCATGTGCTGCATTTTATCATGAAACTTGGCAA